>NC_051187.1:113326009-113632044 GCF_015220075.1 Falco rusticolus | reverse complement strand
TCAGAACGGTCAAGTGCGACATGCTGGATATTCGTGCCCCTGTTTTTATCTGCTCCAGTTTCTTGCATGAAGACTGGGTAGTCAGGGTTGGCTCTTCTGCTGCGTTTAAAGGCTGCAGCGCTAATTCTTCCTTTAGCAGCGGACGGCACATGGCGATAGTCCAGGCTTCTTTTGCCATTGTGCCTCTGTGCATTTTCTTTCGATTGAACTGTGTAAATCGTATGGATGTACCATTCTCGGCCAGCTGCCACCTTAAAAAAAACCAAACCACAAACGCACCAGAACAGCCCCCTCATGCACTATAAACTGAAAAACACCAAGCATCAGATTCATCCAGACAGATGTCCCCAGTTTGCTGCCAAATATGGCTAATTAAAGTCAATGGCAGAAATAGGCACTTGGAGATAGGATTAATCTTTCCTTAATGCAGCCTGCTGAAGTAGGTCAGATAGAACATTGTTCTAAGAGAGCCTGTTTCTTTCTGGAGTTAATGCATAAAAGCTACTGCATTTACCTGACGAACACTAGTCTTAATTTAGGCAGGAAGAACCCCACTTTAGGAGACCAAAAAAAGACTTGAGGAATTTGAATTAATCTGACTTAAAGCAGGATGCGCAGTTGTCTTTTTTCTCTTTTTTTATTTTCCTATCATATACAAACCTTTTTTTTTTTTTTTTTCAGTTGCAAGAAAATCAAGTCTAATTTCTTAGTTTTCTTCTGCATAAAAAGGCCTCTGTGGTAAGCTAAACCAGCGACTTCTGCTCCCAGCCCCAGGCGTACGTGTCTGCAGTAACAGCAGGGCTGCAGAAGGGTAGCTCCGTGTTACAGAGCAACGCTCTCATTGTTTCTGTACTGTTAGGGAGAGCGAACAAAGCAAAGCTGTTGCTGAAGCCTGTCACTGCCAACATAGTCCCCATGATTACCTGCACGCTCTGTTCTCCACCCGTCACCTTTTCCGTGTGAAAGAATTTCTGGGATACACTTACCAGACAACTTACCTGGAAGAGTGGAGCAGATGACAGGCTGAAACCATCCGAACCAGGCTGTTTGACTAGAGGAAAAGCATCTGCATGATCAGCTGCTAATGTAGCATGAAACTCCAGGTTTCCAAAGGCTCTTGCTTGTGTCTCAGGTTGAGCTTTATCCTAAAGGAAGTAAGTTTGGTATTTCCAGATTCACATGGAAATCAGCAATCTAAAAATACATGCTACCATAACTCATTGTTTACATACCAAGATCTTGAATCTGTACAAGAGGGAGGGTGAGTCAGCCAGACATCCGTATTCCTGAGTGTCTGGGCTGTACTTGGGCACGTACCCGTCGGCACCAGTGCAGAGGAACACCTTCTCGATGCTGCAGCTGAAGGAGTCACCGAGATTCTGAACTGGATCCACCATCACTCGGCCATAGATTTCAGATCCTGGTAAAGCAGATAAATGCATTTTACATTATAACAGTCAATTTAAAATTATTAAATCAAGTTATTACCAAACCGTTGTTATTAAAAATTCTCAGGACAGGAATTATCTAGCTTTAAATGTATTTCCCTTTGCACGAGAAGACAGTAGGTTCCATGACTGTTACTACTAATTTAGCATGGACTTTAGTCTTTATTTTCGGTTATGATTTGTACTGACGTTCAGTTCCTGCAGTGCAGCTCTTTTTTTAAGCAAGCTTTTCCCTTCTTTTCACTAGAGGGCAACCCATATTCACATATAAGAAACTCCCCAACCTGATAGCATTATCTCAAGCAAAAGAAAGTTCTTAACAGGGCATTTGGGATTTAGACTGGTAACTCAAATAAGGGATGGATTAGAAACAAAATTATTTCTGGTCCAGCACCGCCATTACCAGGAGTTTCCCTGGAACCTGGTAACAGCTCCAGTCAGTGAGTGAATACAGTGGTGTGAGAGCACCTGCCCTGAGCCTGAACACACAAAAAGAACAACCAAAAGAAGGTGCCAGGTGCAGTTATTGTGCATCCAGTCTGCAATTGAGAACAGCTGCGTGACCAAGTCAAGGAGCCTCAGGTGTACAAGTATTCAATTCCTGCATTTCTGACTAGAATAACCTAAGAACTGAAATTACTTGGCCTCCTCAAAATGGGGCAAAATGTTACAGTGTGGGCGGCTTCAAAGCAAAACAAGCGGAGTGAGGGGAATATGTGATTATGCAGTAACTGAGCAAGAGTTTCCAGAGCTGCAGTTGCAGATACACACACTTAAATTCTGCACCTACCTTTGGAAGGCTTTTCCTCTCGGAGCCCATAAATGGAACCGAAGCATGTTTCAATTACACTAAATTACATCATATTTTAGTGCCTCTGTATTTTACTTTTCTGCAGTGGAAGTATGTAGACCACATAAGGGTTATAAAACTAGTAAAATACATATTCAGCTCTTGTTAGAAGCAGTCCTGTTCTAGCTTTCCCCATATGCTGAATGTACAATTGACATTTTACCTTTGGTAAAGGCTACGTCAGCTCCTTCTCCAAATCCCATTGAACCGTCAGATATCCAAAGCTCCTTTTTGGACAGCAGAAACATTTGAGTATTTAGACTGAACTCTGCTGCCACTGGGTCACTGACCTGTAGGGAAAAGTGATAGGAAATGATAAAAAAATGCCTTGGTTGTAGCTTTACAATGATCGTTGTACACCACTGCCACAGCAGTGATGCGTGGATCAAACCTTTCAGCAGTACACAGCATTTATAAGAATCCCTCCTATACACGTACATACATAAACCTCTCCTTGTGCTTTTCTGTCACAACCCATTAAAGTACACAAACGTAGCGCTTTGTTTCAGCGTTGGTAAGTAAACTGGCAAAAGGTACCTGAGGAAAGAGATACAGGACAGCAACGTATCTTTCCAGTGGCACTTGCAAAAGTTACTGGGAGAACAGGGCTGTGGGCAAGGGGCCGATAAAATAGATCGGGACCGGAACCTAGCTCGACACCCGCTCATTTCCCCTACTCTAAACAACGCGCGTATTCAACAAGCACAGGATGGGAACCCTCGTCTGCCCCTCCTGGGCCCTGGCTACACTGTACGTGTTACACTAGAAGCTGCCTGCAATTCGCCCAGAAAAGTACCGTGGGCCGTGCCTGAAGGCCAGCCCAGGATTGCCCTGCAAGTAAGTCCAGTCCTGTAGTGCAAGGAGAAGTTGCTCCCAGGCATCCCCTTTCTGCCTTCCCCGCTGCAAACACCTCGTGGCTGCAGAAGCCCAAGAGAGCCCAGCACGTATCGACAGAGGAAGCTGGCACCAGCCTGCTGATCTGTGCCTGCCCTGTGCATCTGACACTCCAGAGTGCTGGGAGACAGGTGTAATGCCCAGGAGAGACAGTGGGGAACAGGAGGGGAACAGCTCTCCAACACAGAAATAAGGTAAAGAACTAAACTGTCTTACACCAGTGTTTAATCTTGTTAACCACAATAAACCCAGCATCCAGGGGCAACAGTCCTAAGGGATATATATGTGTGCTTATATGGACAGAGGTACAAAATTTACTTCATACGCAAATGCTACTACAACTCTGGTTATTTTCTTCCTCATCATTTTCCTTTTCCTGTGTAACTCACGTCCTGAGTTGCAGCATGAAGTCTATTGCTGAAGCAGTATCTTTAAAGTAACATTTCAGCTCAACACCGATTGATTTAGCAAACACGACTGAGACATGCATGTAAGTGATACAGGTGTCTGCACACTTGCCAGAAATGCCACACAACTGGGTAACGAAGCAGAAAGTTAAAGAACATCTCCAATGGTCAAAAGGGCTGAACGGCTCTGACTGGCACTGACAAGGCCTTTGAGGTATCCAGTACTTAGAAGGTCATTTTTCATGTATTGACTGAAGGATGCAATGTCACATTTAGAGGTTTTAAAGTTTGGAATGTTCACTAGAAGTTAAGTCTCAGATCCTTGGTCTCCAAATGCTAAGTCATTCCTCAAGCTCACCGCAACAAAAAATCTGGCCCTTGTGACAGTCCACAACAGTAAGTTACTGCTACTTAGCACACTGCCTTTTTTCTTTTTTTTTTTTTTTTTTTTTTCCTTTAATAGGTACAGGAAAATTGTCACAAAGCCACACTAACTCCAAATGAAGTGTTTCGCACTGCTTGAGAAAACTGAAACAATTCTATTGCATTGAATCTCAGTTTTACAAAGCAGCCTCAGTTAACTCTGAAAATAATCTCACTTAGAACTGAGGAATAGGCTGGACTAAGAGGTAAATAAATAATAAATGGAAAACCAAGATTCTAATTACTGGAAAAAAATCAGTTTAGTTTGATTTTATCTCACCTGAAAAGATGAGATCTAGAGCAACCTACAAGCCCTGTAAAACTCCTGAAGCCATCTGAAATAACTCCGTGATGTTCTCTTGACACCTGGTACTGGATAGCCTATGCCAGAACATCTCTTGCTGGTTACAAAACACCTTCTTTTGAGCTTAAATTGGCTTTTAGCTGGTCTTGGCCATGAGGCTTTATGGAAAAACATGCAAGTCCCATGTAAAACGGTGTACCTGTTGGAACCTGATGTCCATATCAAACGCAATTGGGTCCCGTGGGTTGCAGATGACAGGGAGGGCATATTGCTGGCCGGGTGCAGCAGTGCAGGGGATGAATTTCACAGTGTAAGTACCTGAGTAATCTCGTACCTGTGAGAAGATTAGAGAAATGAGCGTTTCTCCACAGCCTACGAACAATCACTTTTTCAGCTCACATTGCCCCCGCGGTGAAGCTGAATTCCCAGCAGCATCCTAAACACTTTTGCAAACGTGGACGTTGCTGTTTATGACCGTGGTGCTTTACCTCACGCACGCAGCATGGGCAGCAGCACTGTCGGCACTCCTCAGCAGCACAGGCACGGCGCTGACACATGCTGTCTCTCCTCTACTTCTCTGTCAAAGGGTAATACAGCACACCTGCTATCAGGCCTCTGAAGAGCTGACCTTCCCGTGGTGGTGGGAATCAACCATGCCCATGTCCAGACCTAACCTACTAAATCTGACTAGAAGTTGATTTTGCTCATACTTTTAGTGAATGCAAACGGCTCCTCTGCTGCCAGCTCAGCAAGAGCTGAGTAACTGGGCTGTGTCCCTCTCACAGAAGCAAGACACTCCTAAGCAAGCCTCTTCTGCCATATTTGAAGCGCAGACTTTGTCACCACAGTAGCTCCCACTGGCTCCTGAGCTCCACAAGAGCTAAGCAGCTTTGTCACACGCCTAAAAATCCAGCTTCTCTTAATGGCAGCCGCAACTCCTGGCTCACAGTTTCCCAGCAATGCTGGAAGAAGATAACATTAAGGCAGATTCTTCAAGAGATGCCACAGCTCCAGCACTGACCTGCGCAACAATGGTACCAGCTAGTGCTAGCGGGAGCACTGGTTCAGGCCTCTGGACTCAAGCTCCAGGGATTGCTGGCTGTCCGTTATGTAATGAAAATACATGACTGCATCCAAATGAGCTGACGCCTACTGATCTTACAGTGCTGACAACCGCACAGGAAGTATGTTAAAAACTGACATTTCCTTTGCTTCCTTAAATTCAAGTCTGAATGCAGACTCACAGCAAAGTCAGAGATAAAACTCCAGTGCTGCACAGGCTGGTGGAATGTTGGCTCGCTTCGTAACAGACTGAGTGTAAACGTGAGGCCAGGGTGGTCAGCAGACATCACCATTGATGCCAGAGATGTTCCTGAAAGAATAGAAGGTGAATTATAATTTGCCATAACTAACAATGCCTGGTACAGTATAAAATTAGCACACAAAAGCAAAGCAGCAAGAGAACAGAAAGAAATTAACTTACCCCCCAGAAAAGGAAATGCCTCAGTTACCCTTCTACACCGAGGCAGACCCTTTTCTGGGGTGTCCTTCTCTGCCAAGTAGACAGCACTACAGGTACTCTGGCTAGCACAGATGGACAGGCTGGCTACGCACCTGGGTGGGACATCACCAGCTGGCCCCGGAAACGAATCTCTGTTTGGAAGTTCACCACTAGTCGCCCTTCGTCATTGATCCGCATACTTGTGGGATAGAGGGAGCCTAGGGAGGAAAATGCCAATGATTTTACCCACCGACATTGCCCAAGCGTGTTTTTAAAGGAAGGTTCTTCATGTATTTGTTTGCATCTGGGGATCTGCTTCCTCACAGATACTAAACCCTGTCACATTTATTGTTCTGAGAGAGACCTCCAAACCCACCAACTCCAGAAGAAATGTACACATTTATACCTGCTAATGGTTCGATCCATTGAGGCAGGTTTTGTTTCTCCCTTTTGCTTACATAAGACCAAGACTCACCTGAAGTCTATCCACATATGATGATAAAACAGAGTGCAGGCAGGAGAAAGGGTCTGGGACTTTTTGTCACACAGACACCAAGGCTGCTCACTCCCGTAAGGTCCCTTTTGCAGGCACTTCTCCAGCACAGGGATATGTAAGTGCTTCCGTTGCCCTGTAACTGTGCACCAATTCAGCACTGGAGTCTTATCTCTCCATAAGAACATCTGCTTTAGGGTTGGTCCGTGCATTAATTCATCTCATTTTTTATAGATTAAAACCAGCATGCAATTGAGGGAAGATTCAAAACATCTAGTTTAATAACATACAGCACTAAACACCAAACCTAATTGTCCTTTGGGTGGGTGTTATAACCGAGGGAGTCAGCATGCTGTTACTGCTTTTGAGATTCTCTGCACTAAAAAGCATCAAGTTACCAACCACATCTCCCATCATCAGAACAGGATGGAGTTTAGAAATGGTGTCATCTGAAACAGCTCACCTTGGAGCTCTGATTCAGGAGGGCTGCCTATCCCATCTTTCCACAGGATAGCTGTGTCGTACACGAAGGTGAGTCTCAGTTCAGACTGCAGATCAAAATGTTGCCAGCCACCAACGGCAGCAGGGGAGTGGAAGACGTAGGAGACAGAGAGAGGAACCCGCAGAGTCACATACGACTGCACCAGATTTAAGACCTGAAAAATATTGCGGTACCAGGTTACTGTATGCAACCTGAAAAAAATTACTTTGCCAACCTTGCATTCTCATGAATTGCACTCTTTAAACCGGAGCAAAACCATCTGCACAGGAACATTTTTTTATCTGTTACTGGCATCACTATTATTTCAGGTGCTGCAAACACCTCACTTCATAATGTCCCCAAATTTTTGCCAATTTAACATTACAGGGTTCATACCGCTTCAAAAAAAAAGGACCATCTAAGATTTTGTTTTACTTTGGAATAAAAATAACGAAAACAACCCTTCAAAACAAACTCCACAGAAACTGAAGGAGGTCTAAATGGAAGTTTCAGATCAGAACCACAGATTCCTTAGGCATTCAGAAAAAAACCCACAAATTTAGAAATAAGTTCTGTAAGTAACACCTCCCTTTAAAACAGATTGAACTCTATAGATTATGGCACCCTGAAACACTGCAATTTACAATTCTGAGTTATGGAAGTCTCTCTCTACCAAGCAAGCAACAAGCAACCAGAATGGGTGGCTAAGCAAATAATTAGTAAACAAATCTTCTTTGGCCACTGAGCACCTATGGAATGGGAAAGCATCAAGCTGCTGAACCAAGGCTGATTCAAGGCAGAGCCAGCACACAGGGTCTACAGCCCCCTGGAATGTCCTCTAATTTAAGTGAAATTGCTGTAAGGGCACTTGTGTGTTGGGTTATTTTCCAAGGAAACACAATGTGCTGTCGGACACTGCACACGGGAGCCACCATGCCTGCTCTGTGACTGATGTTGATGTAATATGTATCAAAGACCTGGAACAATAGCCTGGTTTACTCAGGCAAATTATATGGAAAAATCATATTTTGGGTAAACTTTTGTTTGTTCCTTATCAACCAAGCTTCTCTTTAGAAAAACTCACCTACTTGGCAGCTCTGTCTAAAGCCTGAACACTGTCAGCCTACATTAGAGCTTCTAATTAGAAGCGTGGTTTGGGTTTGGTTGGGTTTTGTTTGGTAAAAGCATTTTTTTCTGTAGCCTTAGAAAATACTTCCAGGGTCAATAACATACCACATGCATATGGTTTATTTCTACAAGGCAATGGAGTTGTAGCCTCTTCTTTGACTATGCTGCTACATGGGCTTTGGGTGACAGCACAAGCATGTACACAGTTCGGAAAAGCTCTTCTGAGTCAAAACTGCAGTTTCTAAAATCCAGACTAGGAGCAACAGCAATGCAGTAAGCTGTGCTCAGTTAACAGGAAGATGAACCATGGTTGCACACAGAAATACAGTACAAAGGAACAAATCTGTACTTCTAAAAATGTTTGTGCGAAGGGAACCCGTGTCAAACTGCTTGCATAGTGACTAAAACCTTTCTCATGCAATCCTTAGTAACTTTCCGTTGGACTTGTGCTTCCAAAGCCTCGTGTTGAGAGAGGAAGGCACTTCAGTGCCACATACCTGCCCATCTGTGCCAACGGAGCCACTGCAGTCCGTCAGCAGCTCAGACATGTCATAGTAACTGTTGAACTCCCAAAGGCAAGCCTCAAGGTTGAGGTTCTGGTAGAAACGCAAGGTTTTGGCAGACCGCAGTGCACTGCTGTACTGGTAAGGTGATGTTTCTCCAATCACTTTGGGGATCTTAATTTCCTCTGTAATAAACCCATGTTTGGTCTGGATCTCATTATAGTCCAGTAGGTTGGAGCACTTGTGGTGTCCCACACGAGTGCCGTCTGGGCTAAGTGTTAGCTCAAAGTTGGATAAAGGGCGCGTGGAGATAACTGGCAGCATTCCTAAAACATAAATGTCACATGACCCATTAACATCCTGAATGAAAAAGAGCAAATGAAGTATTCATTAACCGCCTGTGAGCATATTTTTAGACTTGGAGTCTGGAAACAGAGGAGCTAGGGGCACCCAATGTTTCATCCATACATTAACCTTACAATTGGCAAGTTGTTCATTAAACACGGATTATTCGTGGTTCTGCCACAACGCAGCAAACTGTGGAGACAAACCTGTGGGAGAAGAAAAGTCCAAAGCAGCAGTCCAATTAACCCTCACCACTTGATGCTTACCATCTGTATGGGGCATTGTGACTGTTAGTCGGATCAGATTGGGATAGTCAGGATCGTCTGGACCCATGTAGCGAATTTTAGCTGAGAAAGGTTCTGCTCCTACCGTTCCTGGGATGCGAGGCTGGCAAAGACCTGAGCAAAGGAGAAAGGTTTGTAAGATGTTGTATCTGTGTTAAGCAGCTTGGAGATGTCTGTCTATAGAGCTAGGTCAGAAAAATGCAGAAATACCGAGATGCTCATTAGGGAGCTCCTCACAGCTCTGCTCAGGCTGCCTGGTCTAATCCCTAGGGAAAAGAGGTCCTTCTCCAGACAAGCGAGGGCAGTGGTATGGAAACACTTCGATGCCCAGCAGTGGCTGAGGAACCCGAACTCTTCATAATAAGGATTTGTTCTTCCTCCCTAGAAACTGGGACATGGCAATTTTATATCAGCCTTCACCTTGGCAGCCATCGCTTACTGCAGTGAAGGGCAGCCTTCACAATCACACCTGAGCTCTTGCCACAAAAAGCAGGCTGCCTGAGGGGAGCCAACATCTTGCAGACTAAACTACATAGGGGCAGCTTGTGCTGTTCTGCAGGGTCCATCACTTACACTGGAAAGGTATTTCAGCTTCTTTTTCTGTGTGTGACTGAGGCAAAGATCATTTCTGATTAAATTAGACAAAAATCTGGCACTTTGGGAGCATCACAGTAAATCCGCAGAGGAGCTATGGTGCATAATGGACACTTTAGACCTATAAATCTAACACTTAGGAGCCTCAGGGAACCTTGAAAACTTCACAAGCCACTGCCTAACTTGCTAACAATGGAAAGCCTCAAGGGAGCTACTTTTCAGCCACTGAGCATGAACTCAACTGCCTAACACCTTGATGGATTTCAGACCAGATTACATGCCCAAAAGTTTCCCTTCCTTCCCCAGCTTGTGATCTTAACAAAAAATACTTCCTCTCTGCACAAGCCTTGTCTTCTCTTGAGGACAGGCCACTGCCACTACAACAGGACCGTCACTAATACCCTGGCAACACAAAACCTTTTCAATTCTTCCCACACAGTTCAATCCTACTCAGGGGGTTTGCACTGTGGCTGGAAGAGATGGAGGTAAAGGGCTCTGCGTTGCAGAGATGTAGCAGAAGGAATGAACTGCACAAACCAGCGCTGAAGCAGCACAGCATGACCCACTTGCATAGTCACTAAGCTGACTACAATGAAAACATTTTAGTCTAAAGAGACAGAGAAGAGTCACCCCCTAGCACCCAATATTTTGGCCCTGTGAATCCCAAAATGCAGTGGAGTCAGGCTCCTGCTTTAATTTGGGCAGAATAGGACTTTAAAGTAACTTCCAAGTAACTGTTCTAGTCACTGACTGAGCAAAAAGATGCATTTTCCTCAAATGAATTTCTGGGGAAAAGCAATAGATTAGATGTACACATCCAGGTATGGATCACAGTTAAGAAACCTGAGGGATGTGGGCTAAACCCAGAATTAGGATGTCTCCCTGCCTTCTGAGGCAGAGTGTAAGTTCTCAGCAGAATCACGCATGCAGTGCTGCAATATCTGAATTTCCTCAAGGGTTTCACGCCCCTACACTTTTCCAGCACCTCTATTTTAACTGTCTGAATTATGCAGTCTTTAGACAATATCAGATTCAGTATACCTACAATACACCCTCAGCATCAGTAGCTGTGTTGTTTAAACTAAAACCACATGGAAATAGAGGCGTATCCCAGATATGCATATCGAGACAAGCAAAGGACCCAAGACTGGGGAAGTCATATTCTGCTCTAGTGACTAGACAAATTAGGTGTAAGAAATCATTATCACCCATACACCCACCAATCACGCACATATGACCTACGATGGAAGCAAAGTCACGAAATACCAGACCTGATGAGATAAGTTACAAGATGTTTTTGCTTTTCACTAGCAACAGTCCCGTACTGGTATGAAAAAGAACTAACTAAAGTACAAGCACTAATGCCCTAAACCAAAACACTCCATAGCAGACCCCCATCAGCTGCAAACACTTTTCCAAGAAAGGCTACCTAATTCCCATCACGAAAAACTTACCTTCCTCTCTGTTTACTGTATAAATTGCACTTAGCAGCTCCAGACCTGCATTGCCATTGACGTTCACAGCTCGAGCTGCACACTGAAGCCTGGAGCCTGCTTGGAAGTATATAGAGTCCAGGGAGATGGATTTGGTGCTGGTAAAAAAGGTGTTGGAGTCCACTTCCCTCATCGGGCTGGTGACACCATCACTCCCACTTGGAGCACTGACAAGCCAGCGGTACATGGTCAGAGTGTCATTGATGTTTTCTGTGGTGCAGATGGATCCGGTTTTGTAGTAGTCTGAATACTTGGGATTGCATGCCTGTGGGTTGGCATTTAGACAAAATAAAGGAGGTTATCTATTCTTACTTACACCTGCTCCAGGCAAGCAAACTATTAAGCATTATTCTAGCAGTATTGTGCTTATTACTAACGCTGCATCAGCAAAGTAAGACCTTCATGCAGGCACACTGCATGATTCCTATTAATTGAGGGGATATGAATGAATGCCATGGGGCTTTTAAAATTGAAAACAAGAACAAACAAACATAAAACCAAACCTCAGACAGCTGTGAGTTGCTGTTATGATTCACGTGTCACCTCTAACCCCACAAACCTGGAAACTGCTAGTACTAACTCAAAAACCTGAACTATTATTTGACAACATCAAAGTAAGTTCTCCCAAATTTAGACATGCTAGCTTGAAAAATCCCAGTCTGTGACCACTCTTAATAAATTAGAAACTGTTAGAAACATGAAATAAGTGGCCTGAATTCATACATCCCTGGCGAAGAGCTGCCAAATTACAACTGCACCCTTCCCAGCAGTCTGTTGCTGCTTCCTCACAATGGAATCAAGCAGGAATGAAGATGCATGTGTGCCTTTTGCAACTGCAACATTCATCTTCCCCCCGCCTCCCCCAAAAAAAAAAATAAAAAATCGCCCTTGATCAACAGTTTAAAACACCTGACTTCACACAGAAGCAGCAGGCACACAAGTCCATGTCCCTCTGCCAGCTCTGTCTGGGAGAGCAGCCTCCTGCAGATGGGACAGATGGCTGATCCCAAAGGCTGTTCAGTCAACTTTGGTAAAATCTGCTGCTCAGCTGCTCATGGCACAGCTCTGCTCACAAAGTCAGAATGCAAACCGCTTCTGGAAAGCTCCGTATGGCCCAGCCACTGCCCTTGTTTGGGCAGCACTTCGCTCCTCTGTGCCTTCCTGCATGCTCAGCTTTGGGTTTAGAAATCTCTGGGTTTCTGGCCTTACTTCTATGTGTCCAAGTCATCCCCTGGAACTGGTTAATTAGTTTGACAGCACAGCCAGTACAAGAGACCTATTTAACTCAGCAAGAAACACTCACTGCAGAAACAGCTGTCACAGGTTAGGGGCATTAGTAACCCTCTCTTAGAAGCTCTCCTCCTGAGTTAAGACAGCATAAAGACAACAGCCTGCTGCTTTTAGTTGTCATTTTCCAGAATTGAATACTTTTTCAATTTTCTTACATGCTCCGGAGCATGGAATGAGTAAGCTGGACAAAAGCATGCTGAGGCAAGCCTTACCGTTACACAAACAACAGGATAGCCAGTTGGAGGGTGTGGATTCTCTTTGCTTTTAGCAGTATTGTCATACATCAGAAGTGAGACAACCTGAGGCACAGCTGGAAATGTCACATCTGCAATGCTGTCCATTTCTTCAATGTACACAATGGCTTTACTCATCTGAGTTGAGAGAAAGAAAACTTTATGTATACTGCTGAAAATGAGGAATGGAGGGAGAAGGAGAAGTAGTGCCTGCAACTTAATTTCTGCCACCAAGCTCATTCTGGTTTTACCCAGGGTTCTCTGATAAAATGGTGGCTTGTATCAAGGAAGATTTACTTCTATGGGTTTTACAGGTTTTCCACTTAAAACCTGTTCACCAGCAACTAGCTGAACATTAAGGAAGAATTATTTCCCCAAACACTACAAAAAGGGAAATTAAAATATTCCAATTTTTCCTTAAACACCAAAGAAGTTAGTCTTGGCAAACAGTCCAACACACACCCAGTTGCTCACTCACTCCCCAATATTCAGCATGGCAGGAGGAGAAAATAGGATGAGAAAGCTCATGGGTCCAGCTAAAGACAGGGAGATGGTTTACCAATTACTCTGATGGACAAAACACACTCAACTCAGGGAAAATTAATTTAATTTTTTGCCAAATAAAGTAGATTTGGGTAGCAAGAAACAGAAGACAAACATTAAATCACCATGTTTCCTTTTGATTTTCCCATGCTCAACTTCACTCCTGACTCACCTACCTCCCCCAAAACCTTGCCACAAACATAAAATACAAACCCAAACCTTCAAACGCTCCTAAATTAATTCCAGAGACCATGTACTGTACTAGCTTCAGCCTACACAACGATCTGATCTCACTTGACAGCCAGTTCAGGCTTTTACCAACTTAAGTATGAAGACTGTGCGTTAACTTTGGAGCTTCTGTTTTTAAAATAGGGGCCAACAAATTTATCAAGGTATAATATACATGATGTAATGGATCCCAGGGCCGTAGTTTCTCTGCAGGTAGTGATTTACTGTATATAGTATTGAAGTAAGAAGCTGCTAGTGTTTAAGTCAAATCAGATGTTAAATACAGCCCAGAATGGCAGGCGGTGCCTTTCAGAACTGTAGCAGCTCTAACACTTGCTGCGCTCTCCTCTGCCTTACCAAAATATAGAAGAAATGGGAAAGGAACCTATGCCCATCTGTCCCCACTCATGCCTGCCTCCCTGCCCACAGACCTCCTACCACAGGAACGGGCGAGAAGGCCTCACTGAGCTGTACGTGAGCCCATGAAGTCATGCAGAGCGCCCGTCAGAGCATCACAGCATGGCTGCAGCTGCTGCATCTCTCCACACATGTTTTAGAGAGGGACTGACGCAGTCTCTCTATTGTACTGGGTTGGGTAGCAGCTGGAGACACAATTAACACAAATAAAAACTGTCAGTCACAGCTGCTTGCTTTCTTTTTCTATATTTTTAAATGTTTTGATACTTTTCACCATCTATAATAGCAAAAGACAGAACAGGTTTCTACAAGCCAGTCAGTGCACTATACTTTCCTAAGAGGTACACCAATAACTTGGGAAGAACAAGAGAGCTCCCCACTGCCAAACTCTCTGTGAAGCAGGTAGTGGGTCACACATAAAAGCTGTAATTCGAGACTTCTAAACTTTGTTCAAAGTGTGTGGATTTACAGCTAATTTATACCAGGATTTAGACAGGTATGCACCAAATTGACCACAGGAGCGTGTCACCAACAGGCTGTCATGCATGCTCTGAGTACGTGGGTTTTTAATGTTTATGCAAACAAAAAAAAAAAATCATTGCAAATGGCAAATTTTGTTGCCAGCAGTGGTTACCTGTGTCTCTGCTACCATGTTCTCATCAGCTTTCAGGTGGACAGTAAATGCTTCTCTCATTTCTCGTATGCCATCATACAGAATCTCCACTTCAACAAAATGTTCAGTTTCTCCTTCTTTGAATTCAAGATCTGATTAAAAAAAAAAACAAACAACAAATTAATGCAAAATCAAGACCCAAACATTGTTTTCTTTTTCAGTTGTGATCAAGTAACATACTCTGTTGCAATAATGTGGTTTTGCCCTAAGTAAAACGGAGTAGTGAACTGAGGTGTTAGTATCTGTTCCTCAGCACAATGATGAAGTAAAAGTAACCCACTTTTGCTGGACAGAAAAAATGAATACAAGTTGATATTGATAACTTGATGGAAGACTTAAAATAACATCAAAACATAACATCCTGACACAATTTTGTGCCTGGCCAACTAGTTTTCTTCCAAACAATTGCTGGACAAGTTTCTGAATTAGTGTGGACCAGGGACGCAGTTTGCACGCAGAGGTCCTGCTTTCAGTGACAAAGAAAGTTCAGCAGAATGGGTCTGCATGCCAAGGAATGGTCCCAGATATATTATTATACCAGTACTGATACTGCCTCAGGCTCCATTTGCAGTGCATATTTAAGCAGCATCCAAAACACCTGCACTTTGAGCTGAAAAGTCAACATTCTTGGCGCTAGGTCTTTAGGAGACATGTTCATCTATATGAAATCCCAAGACAAGAATGGTCTATTAGAAACAGGCATCCGTGGTCCTTCCTCCAGAAATCAACTGGCTATTGTTATTTCTTGCTAAAAGCCAGGAGGAAGTGGTACCCATTTTTCTGACACCAGCCCAGTCAATAGCAAGAATACTCAAGAAATGAGAGACCTTGTTTGTTTGTTTATTTTAATTGTATTCAAGGTCATACCTCCCCCCCTGCAGAAGACACTGTAGAAAAGTTACTCCCCAAGGGAGCCTGTGTAAGCACCAGGCTTATACATTGTTCCTGTGAGGGTGACACTCCATCCAAACCACGTCACTACCATGAAAACAAATTGAAACGCAATAGGTCACAGGAAGAGAAGATGGGTCTGTAAGCCTGAGGTTTGAACTCTTTCCTGGGAGACAGGGGACCTGGGTGCCAGCTCCTAGGGGTGGGGTTTTCTATGAAAAGCATCCCACCACTGGCAGCTCCTTACTGTAAGTGCTTAAGCAGATCTCTCTTCCATACTGCTGGATGATGAACGCAGAATAAATCTAGATAATTGCCTTAAAATAGCAGAACCAGGAATCAGAGTATATTCCTGTATCATCTTAAGCTGTCTATCATAAGAATATCCCAACCCTCTTGCCACCTCAGGGGACCTGAGGGCAAAGCTCAAGAACCAAATTCTTCTCAAACACATGATGGGTAGGTGACAACCTCAGCTATGTGTGAACTCTGATTCTTACAAAGAAATCCTGAGTTTGCACTCCAGGTTAGGAAATTCAAAGTAGCCCAGACCAAACAGGATCTTGCATCCAGTTCAATCCCTTACAGGTCCCACAGTTAGCTTGGAGATAGGCAATACTCAAATCTCCTATTCCAAAACACACAAAATAAAGCAGGAACTCTTAGTCTAAAGTACGGTATTTGCCATTTGGATATCAAAGCAAGAATACAGCTTCCTGCCCAGTATTCATTTGCGGGAAGGCACTTTCCAAACTAATCTTTCCCATCCCCACACCCAGTGAAGCCCTTACCTTCTGACATTGGATTGTAGTCTTCTCCTGAGGTGGCTGAGCCATCCTTTGTGTGCACTCTGACAACAGATACTTTGGAGCTATCACCGAGGCGTAGAACATGGATTCTTACTAGTGCAATTTCTCCAGGTTCCTCAGGCTCCTGAATGCTGTATTTTATTTCAGAGAATGTAATAACTGGTTCTAGATGAGAAAAGAACCTCAACGTTAAAAAAAATAAATAATAATTTTCTAATATCAACTAGACCAAGTGCAAATAACTTCTCTGAGAGTGGGTAATCCAAAAGGAATGAGAATGTCATAACTAACAAACCTGAAAATTCAAAGTGATTGTCTGGTTATTAATATATTTGATTTATTGATTGCTACATGGAATGATCAAAGTGAAATACTTTGGAAACTGGAATTCAGATAGAATTTTGTAGCTATTATTAAAAGAAGAACACCTGATCCCCTGGTATTTGCTTTAGTAGAGTCTGAATGGAATATTTAGACATAAAACATGTTTAGCTTTTGAAGAAAGCAGTGACTTTTCCAAGTTATTTATTCTAATGCATTGGGAAAGGTATGGGATAAATTTGATTTTCTTAAATGACTCTACAACTTACAAGGAGTCCATTTTACAGCACTATCAATTATGTTACGGTTTTTTTGTTTGTTGTGGGCTTTTTCTTTTGTTTTTACATGTCATTTGACATCTTCAGATGCATAACCTGTACAATCTGTACATAAAAGTCCCTATTACATTCCTGAAGGTTTTGTGAATTTGACCCAAGGCATCTATGGTTCTTTCAACTTAGTCAAATTTCTGATACTCTTATCAAAGCAACACATATACAGCAATAAATGGAATGGAAAGAAACAAGTGAATTTCTCAATTTCTCTCCCCATTATCTCACAAAAGGCAGAGCCAGTGATGCATTCAGAATAGAATAAAAAGGTGCAAATTCAAAACATAAAAATAAAATACTTGACAGGATTTTTAAAAACTTGGTTGGGTACTTTGAAAACTGTTGGCCCAAACACTGAATGGAATTAGTCCCATTTTCCCATTTGCAGCTACATATGTAATCAACAATTAACAAAAAACTCACTGTCATCTTCATCTTGAATCTTGATCATTGTCTCTTTCTGATCCCCAATGGAAGCACCAAAAGTAGAATTATTTTTTGGTGTTCCAAGCACCAATCTGAATTCCTCCTCCTCCTCATAAATTACATCATCCTCCAGAGTTACCACACAGGGCTTCTCAGTTTCTCCTGCAGAAAGGTATCAAGCGAAAACAAGACCTTATCATCATCGGAACACAAAAGACCAGGATAAAAACGAAACAAAACCCACATCCCAAACTTTTTCAGGCTTGCCATAGAAAAGTCTCAAGGACATGGAAGCAGAGACTAGCGTGGACTGGCACACTTCATTTTTTTTGTTGTTGTATTTGAGTCAATCTCTGCTAAGGAAAAATCCCATGACACTCCCATTGTGATGGGAACTAAGCAGCACCTTGCGCAGCATTCAGCAGGGTGTTGTATGGGGAAGAATCTGCTGCTCCAATTGGCTTCTGCTGAAGGCACTGTATCAGTATTATTCCTGCATATTCTCATGAAAAAGTGCTAGGCTCAAAAGTATAGGAGAGGATGTTCAATATTCTTTATTAATAATTCTTTATTGTTTAAATTTGGCCATATAAACCTTTGAAAGTGTGGCTGTCGCAGTTATAAAACTATTTGTAACTAGTCCTGTGCTGCCTTCTTCATCCACAGAAGCTCAACTAGCATAGCAACTCCCAGCATGTCCCGGAAGTCTAGCTCTTATTTTATTATCAGATTACTCATTAGACAAAAGTAACACATTATTTTCAAACTCCAATGGGAAAATTACCTGGGAGAAACACCACTACAGAATCATCTGTATTTGGCCTCTCCTTGTAGTCCATCGTAACCTGGGCAGAACCCTGACGAGTATAGCAACGCACTGTGGATTTATGGTTAACGTCACCGCTTCGATAAATGAGGGCCACCAGCTCTTCATCTTTTTCATTTACCATGTACATTGGTTCTTTGAACTGGACTTTAGGTACTGACAACAGAACATGTATCGCAAGTTGAAAAGGACCCTCATACACGGGCAGAAAATATTAACCACATTCAATTTCAAAACAAAACAGAACAAAAAAGTAGCCTTTTTCTTTAATTTAGCATTTTATTTGCTAACCTTTTACAATAAACTGAAGAAGGTTCAGATTTACACATGCTTTTTAAACATAGATTTTGAATGTATATGAATTCAAACACTTTCCTGGTCTACAGCAACTAATTGCAAACTTAGTACTAATTCTGTCACCAGTCTTCTTACAGTAGCTAGGACTTTGTGTTTTTTTTAAAAAAAACCAGCATTTAAGCAATCTCTGAGCTGTGGAATTATTTTCTATAAAGCAGTCTCTTTTACCTTTAATGCAGGGAGGAAGTAGGTGCATGATACCACAAGGGCAGAAAGCGGTGACAACCACAATTCCTCCTCCACTGAAGTCAGTATCATCCTTCTTGCTGACTTCAATGAGTATTTCACAGTGAAACTGTAACTGCACTTCAGAGTTCTATTTGAGAATGAGCTTTCTAAAACAATATAGCTTCTTTAAGTCTTTGAAGTGCAACAAATCTGCAGAAACCTGAGGCTGCTGAGAGTCAGCTTGGTTTATTTACCAAGTGCTGGAGAACCTCTAAACGGCGCTGTGTTGACTGCTGTTTACTTTTTTAGAAGTTTTACACCTACCTTGTTTTTTCCCCCGCTTAAAGCTGCTCTAGAAGCGACAGTACAATTACAGCTTCATGCAATAGCATGAGCATCAATACTTGCATAATTACTTGAAAAACTTCGCTCTCTATGATTTTTGGTGTTCAGATATTACTAGGGGAAAGAAGGTTTAATTCCTTTGGCTTATCTACCTTCAAAATGAATATTTTGTAGCCTTAATGCACCAGGCATAAACAAATGCACTTTCAGCTCATGGCACAGTCCCACTATTACGTTTAGTTGTCCAAAACAGTATCTTCAAGTACATCATGAGAAGGAAGACACGCCAAAGAAGCTGCACTATAGCCCTATGTTCCAACTTCAGGTGTAGCACACAGCTGTTAATCTTTATAGTGTAGCTGGGGTAAACGATACATCACAGCACTTACACACACAGCAATTTATGCTACTGCCAAGAGAGCTCTTCCACCTTCTAAGTGCACTTAAAACACTAAAAGGAAAAACCCTTGAAAAAACTCTCCCCCACCCCCTTTACACTTACAGTCAGTGACGGTGTCATTGATAAAGACAGTAGTTCTGCTAGGGTCTCCGAGCACTGCATTTGTTGGCATGCATAGAACTAGCTCAAACTTCTCCAGACCTTCCAGAATAGGCTGGCCCAAATCATCAAGGATGATCACTCGTAACACTTGCATGTTGACTCCAGGTGTAAAATCCAGGTTACGGCTGATGCCCACGTAATCAACTCCAGCTGTTTGGGAAACAACAAAACTTGTATGGTCAGTTGCTACTATGTGTACATTTGTGAGGTGTGTTTGCAGCAGTTTCTACTGCTGTCCTGGAGAAAATTTAATTTAGATTTTTGTCATGTGCAAATAAATTTGGGAACAGTGAACATACAGTGCAACACACACCAATACATATCCAGATCATCATTTTGCTCTTTATGCCATCAGCACAATTAAAACTTGTTTAAGAACCCTTAAACTGCAGAGTAACAGGCTACAGCCTCAACAACATCCAACAGACCTGCTGTCCACAGCAATAAAATCCTTTTGCTCAACTCTGGACTGCATACATAAGATTTTACTTAGCTATTTACCTTTAAAGGAGCAGATGTGTGTCTAAGATTAGTTCCAGCTGTACCTTAAGGAAAAGCATCTTGCGCTACTAGGCTAGCTCACTGAGCTTGCAAATAGTGCTGTTACCATGATCTCATCAATGGAAAGGAGCAGGCAGCTTGAATGCAGGTGAAAACACCTACAATGGCTTTTTTTGTTTGTGTAGGAGACTTTTAAATCTAAACTGAAAGATGTATAATGACTTCTTCCTTTGCTTATGTCCCATTGTTTCACTGAGATTCTGTCTCCATCATTTTGCACTCTTTTTAACCAGTGTTCCTCCCTATCCCCTCTTAAATGTTCTACTTGTTGCTTGTAATGACAGCAATTCTTTCCCTTCTTAGTCACAGTATGTTGAAATTTACCTAAAAGTAACTGTGCCTTTTTCTGTTCCACATCATTTTGTAGCCTCTGGCTTCTCTGCATAAAAGCTGACCTCCCTGGTGGGCTCTGTGCATTATGAATAGCCACAATTCTTGCACAGGTTTTGTTCTTTCCTTAATCAAATATTGTGTGCACAAGCATTTCACATGCAACCATCTTTTAGTGTGTGCAAAAATCTATAAATACTTGAAATTAGGAAAAGATTTAGTGAAAATCATATTTTGTCAAAAAATCATAACTAGGCTTTAAAAGAAATTATTTTTAAAAAAACTATAAATACAAAATTAGAAATGCAACATTTTAGTTTGCTACTTTGTACACAACACAGAAGATCCTGTAGGACCCAGTCGAATTTCTTTACCTGTAGAGTGAGTCTCCATGTAATCATCACGTACACTGTCTATTTTGCTAACCACTTGCCTGTTCTTCAGTAACTGTAGTCAAATCCTATTTTCATATATGTACGTTATAAGTTCATTAACTGTCCCTTCAATCACACATGCTGCATTACTAGTTGCTGTAATTCTTTTATTTTGGTAGTAAATTTTATCATATATCACACACATTAAAAAAAAGAGAGTTTTGCTTTCAGCTTGATTAATATGAAAATTTCTGAAGCCTTATCTATCCCTTGCCAGTGTGTCATCAATCTGTTGGGCTGAACATAGAAATTCTTGTTAATGCAACTGATTTTCTTGACACCAAGCAGCTATAACTTCTCCTTAAAATTAATTTAGCCTAGTAACTTAAGTAATTTAACCTAGTAAGTCAAGCAATGTATTTAAGCAACTGCAAAATATTGGACAGCCAAAATTTTGGCCAGTATTCCCAAAATCTGATAGGGAAAATTATTTTTTGTTGGGACTGAGAAGCAAAAAAAGGGTTTTTACAAAGACAGTCACCATATCTTGGGTATTTTGGGTCAGTGTTGGACAGAGAAAATCCTTGGAGGTCACACTGCCGGTGCCTTCCAGAATTTCTCTCCACAGATACACCAGCCCTCATAGATAAATAAAACTTCCTCAGCTAATGCAGTGATAACATCATTTCAGGGCAACTGCAGATTTATGCTGTAAATTCAGTTTTATCCCACGAAACACAGTGCTATAAGACAATACTCTCCCTTTCACTCCAGCTGTTCCCCCAATGTTTGCCATCAGTTAAGGTGCAAGTAAATTAACGACCGTTTTATCCACATCCATTCTGCAGTCTCCATCAGAAAGTCAGTGAGCTTAGCAGAGTCTTCCTTGCCACACACAACTGGTACACAAATGTTATGTTTTCTACCTGATAAATCCACATCTGACGTCTTTTACTTCACCTTTCCACCCCATATATACACTGAAGGTAAATAAGAGTGAATGCCAGCTATCACATTTTCATGCTCACATACTCTAAAGCAACCCGAGTGATATTTTTATGAGTAACTCACCCTCTGCTGACACTGGTTCTGTTTTTCTGGAACGCACCGTGACAGAAGCTGCTTTGGACAGATCTGTTCCAGTCCTCCAGACACGAATCTCCACGTAACCGGCGCTTTCATCCACTTGATACTCAGTGTTACCGAAGTACAAAGTAGGTTCTAAATACAGAGAGAAATGCATATATTTTTGAAATCGCCTCTTTTGGCCTGCTCTTGTGGACATGTATACTTAGTACTTAAACTCTCTAGTCTGACTTAGGGCTCAATCTCTGCAATTTGACTTTTAATGTTAGCAGCTGGGAAAAAAAAAAAGTCATTACCAATTTCCACTGCAAATCCCGGTAATATCTACTGTCCAATTACATAAATAATATTATGCACCTGCCTACCACTTAATGAAAGGTTGGTGGTTTTTTTTCTTTTAAAAAACAAAATAAATACCTCTTGAATTAAGTAAGTAGTGTCATATCTATATATTTTTCGTCTTATCGGCAGCTGAGAGAGATCTTCCACAGGCAGCTGTTTAACCTTACTGTTCACCTTACTGGCTGTTTTGAAACAGCCATTTCAAAAATTGTGACTATGTAACATAACAGACATAAGACATGGGATACTTCTTGTATTATTTTCTTGTTAAGTAAACCAAGGCAGAATTTTAAGTTTACTATTAAAGGAAATATATACCTAAATATACCTTCTCACCTCCCTAAAAGATAAAGGTAGTTTGCAAGTTTAAAGAGTTTAGCCTTCTCTTTTTTTTTAATTGTTTCCAAAGCATACATTTGACATGGATGTGGCCGATTAAAGCACTACAAGCTGGTTTTATCTTCAGTGTGTTAAAGTGCCTTTATTTATTCATAGAGAATACAAAACGTTGCACAATCCAGGTCATGGAAAAGGTCAATATTAAATTGGGTTTAAGCAGAGACTCGGTTGTTTAGAGTAAGAGATCAAACATCACAAGACCGTCTCAAAGTAGCGCCAATTTAGCTGCCTTTCTGAATACCCATCAAGAAGAATGATGAGGCATACACTGGAGACCTTATACCTGCTGCTTTTACTAAGTAATGGATAGAGATTGCTAAATTCAACACATGGCCTCCTTTACTTTTGTCACCTAAACAATAGTAGGCTTTATCTTGCTATCAGTGTTAATAAAGCCTGACACATTTTGTCTGTGTTGCATGTTATTACTAATCTATATTAACACAATGTAAAGAATCTCTCCAATACCACAGCAACACTATTTTAGCACAATAGCCTGTATCTTCTTTAGTAGAACCCCCACAGTTGCACAAAAGCCTGGCATTCATCCAATACGCTGCATTTCTATTGTACCTCTTGGGGAAATTAAAAGAACTCTGAAAAGCTTTAGAAGTCGTGATTGTTGTCTCCTAGAGCTGGTGAAATGGAAGCTTCGAGTAAACCAGCATGGTCCATAAAGTTTTTTTAGTTTTTGGCTACCTGGTGTTTTCCAGAGCTCAGTTTATTACTGAGCTCAAAGCCAGTTTTTCAGAAGGGACAGCTTCCAGTGGCTCAACGTGCCAAATAGAGCACAGAAAAATACAAACTTTTCTATATAATGTGAAGCAACTCAATAATAAGAGTTGTCCATCCTAGCAATAATTGTTTTACATTCTGCATCTCACCTTCCCAAACCTAAATAAATGTTCTTTCGTGAATGGGGAAGAATATCTAGCAAAGTTCTTTTCTCGACAGGGACAGACAGCGCTACTCAGCTAACTGAGAATTTTATATTTGCCTAGAGGACTATCTGTTTCTTCCATGTATATATAAAAACATCAGAACCCCATCTGGCCCATATCTATATAAACTTTGCCACTCCAGCTTGCAGGCACCTTTGGACGCTTACTGTAACTTTCTTGAGCCACTGAACTGTGAACCTTCGCAATAGTTTACCATCAGAGCAAACCCTGACAATCACGAAGATTTGCTGCAGAAACAGATGAAGTCTTTAGCACACAGTATTAAGGCGGGTACAAATGTTCCAAGCAGGACTGTATTAATATTTATTTTCAGCCTTTTGATAGATCACCTTTAAACAGGCTGAAACAATTCCTTCCTTAGTCAGCCCAGCAGGATGTCTGACAAAACAAAGCTTTTGCATACAAGCAAAAGGTTAGAGAATGAAACCAGACATTTGGTGATGGTTTAAATAATTTAACAAAACACAAAGCTCTTTGAAAACGTGGGATTTTGAGGGACAGATCTAGTCATCAGGACTGCAGGACTTCTAGCTGAAGCTCGCAACATTTGGGGGATTGAAGGTGTTGGCTTTCTTCTTGATACAATTCTTTTTCAATTCTTGAAGTATATTTGTGTTTGAAGAAAAAGGGTATCGTGACTGAAAGTCAAACTGAATGTCTCATTTTATGTCAATTAAATACCTCAAGCTGTTTTCAAATAAAATTTTACTTTGCCTAAAGCAGCACCTCAGCACAAATTTTTCTCCCCACCTTCCTCCCACCCCTTCAATCAACATTTTTAATGATCAGTTATTTGCCATTTTTGGCATTTTTACCCCTGCCACGATAGGTAAGAGTTTGAAGATGGTCATATTCCCTTCCCACTGGCTATGCATGTTTTACTATCAAGGTCTTCCCCACGTGGTGGGGAGAAGAGTAGAGTCTACAGATCCAAACCCGCATGACTTTTTGTCACAGCTAATGGATTATCAAGTGACTACCGATGCCCTATAAGTTGTTACAGTTCTGTTTAACCAACTTGTGTAAAGTAATTCTGCACAAGGCAATGGCAACACTCCAGGTCACTGGGACCAA
Source organism: Falco rusticolus (assembly GCF_015220075.1). Classification (NCBI taxonomy): domain Eukaryota; kingdom Metazoa; phylum Chordata; class Aves; order Falconiformes; family Falconidae; genus Falco; species Falco rusticolus. Next base: position 113,607,347 of record NC_051187.1, on the reverse strand, counting down.
GATCCTACTTCAACAGAGTGGGCAGAAAAATTATTGGAGTCCCTCACCAAAAGTGAAAAAGTAATTTGGAAAAATACAAATTAACAAAAACTGTTACAAATTTGGCCACATTTCATGAAGATGGACACTGCAAGGGTAATCAAGAATCTTGGTAATTAAAAGAAAATTGTTATTTATATTTTTTAAATTAAAAAAAATATTTGTAATACAATATAATCTACTCTTTCCCATTCCTTCTTCCCCTCTGAAAGAACTCTCCAAGATTCTAGATTTTGTTTAAAAATTAGACTGGTTAATTTTCTCTACATAGGAATCTGCTTTCAAATATCAGAAGTCTATTCATTTTCCCCGAGGCACAGCTTAATGGATTTTCAAGTCCAGGTTTTTAATTCTTTTGCAGTTTTAAGAGATCAGGCAGTTCAGCTTGTTACAGTCCATGATGACTGTCTTGAACTGGCCTTTAAATACCAGTCTCCTTAATTGGGAGAGTAACTTTTTTCCCCCCTTGAATGTGCATACCTTGTCTATAACTATACAGACTGTATGTAACATTATAGCTTCAGATGTCAGTGCTGCTCCTTTTGATAAAAAGGTTTTTGTTTTGAAATATGGCCTTAGGAAATGCAATAATCAGTTATATTATTCTTATTAGAGTTATTTTCCCCATTTCTACTATACCCACTGTAATTTGTCATCTTAAATTGTGCTGAGCTTTTTCTAATTCTCCTGCCAAACTTGAAATGCTTGCTGCAATGATCTGAAGTTTCTCAATCTTATTGCATTATCAATTAAAAATACTGAGTAAGCAAATACTTTTGTTCATTTCCAACACAAGCAGATGAAAATAGATAAAAGAATAAGTCTTTCTATAACTATTTTTCAAAATCTTCCAGATGAACATGTTTCACATATAAATATAGTACAATGAGACAGAATTATTCTTTGGATAATGTGACCAGTCAACTATTCAACAGAATTTTCTGTGCCTTCAGAGTTTCTGAAGATCCGATCTAGATATACCTACTCTCCCCAGAACAGCAGGGATAGGAAACATCAGGCAATGGGCTACTAAACATACAGGTCCAGACCTCAAGGAAGATGGCACTTGTGACTCAGTTATTACAGCAAATTAATCACTTGTCTCTCATACACAATCTGCTCTTATTATGGAGCCCAAAGGTAACAACAGCATCCTGTAAATTCTACCAGGGCAATATACTTTAAAGATGCAAACCTTATTTAGGATTCAACAGCTGATCGCCAAGTCAGGAAAAAAAAAAAAAAAAAAAAAAGGAGAAAAAAAGGAAAAAAGTAGAAAAAAAACCCAGAAAAAAGAATAGGGGTGGGGGGAAAGCAGTTTTACAAGTGCAGGTCATTCACGTATTTATACTCTTCTTTTCTTTCCCTTTTGGGATGGTCAGTGAAGAAATCCTTACATTACCAAACATTTAACCAAGAAAGCAGAACAGCATCTGAGCTAACTGGTAATCTTTAGTAAACAATATTGATTTCAATCATGAAATGCCATTAACTATTAATTTAAAATCAACTTTCATTTATAAAATAATAGCTCTATGTGTTACTTTGGCCTGGAAAGCCAGTCAATTTTCTCTCTCTCTCTTTTTTTTTTTTTTTTTTTTTTTTTTTTTTTTTTTTTTAAGGCTGTGGTCCTGAAACCTGTTCTACCTGTGATTGCACTTAAACACACAAGCAAAGAGCTAATGTGAATTTCCACTTGCTTAGAAAACCACAAGCTCTTTGCACCTATTTCTTCAAAGCCACTTACTGAACAACCAGACCCTTTGTTCTGCTAGACATGGACAGCGCTCCCAGGCACCCACATTACAGGAAAATAATACACAACTCAGACTTACTGGTTTGGGATCAAGAGTCTGCTACAAAACCTGCATTGTTCTTTGGCTTGGAGATCAAAGAATAGACATTATGTCTTGACTATTAACTTGCTGTATCTTTTTTTTTTTAACTTTTGAACACTTCCTTTATTTATATGTTACTATGATGCTATGAGACTGTGGAGCAGTAATTAGAGATATTTAAGTTTTAAACCTTTTCATGCACTAAGATATATTGAACTGGTGACTGAAGACTCTTGAAACCTAATAACGAGTTATTGCTGGGTTTACGTGCATGCGACATGGCTCTGTGAGGAGCTAGGGATCTTCACTTGAGGCAGCCTGTGGGAGGCCTCTCCTTATGACACTGACAATAAAATTTTTAGGACACTTTTCCTTATAGTCTTGTTTTCACTTTAAGGAATCCCTGGGCATATGCCTCTCTCAGAACCACACTTCAAGCTTTGATTGATGCCCTCCCCCATATAATGCACAAACTATATCCCACCTAAATTGAGATGGTGAAAATTTGAATCCCTCAGATGCTAAATAGGGATAAATTTCTAGAGTTGTAATCTGAGAGATTAAAACAGACCTGTGTACAGAACTAATACAGAAAATTTTCATGCATTTCACAGAAAAAACGTCACTGTAACATGTGTTTCATTTTCCAGTATAAGGCCATTATAAAGAGCCATTTATTCAAAAATGCAGCAAGATGGAGCTCTTTAGAGAGGGAGACCTAAGCAGAATATACCTAAGAAACATGTAAGAAACCTCAAACCCTGAAACAATAAAACCAAGAAACTGCTTTCTTCTCATTTTGACACACACACAGCACCATGGATACCAGTGGTCTCACACTTTTATGAAGCTTTCATGAGACCTCTCAACAGAACAGCCAGCAAGACAAAAATAATTTCCATTCCTGCCTGTGCTCTGGTATCAGACTTTCAAAATGGGAACAGTGACTGCGATAATTTAATAATGTTTGAATGCCTGGTATTTATCTCACCTTATGGTGACGTTTTCTTTACTGACAGAATGTTTGTTTGGTTTTTTTTAAATATGTTATATAATTTGTGAAGCACTCTGCATAAATATTTAAACAGCAGTAACCTCACTAACAGAAACTTTGTTAACATACCTGACTGCTTTCCTTGATGATGCTAAGTGGCTTTCCTTCTTACTGTAAAGTTTAATTTGAGTAAAAGCATTTCAGATCACTTAATATAACTAATTCTTCAACTTTCACTGACATGCGGCACCACTGAAATGATTGACATTAAAGTTATGGCATTTACCCTACAGCTTTCTCTAGCCTAAGAAACTCAAGTTTTTGTCTCCAAAATTTCTTTTATTTCAGCTAGTTGACAAGAAATATATTTTTTACTTCAAATCTTAGGAATGTTAAGCAATACCAGTGCTAATACCAAGTAATAACCTGCTTTCTTTGTATTTGGTCATTGTGAGATGAGTAACGCTGTGAATAAAAGTAGCACAAGCTATTTGCTTTGATATGTATGACAGGGAGTGTTGACAGAATCTCATCATGGGTGAACAAAAGAGCAAAGTAATCATGTCCAAAATATTTTTATTTAGGTGAAGTGTGAGGAATATTTCCTGTGTTCTTGCTACAGCAAGGAGCACATTCATACTGCATACATCTGTATGCGGTCATAAATGCACACTTCTCTAAAAGCCCTTATCTTGCTGTCAACAAAAACTCCACTGACTGCACTGATGTAGTCTAACACCTCTGTACGTAAATGCTTATGATGTAATTGTTCAAGCTTATCTGTTATATTGGCTTTTACTCAATCCCGGTTACATTTTTACCATCTGTATTTAGAAAAAAATGGGTTCAGACCTCACAGCTTGCCATTACACATGAAGGACTATGCATAGTACTTTGCTGCAAGGTTACCTACTTTTTATTTGAACTGTTAAGCTGCTCATAACACTGTAAAATGCTGGAAGTGGTGCCACTATTATGGATATTTCTGTAAAAATTTGTGATACAACAAAAGCCTACAAATGCAAAAAATATGTATTGTGTTCCAGGTTCATTTATATTAAAGCTAATCACAGCCTGAATAAACTTTTATTTATGCTGTGTCTGTGTGTCTGGTTATTTATCCATACAAGCAGTTTTGGAACACTGTCATATCTTAATAATAGAATTTTGCATTTTCCTTTTTTTAGAGCTTGGTAACACAGGATTACTATTATCCCTTAATGCTGTAAATAATTCTATTAATACGTATATTAAAGTCTTACTCTCTCAATTTCTTCCTTTTCTTCCTCACAGGGTTTGCTGGTCTTTACTATTAGAGGTATCACAGCACTCCATCATGACTAACTTGACCAAAGGATTGTGTGAATGCAGTCACGCCCCACATAACAAAGTCGTACTCAGCCTTCTTCCATGTGGAAAGAGGCACTTTCAGGTTTATTATTGCCTTATTCCTTTGCTTCGTCTAACAAACGTTCCAAGTTTAGTCTGCATACTTCAGCAGTTGCCATATTGCAGTTTATAATGGGAAATTTTGTCTGTTTAAACAACCAGTTTTTCCCAGTATTAACAAAAACCCCAAAGTGTTCATCCTTCAGGCACAATCAGGTCTACAGCTATGAAACCTTGTTTTTTACTTTAATGGACTGTAGGACCATCCATTGCAGGGGTGGTAAGTATATATACTTAGCCATTGTATATACACTAACAGTAACGGGTAAGTATTCAAAATGAACTGGTGGACCAAAGTATCATTCTGTAGAAAAAATGAACTGGTGAAATTTACTCTTTGAAACTCAAATTTTACACATTTGAGAAAGAAGGTTGTCCAGTTTCCCATCAATCAAACGCTAGCAGTCTTCTCCCAGGTCAGATCAAAAAGAGTGACAGCCTGTTTCCTGTCCGTTTACTCAAAATGGAAATAGTCTCACAGAGTGATGTATTCTTAAGAGACTTCTCATTTCAGAGAACACTCTTTCACAAATTGAGCTTATGCCCTGGCTGTCTTTCCACGTGACATAGGCTGAGTTCAGAATTACTCTGAATTTATCTGATGATAGGTTGGCAAGTGTTTTGCTGGATGGTACTCTTAGAAAGAAAGCTTTGTAACAAAGAAAGAAAGAAAGTGAATATATGATAAACTATCAATGTTGTATTGAAAAGTAGAAGCATGATAATTTTCTGTCAATTAATATGAAATAATTATCTATACAGTAATTTAACTTTATATATATAAATAATTTTCAATCTATTAAAGCTGCATAGAAAGCTGTTTTGATCTGCTGATAATAAATAATCTTGTTTCCTATGAAAATAAAAATTTGGTCATTGAGTCTGGTAAAGAAAACAACTGTCCTGCCACATTGGCTTAATTCTGCATTATTTTCCCTTTGTGTTCTCTCAAAAAGATAAATAAGCCTTTCAACAAATCTAATCACAGAATCATAGAATCATTTATATGATACTCCTACTAACTTCAGTTTTTGGCAACTTCACTTCTAATGTAAATCCTCTGGCCTCAGAGAAATTACACCAGTGATTATTTTGGCCCATTCACGTTTCATTTGAGAAAACAACATTTTTCCCTCATCAGTTTGACTGTGTCTGTGTTGACTGGTTGACTTCTGCAGGACATACAAAATGGTAGAAATAAACAGTAGCTAACAGAAGTATCTTTCTGGATCTTTAGCTTCTTCCTTTTATTCATGTAACAGAGTGAAAATTACTTTTTTGTTACAGGACACAGAAATCAGCCCCCAAATTCTCATTATTTTTGAAGTTAACCAAAATTTCCAAAGAATCAGCTCAATATAGCTTAAATACTGAACTTGATCAAACTACAGTATATTATGGATTTGTCTAACCACAGTACAAAACTCCTGCCTTATTTAGCTTAATTATATTCACAAGATTATATTAGAGAGAAAGATTTAGGCTAAAGCAACAAACAGAATGACAACGAAGTATATGGCTTTTCTTCTGCTTCTGTCTAATAGTATCAATTCTTGAATTCTGTCTCTCCAACTGCATAATAAAAGGGGAAGACTTGAATTTCTACCTTAAAAGTGCACACTTTGAAGTCCCTTGACAGGGCAGGAATTACTGTGTATGACAAATCAGGTCTATTAACTATTTCTACTCTTTAGCTTTATCTGATGATACACAAACTTTTTCATCTATAATATTATCACAAAACTAATCCTATACCTGTGTAAACTACTGTAATCACAGACTCTGCTGCAGTAACAGTAAATCTAATAACAGATCTACTTCAGAGTAATAAACCAGCCAATTAGTCCTATGCCAGTAAAGAAATGAAACCTAATCCTCAACCTCTACTGTAATAACACAACAGTATAAGCCAAAGTGCATGACACATATTTACACTTAATCTTAAACATAGTTCATGTCTGTTCCATCAAATTTTCTACTGAGTAAGCAAATCTTAGACTCATATTTTCAGCTTTTTAAGAAACAAAAACACAGTGGAAGAGATTATTTAATCAGTAAAACTTCCGAAGAGGAAAGCTGCAGCAAAACAAAAGTGCTTCTTTGTACTCACCATCATCTGTGTCAGCCAAGATTATCACTTTAGTGCTTGGGAATTCAGTGCCAATTTGGCCACCCACTGGCATGCTCAGAGAAATATTGAAGGTCTCATCTTCCTCATAGAGAGAGTCATCAATAATTATAATACGACAGGTTTTCTCAGTCTCATCCTTATTAAAATGAACAATGCTGCTATGATCTTCAGGACGTGAGATGTAGTCAGAGTAAGACAAGACAGTGGATGGTACCGTGCCAGTAGCAGAACCTATGAGGAGAGAGGGTAAGAAAAATCAATTACAGGGACTCAGGTTTAAAGAAGTGGAAGAACAACAGCCCTTTAAATGAAACAAACATACAAAACCAGATTTATGCTGGAACTGACTACTAAATGTGTTTTAGTAACAAGTTACACACAGGAAATCCTTCCTATTTATAATTACAACTTCTCCAGTAGCAAAGATGGGGATTTTATTATTGCCCAGTACCCTCATGAAACTATTCCTGCTCCCAGTTCACTGTTATCTCCACTTATCCTGACTCAACTTTTTTTGTGGGCCTGCACTTCAACCAGGTGAGAGAAGTGAGTCAACTAATTAAAAAAACAACAACAAAAAAACCTTTCAAAAACACATAATTTGTATCAAAGTGTAGAGCACAGCCCCATCAGCAGTTAACAGTCACGATAAAAAGCAATTTTTTGTGGGAAAATTATTTTACTGCAGCATGTTTATGAAACACACAGATCATGACAACAATTACAGCAATTGCGTGTGTGGGTAAATGGCTGGCTTATTAAGGCCAGACAGGTTGACAGCCTACAAAGACAAAAAAGTCCTAAGTAACTCAGTAAGATTTTCTGTGCCTCAGTACACAAAGAGGGGAGAATTCTCTTAAGCCCTTAAAAGACACTGATGAAGGAACAAATGACCTCTGAATGCCTGACACTGAAGATTCCTGCCAACTACTCAGGCTGACTCTTACAGGTAAGGGCAAAATAGAAACAAAAGATGTTAAAAGGATTTTCTGAACCAGAAGTTTAAATAAAGTGACAGAACTGAGCATGATCCCCCATTTTCCCTGCTCATGAAACATACAGAATGCTGGTATCTCAAGCTATGACTAACTAATAGGAGACTTCTATATAGAAAACATTTTTTTCAATCAGTATTTCATATTTCACTGCTTAAGATAATTGCTGACCTCTATCTTAAACCTGGTTTCATTTATAAATGCCCATTACCTTATCTTTATTAAATCTATTTTTGAATGCAAACTTTAGTTTTGATTAAGTTATCTGATGTATTTCATAATACCTAGTATTTTTAAAGTCTCGAGTATTTTCTCTCCTCTGCCACCTTGCTTTTTCAGTTTATAGCAGGCTTGCTGTGTAATCAAAAGCTGTATTTGGAAAACTTCAGATTCAAATGAGTTGAAGCAAGAATTACATTATCAATTACCTGCCTGTATTAACTATAGCATTTGAGTGACTATCACCATGCTGAAAATCAGCACACCACCACAAATTTACATTCACATGTCTGTGAATAACTAGTGAAGAAAGGGTTGTGATCTGAACTTTATAGCTGGCCTCTAACCTAATCAAAACCCCAAAACCTCATTTGATTTTAGAAATGGTTTAGTTCTAAATCTACATCTCTTCTCTGTGGTTCATGACCAACTCCATACATTGCCTTCTTTCACAACACAGATTGCCAAATGAGATAAAAAGCATTATTAAGGCAGATCATCATTGCTTTATACATCCTTCTGCATCAGGCTTAAACAAAAAGTGATACTCGATGCCTGTAGTCTGTCAATTTTGAAATACTACTTCCTGGTGAGCCAGCTGAAGTCCTGACTTGGCTTCTTCCAGCTACGCATTCAAAAAGCAAACCACTGCCAACAGGAATCACCCCACCCCCCTCCACTGGGGACCTCAGTTCTTATTCAGGGTCTATACAAATGTGCAACGATCAGTCAGACCCTCAACAACAGGAGAGGTACAGGGCTTAGTACTCAAAAAATCCTTTTTTTCCTCTAAACATTCACTGTAGGGACAGGCATTTCCTCTTCAGCAGGAAGAGCTGCAGGAAAAAACAACAGTGCCTCTTTGAAAAAAGGTATACATATATACACATATATGTGTGCATGTATGCATACACACACCCATATTCTTACACTTTGGGCTTTACAACACTCTAAGCAGAGAACTAGGCACATATAAGTTGTCTGCAAAAATCACTTATTCCAGCTACTGAAGTTACTGGCAATACTTGCTGGCTATCAATAACTGCATTTGCTCTCTTACTTACCTAAACATGAATATCACACTGAATAATCTGTTACCTAGCTAAATAACATACCGTGGTGTGTAGAACAAATGACCATCAGTTCCCGACTGACATCTCCAGATCTTCTAACAGGAACCAGCAGTTCACCTATATCTTCCTCTACTCTATATTCCAGCTGAGGAATATACACTGTAGATACTGAAGAAAACATGATGAGAGAAGGGGGAAATCAAGGCTGAACACCTGTTTGACATTAGAGTATGAATTTAGCCAGGGAAGAGATTTAATAACAAATACAAATGCTTTGTTCGGTTATACGAAGGTTTAAGACAAGGCTGAGCCACAACAGAGCAAAGGCAGATGAGGTATGCAGGTACTCACAGGACCTGCAAGTGAACAAAACTGCACCTAATCACAACAAGAAGTAATACATGCCATCACCAGGATCCACGATTTCAACTGTTGCTATTGCTGGAAACTCAAGGGCAGCCATAACTGGATCAGAGAGAACAATCTGGAATGTTTCAGATGCCTCATATTCATTGTCTGCAAGTATCTTCACTCGCCAGGTAGCTGAAGCCTGTCCTGGATTGAACTGGACCTGTTTCTGAGGTTTTCCTTTGAAGTCTTTATCCTTTACTGCTGTACCATTTTTGGTTCCAATACCTGCATAAAAATTTGGAGGAAATTCTCCATGCATTTTAATATGTTAACACAACTAAAACAAAAATCACAAAGAAGATTTTTAAAATGCTAATCTGGCAGTTACTGACCTTTAGAAAAAAATAAGGATGGTATATCACACTTTCTCTAATACTGTTGCATAGCTCATAGAAAAAATAGGTAATTAGGGCAGGGTCCTGCCAACATTTGTGTGTATAAACAATTCAGTTTGCATAGAAAATTTAATTGAGTTCACCTGCTGGACACTTAAACAAAGTTACTGAGAGATGAGGTTATTTATCAAATATGACCAAACAGAACTATTTAACAGGGCCAGTTTTTCCATCTATATAAAAATTTGTGGAGCAAGTTTTCCAGTTATGCCTTCGGAAAAGATGTATCAGTCTGTTATGAAATTTATTTATGTCAATTAAGGTGTTCAAGGCTTCATTGAAGGTATAATTTAGTCACCCACATAAAAACAAACCAACCAACCAAACCAGGAAACAACCCCACTGCTCATCTCTTTCAAAAATAAATTAATCATTGTATGTTTAACACTTTGTGCTTACCGTTTCTGTTACTGCTATGTACAGGAGCTGTACTCTACCCACATTTAAGATCTGTGAAGTACTTCCACCACTTTCTATTTCTGTATACTAAATAACCCCTAAAGATTTTTGCCTCTGTCCGAGTCTGCAGGTGCTCTCCTAGCTAGGTAAGTAAATACCTGGGCATTTGACATGGAATTGCAGCTCAGTGCGACAGAACAACATCCTCAGGATTTACTGGGTCCACCATGCAATACAAATTTGCTTCTCTCCCACCCCTATTTTTCCTTCCTCATGTAACTCTAAACTGCAATACTTAGATATTCATCCTCTCTGCTAGGGTATTTTCCAAGCAAAATCTTTTCACTACACATTCCCATCTTAACAAAAAACAGAGAGGGTAGTTACACAAAGAATCTAGGGCTAGAGATGAATCCATTTAGTTCAAAGTAAAGCAGCAAATCAGGATTTAACTCAAAGCCGGTTTTGTTTGCTATTCAGATTAGATGGGTTTTGCTGCAGCATGAGGAAAGGATGATAAACCATGAATGTTTTTAAAGAGCAAAACCAATATCCAGAAACGTGAACATGCTTTATTGGAAACTCACATGCAGGGTGCTACAGCTGACATAAGGATTCATTCAGCTTTTACTACTTAATGCAGCAGGAGCACTCAATTTTTTTATTATCTTTTTTTGTGAGACTGTACCATACATAAAAATGTATCATAGAAAGGCACTCAAGAAAAGATTTTTTTCAATACAAAAACCAAAAAATACAAACAAAGACTTGCTACACATTTTTAAGCCTGCATATTTTTACAGCTAGGTTTCTTGTTTGTTTTCATCATAGGTGCACACACACCAGCAGAATCCAACTGTGGCTTGTAATGAATAGATGATAGGTAACTCACCATGGGGCTTTGAAATTCATTTCTGCCTTTGGGTTTCAATACAGCATTAGTTCAAATACATGGACATCTTTTTATTAAGGTTCAACACCAGCAATTACAAGTCACTTTACCTCCCCAGCTGAGAATGATTAATCCCTCTCAAGGCAATGGCCTATGTGCTTGTGGGAGGATCTGATAGCTAGTGAAGAGCTCCTGAAGGCTGCAGAGTATGAAAAGATTCCTAAATGATTTAATTCCTAAATCAGTCCTAAATTCTTACAGTTTTTCTATTCTAAAACTGCTTAGGTTTTAAATGCCTAAAATGATTTCATTAATATCATTAATATCAGATAATAGCCTGATACATTTATGTTGTGCAAAGTAAATCTTGTCATGCATGAATTCAAATGATGAAAAATTTAAAACTTTTAACCTTTTATCTTTTTGTTTGTTTTTAAATCAAGGAGAAAAAGACCTTTCTGCTCAGTGCTCCCTGAGTCGCTCCATTGGTGCAAAGATGATTCCTATTTACTTTGCAGAGCTGTCACGATTGGGTACTCTGCTACCCCATGATAACACACTCTTAACATCAGCGTGCTCTACGGCAGCCACCTCTGCTAGCAAATGACCCTTTGAGAATTTCTAGTAGGTTTTGGTTTTTCTTGTAGCAAAAAGGCCAGAATAACACTGCCCTTGTAAAGTGAGGAGCTGTAACTAAAATCTCCACAACTTGGTTCTGCAAGCAGAGACAGGCTACTTCAAGAACTTAATTGTTTACTTATAGCTAAAGTTTATTATGAAACGTATCCTGCCAATATAAAGGAGTATCCCAATTTCTATTTTGTTGTCTGGCAAGTGACCAGGAAAAAGACAGTGGGCAAACAGCAGAAGCTGATTTTATTGATTTGTTCTTACATCTACTAATAGACATATTCACTTCAATTTCTGGGTGGCAGCAGTGGAAAATGAAACACATAGCCATGTCTAAGCAATGAAGATCTATACCATTGATATTCTCATCATTTGGCATTTATCTTGTTAACAGAGGAACAAGCGACTGTGGAACAGCTCCTTAACAGCTGCCTTTTCTAGTGCAAGAAGCTGCAAACGTGAAAGATTTACTTACTGATAAAAGAGGTTTCTCCCAGATATCCTCTGCGTCTGATGGCCACCTTTAGAAATTTGGAGTTTTCATCTACAACGTAGTTTTCCTGCTCTAGTGAAATCCAAGCCCAGTTCAATCGAAATGGCTGGCTCTTTAACATGTTCCCCCCTGTGTCACAGAAAAAGCATCCTGAAATACTATGTATAGTTCACAAAACACAACTGGAATTCCCTAAGGTCATTGCTTAAGTATAATTATATCGCCTCAGGACAAAGCTAGCCTGCTTTTTCACCTGCAGGTATGAGGGACAGAGGTGCATCTCATGAACCACAACGGTTCACTTTCCTAGACCTTCCACGTTGACCTGCACGTCTTCCAAAAGGCTGGAGGCTAGTGCAGGGGTCACAGCCTGTGTCTTAGCGCACCAGCTCCCTAATTAAGCTACCTATTCACCCTCAAAGATTACTTTGGCAGAGATTATTTCTGTCAGGAGTGGGATTAAGCTGTGAAAATAACTCTTTGGGAGGTTTTAGGTGGGACAGATTGTAGTCTTGCATTACTGACTCTTTTTAAACAATGCCAGTATGTGCCTATCAACATCAAACATGAGCACAAGCTGAATTCAGCACCTCCTAGTAAATTTAGGCAACATGTAGTATCATGTAAGGAAGATATATAACGAATTACATATTGATTGGTTGTGCAAAAATATTTGGAAATTGTGACTAAGCTTCTATTCTTTGCTTTCAGGAAATTAATTTGTTAAGAACAGTAGCTATTCTGTATTATACAAATAAAACTGAAAAAATCAAATTATGAATGTAATGCTATTTAAAATATACAAATTCAACAAAATTTATGTTGTACTTTTCTTCTGTTTTGGAAAATTATCTCTTTAGAAGCATTCTGTAAAATTCTTATGTCATCTGGAAAATCCTGTTTCCATACAACAAAGGCAATCAAATAACAACTGATCTTGAAGCCAGCTCATTAATTATTTTTTAGGTAGCAAAATTAGGCCTTAGGCTGCATATGGTATGCTTTATAGTACAAGATTATAACATCTAATTTCATAAAATTTTCATTGCTTACAGATAATTGACAAGGTACAGCTAAAGAAAGAATAGACAAGAAAAAAATTGCTCACATCAAGAACTGGTACCACTCTGTCCTCCACTTGTCTGATGATTTTTCACATAATGAACAGAAACTTGCCAAAAAAAAGAGTACTTCAGATATTTAAGAAGCGTCTACTTACTGAAACAGACAATTTCATAAAATAGAAAATTGTATCCTGCTAGCATTTTGGGGGCTTTTTTGGTTAAAAATTATGTTGGTTAACGTTTTTCTTTTAAAATAAAAATTACATTTTTCTCTATAATTATGTACTTCTCTTACAGAAGGGGACAACTTGAAATCGACTGACTAATTTAGCACTGGATAAAATAAACACTGACACTTTTGGATTAAAAGATCTAATTCTCTACTAGTGCCCGGTTGACATCTAATCAAAATCACCACATAATCCTCATTTGCTTTAACATTGCAAAGTCTTATACTAACGTTATCTCTGTGGGCATTGCCTCAGGCTCTTAGAAAGCATAGGGCAAAGTCCAGCTTGGAATTCTCCTGCTAATTGGAAGCAACTCTAGATTATACATTGCGAGTCATTTCAGTAATTGGTGAGGTTACACCTGTGCAAAACCAGTCAGTCGGATGAATTTTAAGATGTTTTAAGCAGTTACAACTTGGAACTAATTGTGCCTTTGAACAAAATATGCAAGTCATTCAGCAGCATTGTGAAAAAAAAGCATTGAAGATAACATATTTCCAAAAAAATCACCTTAGTTGCAAGCTGAAACCTAAACCTATTTACCATCTGGAATATCCTCAAAAAACTCTCTTTAGCTGTTCAGCTGCTGCCCATGGCTGCACATAGGCTGGAAAAAGACCTCTGAAAGCATAATACACATGTGTTTCTTGGTGACTTCTCCCTTATAGAAAACAGAAAGGCTTCTTTTTATCCTAGAAACATCCCACCAAATGACATTATTTCTGCTGAAAATAAAAGTTTTCAGCATGATCATTATATTTTTGTTAGACATCTTTCCTGGCCACTGTTTATTTTACAGCCTTCATCTCTTGATAGACTTCAGTCTTTTAGTTGGGTTTTTTTCCCATTTTTTACAAAGACAATCAAACACAGTGTACTCCAAATGAACTAAGGCTTACCAGCTTAGAAACAAAGGAAACAAAAGAAAATTCTGACTTAAGGCTAGATTAAAACCAAATCCATCAAAAGACTCACACAAAAAGAAAAAAAAACTTTAATTCACTAATAAATTAATGATAAACTACCCAACTTCCTACCAGTCAACAACTGCAGTGAAAAGTTCTCAGGTGTGAAACTACTGATGAACTGCTACATATATATACATATATATATATATATACACACACACACACTGAGCTAAATTCCAGATGTGATGGGACCACTTGCAGACTTGTTTCCAGTCACAAGCACCAACATCTCTGGCAACCATTTGTACTGCAAAACCCTCTTACATACATAGAAAACACATACAGCCTCCTCCTCCACACATACAAAATATACTTTTATGTGTAGGTAAATACACTATTATATATGGCTGTTTAGCAAAGACACATTCATCACTCTTCAGGTATTCTACAGATATTTTCTTTTGGAAATGTCTGCTCCTACTGCCAGAGTGGGAAGGGATTTAGGAAGGTTAATCTGCAATATAACTATCCCCAGACTATTAAATCACAATGAAATGTTGCTGGAAAACTAAAGTAAAATTTTCCCCCAAAACTGTTACCCTTAGCATGCAGTACATCCCAAAAAACATACTCTTGGGAAACAGTGGGGCCAGGTGGTGGGGGCAGGGAATTGTATGGCATATGTTCACCTATATCATTGGCAATCTTAGCACAGTGTGTATGACAGGATCTGATGACTGACTGCTGGAGCTGATGATACAAAGCAGCCGCCACGAATTGTTAGAAAATGCCTTTTGCTTTCATCATCACTAGGAAAGATCAAAGAGCAAGACAGCTAAAGATACACTTCACTTCTCAGTGGTATGTATATGACATTCAACTGAACTCAGTACCTGGCTTTTTGTAAACTCCTGCATTAAACAAAATGATCCCAAAAGTAGACCGCAAACACTCCGTAGGCTTAAAAGTAGGCTCAAAGTAGACTCATATAAATTACCTATTTCTGGGAATATCACAGAACTCAGCATCCTAGAAGATAAATGTCTGGAACACCCTTCGGCTCCATTCGTACTCCTAGACAATTTTTCCCTCTTTTCAATAAGTCATCTCATTTGGTAGGTGCACTTCCAACAGCATCTTCCCAACCGTGGGCTGCTGTTCAGTAAAAATGAGGATAGCTGAGGAACTTGTACAGTTTGCACAATACTAAGGCAAGGTTCAACACTTGTTTACCACCTCACATCATCTTCACCCATGCCTTGTTTCAGAACTGGAAAAAAGCTAGAGCAGGAGGTGGTTAAATTTTTAAGATAATACATTTTCTGTAGTTTTTAAGAGATAATGAAGTGTTATCTAAGGGTTCCATTCTTTATGTTGAGAATTTAGTACTTCAAAAACAACAGAGAACTTCGTTCTGTCAAGTGTGTTCCAAATATATGCTTAAACACCTCTGTTTTCTAACTAAACCACCAATTCATTAGATTACTTACATATGCAACAGAAGCTGTAAAATCTTGTAACTTCCCATTTTGCCATTTTTAGAAGCAATTTTTAAGGGGCAATTGCTGGAAAAATTAAGCATATTACATATTTTACATTTGCATTTCTCACAGAAAGAGAGAAACTGAAAATTACAACAGACCATGTTTAAAAACAGGCCAGTATGAAATTAGGTATTTGCCAGTTCTACAGTTACGATAAATGGAGGTACTCCAACAAGATACTGTAATTAATAAGGCCTCTACATAAGGTTCACTACACAGCCCATCAGCCTGTTCGTGGCCAAAGAGGGAAGCCTTCAAGGGTTGTCTCATACCATCAGCTTCATAAATCTAACAAAGCCAGAACTGTTCTTTTCTTGTCAAAGAACATTTCTTTAAAATCTCCCAAATTTCATAAGAGACAGGCCTCCATTTGCAGTGTTTTCCTAAAAATGCTGTCCTAGAGTTTCTGCTTTCTTGGTTTTATTACCCCTAAGCAAGGGTTGATGTCATGCCAAATGTTACCAGATCTTGGGGAAAGAGACTAGATTAATACAAGGAGGTAAAATTGAGCCTTGTGCTTGACACGTGGGTCCTGCATGCTATGAAACATAGATTTTAGTGCTGTAACCCTCACAGACAACATAAATATATATTCAGGAGTTCTAAATCAGTAAAGAATGGTACATTAATAACCCAAATACCAAGACACTCTGTCTTTTTTGCTCTAGTGAAATGTCCATCTGACCACCATCTCAGACTTGGTTTAGCTTGGGTGGTTGGCAGTGTTTCTATCAACTCCATCAAGTGAAATTACGTTTCTTTACAACAGCTGCTCTGTGGATGCAAGCATGTTTGCAGTTGGCTTTGATTTGCTGGATAGCTAAAATTTACTGAAAGGGATCGGGAAGATAGAAAGCAGTTGACGTGAATAAACAGTGAAGGAAATAAAAGGAATGAAAGGTTGGAGAAGCACAGACAGAAGAAAGAACAAAACCCACTAGCTCAGAAAAAGAAAGTAAATATACGTATGTATGAAAGGGAAATTGTTCCAAATGCTGGAAAAATTGAAAAGGGAGATGAGAGGGAGGGGGAAATCTAAATTAATTTGTAACTTTAGCTAAAAATAGTTAAGAGGTGGCAAAATCACAAATGGGTACTTATTCCCCTGCCACCCAAAAATCTTCAAAAAATATTGGGAAAGGGACAGACAGCAGCTCAGGAAATACAGTTTGTTGGGAACTAGGCAGGGTTTTTTTTTGTTTTTCTTTTGAACAAAATGAGTCTTGTACTATGGCTCAAGGAGTTATTTTTTCAGAGAAGTCATGCTCCATGAAACTAAAAAAACATCCCACAACAAACAAAACATCTCACCTGCCCTAGAAACCTCATTTCTCCCTGCATTTATATAGATGCATTTAGAAAGGGCTTTGGTCATTACTACTATTTTTTTTTTGTGTGTGTGTTTTTTTAATTTTTGTGTACCACAATATCAGGCTGTATTATAACAAGTGAATATTCTTAGCCTCCTGTTTGTAATGAGCAAACATTCTGGCTCAGAAGGAACAAGTGGCTGTTCTGAGCAGACCAGCTACAACAGCTGCCATTAATCCCTAACCTTCTTTTACCTTTCTTCTTTGCTAGCATACGCAGAACATGTAACAGGCTGCTCAGAATTATAGCAGGCAAGCATACCAGGAGACTTAAGAAGAATTTGTTCTCGCAAAAATATTTTCCAATAAACTATAAATAAATAAATAAACACCCAGTAATAACCTCTGACTGAAAATTCAGAAATGGATTTACTGTTCCTAAAAAAATATTTCTTCTTTCAAAAAAAAAATAATCTAGAAAGTGTTTCTATAAAATGAATACTGTAAGCACAAATTTCAAAATTAGGAGATGTAAAAAAAGAGTGGGTCTTTTTCTTTTGATATAATTAGTAGATTTTCCTCTCCAGTGTCGCAAGAGCTGAGGTAACAGCATAAGCTATCAACCTAGGAAAAAACCACCTTTTTCAGGAAAAAGTCATCCTCCTTGGCCTACTCTAAGCAGCTGTTTTTATCTGAGCTAAAGGATATCTAGAGAAACATCAAATTATTGGTGAAATGGCTTTCTAAAGAAATTGATCACTCTGGTCTCCAACATACTGTAAGTCTGAGTATAATGCAAAATTCCATTTTAAGGACATGCCAGCACTTCAAAACACCTTAGACTTGATTTTTAAGAACAAACAAATTAAAAAAGAGTAAGCGAGTTATAAAATCACTTCTTTAAAAAAAAAAATAATCTAACCGTGAAGAACAAAATACATGTCAAAGGTGGCTGTTGTGTAGTATCGCGTTTTAAGCATATACAAGTCAAAAAATAGAAAAAAATTGTTCATGTTGGAAAAGAGCACTAATTATCGAAAGAGCAAAAATCAGCTGACAAAAAAGTATACCTGACCATTTTGATGCACAAATCTAAAACAGTGACAATGTGCCATAGTCAAGACTGCTACATGGTCTTTAAATCAGTATTTAATAGGTCTTTTACAATTCATGCCTGATTTCAGTTATCATCAAGAAATTTTGAGGCCTTAATGAATATACATAAAGCTGCTTATACTTGATTTTTCCTGCTGTTTGATGTGGTTGGACATGGGGGGGTTAAAGGAACAGACACATCGTCCATTTTTCACTGGAGCTTCTTTCATTATTGCAGCTTGTGGTGGAGGGCTGGTGGGCACAGGCTGAATTACCTTGTCTTCTGCTTTTAAATCTAACCCCATTATGAGGATTTCATCTTTTCATCCTCCTGAGTTCCAAAAGAGAGACCTGGAAGTTGACTAAAAGATCTGTAATTTGAGAATGATGAGCCAGTGCCTGCAGTGAAACATGAAGTGAGCCTGTGCATTAGGAGAGCAAAAGTCATATCCCATCTTTGCCTTCACATGCCCACCCCCTCCCCACTCCCACTCCAGAATCGGACAGTTGCAGTGTGTTGTTGATATAACAAGAAATACATGAATTTTATGAAAAAAAACCCACCAAACTGTTCTGCTGCCATATTCTTGATCAAGAAAGAGTGTTACTTCATTTGTGGTTCCACTGTTCTTACTCATGTTCTTTGCCTTAGTTGCTTTGCTTTGTCTTGTTTTTATCATGAGTTAGTAATCTTTACCTAGACCCAGTCATTCTCCACCTAAAGCAAGTATTGTATCCTTCTGTTAAAATTTGTCATTTGCACTATTATCTTTATAGTCTTTCCCTTTCTGGAACCAATTAACTCAAGAAAAGCCCCTCACAATAACATGGTTTGCTGCACTATGTGAAGCTGTACTAGAACTACTTACGCACTGGAAGTCATCATAACACACTGTTCATCCATGCCAGTGTAGCTCACTGGAACACAAAAGCCATGCCCCAATTTGCTTTAAATATTAGCAAGGAAGAACATGGTTTAGCCTGCGTGGCTGGGAAGGCATTTTCCACCAACCAGGCCTTCCCAATTCTTGGAGTTTTTCCAATATATGAACACACTGCAAGAGATCAGGTGGTAAAAGCAGCTCTCAGACAAACTTACTGCTGCTCCAGAGGCTGTAAATGTTTTCAAGTATGAGTTCATGAGAAGCCCAAGAATTTTTGTTCTAGCAAAACGAAGCTTGGTATTTGCAACAAACCGTTATCTTGCACTTTTAAATAAACCAGTTTTGTTGGTAGAGGGGAGTTGCATTTAATAGTACAACTAGGAGAAAAATAAGGAGAAATTAAGTTTTGTATCACAAGCTTGTCTAATTTTTGTCTGCTTTTCTAACAGCCTCAGTTGTAGATATCCGCAGTCTATCCATGACACGTGATATTTAGAAAATTCCCCTTTATAGAAAGAGGTGAAAAATTTAAAAGTGGAGGGTTCAAGAAGAGATGGGGCAGGGACTGAGACAGAGCTACTGTAGAAGCATGTGCTGCTACAAAGGCACAAGGACACTCTTTACCATCATTCAAGGAATTTCCAGTTGCTCCTGAGAGCAACTTTATAGCATTACAGAGATACAATGAAATTTATTAGAGGTCATCCACATACATGGTCTTGCATACTCTGCTTGTTATAAATTAAGCCTAACTCCTACTCCTTATTTAAGAACAAATTAATCCTCTTCATGTAACCAGCCAGCACAAACAACAATAAACTACGCTGATATCAGACCTACTGTCCAACAAAGATATATGTAAAACAGATGGGAAACAGGAGTTTGCTAGCTATTATTTCACAAAAGTCTGTTTGTTTGGAAAGACTCAGAGGAAAAAAAAAAAAAAGAGAAAGGAGAGAAAAATACAGCAGAATAGAGGAACATCAGAACAGTGAAGTCATAAAAAAAAAGTTTAAAATCTGGGACATGCTCCTGAGGGAAGCTAAGAGTATCAATTTTAACAAGCAGAAAAATGAAATTTTGGCTAACCAGTCCTGTTCCAGAAAAAAGGTCTTTATCAAACAAAGGAACTGAAAAACTTCTTTGCCACTTGTTTGCTCTACACGGTTCTTGGATTTTTATCATGCAGAAGACTTAAGGAAGTACACTGTCTGCAGAAAGTGATGAGAGTTCCTTGAAAAATCATTGTAGGTAAACCTAATACTAAAGTCACTGCTTTTCTGGACTGTATTTGACCTGAAAGAAGTCACGGTACCTGTGGGGATTTTTTCTTCCACCACCATCTTTTTTTGTATTGATTACATTTAAAACTATATTCCAAGGAATCTCCTTTATTCCATGTTCAGGTTAATTACAGAAACTACCTGACACTGTAGAAGCAGCAACACCAACCAATTTATTTAATCAGACAGTCTAAATTGTGCAGTATTCAGTTTACAAGCTATCCATACACTAAACACTGTTTTACCAGAGAATTCTACCAGAGCTTCAAAATAACAATCACTTTCAAGAATCCTGAAAGCCATTTGAACTGATAAAACCAGCAAAACTTATGTGGTAAGTTCTTCATTAGAAATTTCTTTATCCAGTCATCATCTTGCACATACTTATGGTCTGTCTGGGCTTTGGTCCTAATCCAACCGAACACATCTGATCTAATTTAGGCTTCCTCAGTATCAGTTGTTTCAAACAGCTATCAATCCATTTGCAAGCTGTCATGTCTGATTACCTATACAAATGATTTGCCAAATCACTAAAATACCATGAGAACCATATAGAATATGACTTTTAACAATGATCCTTTTATTATGAGAAGGTAAGTGCCTTAAGGGCTCTACTTTAGGCTTTTGAAAGGGCAGTATGATAAACATGCTTTATGGATGGTAGTACAGTGCAGCCAAGGGAAACGAACACAGGAAGTAACAAACCATAAATGAAAGAGAAAGGCTAATCCCCAGGCGCCACAGACACCTGTCTAAATTCTGGAGAGGTGCCGAGAGGTACCACAGAAACATTAGATAATGTTTCTTTCATGCTTCAGAGACCTTTTACTCCCTGGTGAAATGCCTGCTCAGCCTTAGAGCCGATTGCCACACAGCTATTTGCAGAGACATAGTCAGACCAGTACATGAGGACAGATGATGACAAAAAGGTTTCCTGAATCCTCCAGCCACTTGATACTGGCTGAGGTTCCACAACTGGGTAATGACCTCAAGCCTCTCCAGGACCCCTCACAGAATCAGGATTTGTCTAACAAGGATCAGCATTACAAGAAGCGATGACTGCCTCTCCCTCTCTTTCTCTTAATTTTCTGCCACTGTAATTCTGTGACAGCCTTGATTTCTTCACACATGAATGCTGCTTGACCATACAACCTGCCCTTTGATATCCTCAAAATAGAGTGCCATCTAGACTGCCCAAAGAAGTGTGCTTGTCATGTTTCAAGAGAATTACATTTTTCAGACAATAAAGAGAAGTGCTAGAGCACTGTGAAAGGTGCTCACGTTAGCACACTTGGCCAGGACATTCTCTAGGCAAGCCTGTACAAAGAAAGATAAAGCAGGTACCCAAAACGGAAATGAAAGCTTCTGAATACAACCTTACTCACTTCTACTCACAGAGCTCATGAAGCAGGTCAGCTGTCTTGGTAAGAGCTTCATCATCTCTTACACACCATATCACAATAAAGCAAGCTTGGTAGAAATTTCATGACATGGCAAAAAAGTGATGGCAATGCCATTTAGTCATGGAGCTGGTTGAAATCCTGCTGAAACCACACAAATAAATAATCGCCCCTGAAGAAAAATTGGTGACTGAGTTATTGAATGTGGTACACAAACAAAGGTATCTTTACCTATGGATGTACTGATTTGGCAAGTACTTCCTTTATGCTAATCCTTGAATCTGCAGAGAAGATCACAACATAATTAAGTAACTACAGACAGATTAACTGGTGCACATTTGTTTTTTTAAAATATTCTTTAAACTTCTGTCCTAGAAACTACATTGTTCAGCAGAGGAAATCTTTGGATCTGGTCTTAAATTATCCCCTGGTCCTTTTGCTAAGATGAACTGAATCCAAAAGGAATCTCTTTAACTGTCAGCTGAACTTGCAGTCTCCTTCCCAACAGCTCAGTTGCTGTCTATGGCTATGCTAGCATATAACAGCAACTACAAAGTTATCTGATGCCTCACATTAACCAAATGTAATAAAAGGCATAATGACGCGTTCCAGTCAGGATAACTATGATGAATTAACTATGCGTTGTAATCTTACAGAAAATAAAAATGAAAGATTTAGCACCTGGATTAGAAGAAAACTACAATTCTTTCAAGTGGACCATGTGCCTGATTTTGAGATAGACTATTCTTGTTTGAACTGCCTGATTTACATGAAGATTAATTGGTTCACTATGCTGGGACAAGATCAAAGTGATGTAGATAGATATATACAGCTGAGTGGGTATACACGACAATCTTAAAAAAGGCTGTTCCTTCATGTGTGTGTTCTTCAAACGGTACTCATCACACAGTTACAAATGTAATCTCTGTCTCAGAGAACAACAGCTCTTTGAACCTCTCTGGCTCCTTTAGGAGAAAGCAGGAGGAAAGATCAATGGATGCATTCATTCTATCCGATACTCCTGCACACTCCATCCTGAACAAAATATAATGCTGTTACATGGTCAGTGCCAAAATGCATTATATTTCATAACTGTCAGATTAAGTAGAGAGAAAAGATATATTACCAAGTTTCTCATTCTCTGTGCAAAAAATAATGTGACTGACAAAACATATGTTCAGTGCACAAAGGATGCAATTATCTTTACGATTATGCTAATCGTAACTCAGAAGTGCAGAGCTTCCATTATAAACAGAAAGCTTCTACATTTTCTAAAAGGTAACTTTCCACATGTGTTAGCATGAGATATATAATGCAAAAGTTCCTCCCTTGAATCAATGCTCTCTTGCAAAGTACACTTGGCATTTCACATCCCTGAAGAAGCTGAGGCTTCATCCTGAGACCTTGGAGATGCTGTAAATCAAGAATCAGTGCAGGAGATTCACGTTATAGTTTGACTTTTAAAGTGTCCCAGCAAGAAGCAGCTGACTGATCTGTAGTTTGAATCTGCAAGCCAGAGTAATGGACAGGAACATGGCTGGCCTTGGAAAGAGAGTCTCATCACTGATGACAGTTAAGTTCTAATGACATGTGAGAAGTCAAATACCTTAATAAGTATTTTCCTGGTCATGGCATTGGAAGTAGAAAATCCTGCACCCTGCCTCCCCAACCCAGCAATGCTCAGTCAGTCAGGGCAAAGCAGTGCAGGCTGTGCCTTAGAAGGAGCACAATGGTTCTTCCCATTGCCTACATGGAAGATGAAGGTAACAAGGTAGAACCTTCACCAAGATGAGTGCTATCAATGCAGTGGCTGTGCTGCTCATGAGTCCTGGAGACTCAGAGACTTGGTTGCTGGGACACAACCCCCTTATAAACTCCTTTGGAAGATACTGCTTTGGAGCAACATCTGGTCTGCATATTCTGCCCATTAAAGTACCGTCACTTATTCTTTTACAGGTGAGTAACAATAATGAGATGCGTTTTCTAGTGTTTCAGAACAGCTGACTTCTAAGAACTGATAACAGGCTGAAACAAATAGAAAATATTAGACTTGGATATCAAAGAGGTTAATGCCGAGAAGCCCCATGCTGATATTGCTAATGAACTTCAAGGAAATTTAGGTGAAACCAGGTAACAAGTTTGCAACTTGTCACTGCTTCAGTTTCCATTTTGCTAACCCAGCTTGAGTTCCAAACATCTGAAACTCAATCCCATGGTATCACAAAAACGTTCTGAGTACGATACAAGATGCATGTTGAACATGACAAATACGTTTATATTCTGTTTGAGACAGGCATATTATATGGAACAGGTTTCTATGTCCTTTTTTCTTCCCCTAACTTCAGGATAGTGACAGGGAAAGGAATAACCACACTTTCCTGAATGTATCACATCTGTAAATGGCACGATCAATATGCAACAGAAAAGCAGATAAATTTTTAAGTTCATTAGCTCTATGTTATTTATAAATACCTTCTGGATTCAGGTTTTATACTTTGAAACTATACTTCAATTCCTAATCAGTCATCTAAGTATTCAGATGATTTACCAGATGTTAAGGGAATTACAGGGGACTCTCTGCCCTATTAGTTACAAGAGGTTAACTAGAAGACATTTCATACCATTCTGAATGCACACTTAATCCTCATGCTTAAAATTCCCATCACTGACAACACTTATGGAACAGAAATATTTTCCTTTTCCTAATATGTTAAAGAAAAATACCTACTTATGTTGTCAAAGACATTAGAAAGACAAATCACAGGTCCAAGTGAACCCTGAACACAGAGACAGTAGTTGAATTTATTTTTGCAGAGCTTACTGATACATAACATAAGGGAGGGGGTTGGGTGGGAAATGAGGCAGAGGAATTGCTAAAAGACATGTAGAAGAAAAAAAGCTGAGATTTGAAAGAACCAGAGGAGGACAGAAGACTACCCAAGGCATGTCAGGTCTTCAGGAAGAACATGATGGTCCATCAAGTCACCAGTTTTAGCAGCACTTGAAAATTACATCCTTTAATTAAGTATGTCCTGTTCCAGAAAACAATCCTCCTTAAGCGATAGCTATAAGAAATACTCCCTCCGTTGGGGAGAACTGGAATCCAGTATTACCAAAGATGTCAGGTAAGCAGACAGAAAGAAACTAACTTTATCTACTGTCCAAGGACTTGACCTACATTAGCTCTCCTCAAAATAAAAACCTTACCATGCCATTCAGTAAGAACTTATCTGCTGCCACACGTTCACAATAAAACATCAGTTGACTGGGGTAACTGTGTTTTACTTTAGTTTCCATTCAACTTCTGTTACCATTTTGATGCAGTGACAAATATGTCAAGTGCCTGATATACAAAAACCTTCCGGATATGTTTTACATCTCACAATAACAGGTTGAGTACATCAGAGACTAAAACACAAGCATGTCTGCTTACCCGTATACATTCAAGCATAACCCAAAGAATTGTACTGTCTCATGTTACAGTTACAATAAAACATCTATGGAACACATTAACTCATTGGCAATGGGAACGGAAGGCATATGCACATTATTTTTGTTTTAATGGTCTAAAGATAGGTTAATTTCAACAGCAAGTCATAAAAGCTCCTAAATGTCTATTAAGGTTATCTTTTAAATCTCTCAGGCTAAAATTGTCAAATGAAGATGTAAATAGATTGAGATATGAAGAAATTCTAATCAGTGTCCATAGACAAATTGCAAGAGACATCCATCCCATAGACGACTCCTTTCATAAAATTTTCCTTCTTTCTCACTCTTGCACACTCTCATGTTCTTTTAAATTTTGTCTTACAGCTAAAAGGACGGAGAAAAAATTTTGTAGCAAAAATAAGAGAACTAAGGAAAATGTTTTGATGCAGGCAAGGTATTCTGGATTGGATAAATTAGAAGAACAGGAAGATTTTCCTTTAAGGCTTTTATCATTCTTGGTGAACCAGTCTATTGCAACCACTGAACTAACCAACCAAGGAAAAGAATAAAACAGACCAGCTGAATTTTCTGTAGGAATTGCCAAACTAGTCAAGCCCATCAAGAAAAATCAAACCACACAACTCAATGATAATAAGTCTTTCGCTGCTACTACTATTTAATCACGTTCTTAATATATGTAGTTTGGTGCTCTTTTTTTACATGCCTTATCCAGGAACATGCCACTACGGTAGGTGGTGCCTTAGGTTCACCAGCCAAGTGACCTCAGTTGCTTTGCACCATCTGAGCAGCTTTATGTAGATGGAAGCAGCTTACTGAGGATCTGTTGCTCCTCTTTAGAGAAGATAACAGTCTGTGAGGCCTAATAAAAGCTCAATGGATTTTTAAATTTTTTTAAGTTTTCCATTGACTTCAGAAAGTTTTTGTCAGGCTCCTAGTGAGAAGGGGCATGAAGCCAGAGATAGAAAAAAGTGAATGATTGAAATAAAATTGTAAATCATACAGCAAAACCATCTTTTTTTAAAGTATACCTAAAAATTTATGCACATACCATTCATTGGGTTCTTTATCACTAGGTTAAATGAAAAGCAGACTTGTGGGTTGTTCAAAGGCAGCAGTCAAATTTATGCAGAGTTGACTGTAAGGGCCATTGGGCTACCATATGCAGTAAATGTTCTTTGCTAAAGGAAAACCTACTTTTTAATTTTTTTTATAGTCTGCTTACAGAAAGTACAAGAGAGATTACTGTGGCTTTTGAAGGGCAAGATTTAGGTTTCAGTGTAATTACTATAAAAACAAGAAGATAGCTTTTTTTTTTTTAAAGAATTCATTTTATCCTAAGCTTTACCCCAGTGAAAAGATAGCAGCAACGGATTATTTAATACACGATTCTGAAAAGTTAATATAGACTTCTCTGTACCCTGTTTTGCACGATTAAAATGAAGTACTCAGCCATAAAATTCTGTATGTACAAAGAAATGTACCTTGAACATTGCCAATTACCTGTGCATGTTGTTTAGTTTTTCTATACAGTACTTTTAAGACATTTTTAAATGACTACGGTTTCCTTCCCTATCAACATGTCTCTTTAGAGGTGCATATGCTGGCATTAATGTTAAAATGTGGTATTTAACTTTAAATAAGCATGAAAACATTTTTTGACAAATGAAACAGTAGTGTTCAGAAACAGTTCTCAGTGTGTGCTTTTAAACACGTATAATAGGCTGGTCAGATGACCAGTGATGGCAAAAACATAGTTGCCCTGCTTGCCCCAACAATTACCTCAAGCACTATGAGAATGGAGCTGTGCAGCAGATCCCAGCTACTTAAATTCAAGATTTAAGACTATTCGCTATGTTCAGTGCAAACGCTCTGGGGGAATTTTAGTTTTATTTGAAATCTGGTATTTAACATTAGGACAACCACTGCACTAACAAGAAAATAGTGCGAAAAAGTTTCTAAGCTGCAAAAATCCCTTTCCCTCCTTTTAAAGTCCTTCAATATGCTCAAATAAATATTAACATAATTAATAGTAATATTTTTTTTTGACAGTTTAGCTCTCATGACTAAAAAACATTTAGTGGACTATCAAAGATCATACTCCAAAATTAATCTGAACTCAGATATAACTCACCTGTGTGGATCTCCAGCTAAAGTACATAGGACTTTCAAGAAAAGCCAGGAAAGAAGAATCAAGTACTTTTTCCTAAAAGTCTGTATTACTGTTTGAATATAGCAAACTTACGGGACTGAAAAGTAATTTCTAAAAAGCCATAATATTGGTCAAAACTCTCTCCCAGCTGAAATCTTCTAAAGTGGGTCTTGTTGTGACATTGACAATGAAGAGGTTCTGTGTGAGAGAATTTTCAGGATTTAGAGTGCCCTGGTTTTGATTTCATTCCCACTAGCACACTATTACAATTACTTTTTTAGCACCCACCTTTAATTTCTTAAAATCCTTGAAATTAATAGTTCAGTCACAGCCAAATCTCATCTAAATCCTAGGCCTCATATGCTATGATTATTAGAAGAAACAATAGTCAGTGGAGTAGTATCAACATGAGATGAGACTTGGGACTTTTTTCTTTTAGTTGAGGAAGTCCTCAAACCCAAACAAAACATACAAATTTCTTATTAGATGCATGGCAACTGAGTGAGTAGCTCTTGAAGCTAGTTTAGCTTCAGAACTGCCAAAGCATCTTTGTTGCTTCATCCAGGCCTTGTGAGACCCCAGACAAAAAACCCCAGAGTTCAAACATAAAGGCAAACCAGAAGGCAGCACCCTCACAATACTTGCTTGGCATACAGGGCTGCTTCCATACAGTCAGCTTACGGTGTAGGTAGTACTACTCAGGGTGTCTGCTCCCACTTCAGATATGAATTCTATTTGCTAACACACATAAAGGATACAGATTTGAACCCAAAGGCTACTGGCTAGACAAGAATTTTACTCTGCAAGGACAGCACTTGAACATAGCAGAAAATAACAAGGCTTTTACAAATATGACCTTCTAGCTCCTAAGAACCAAAGTTCTTAAGTACCAAAAAGGCACAGTCAAGAGATGGCAACTCTGCTAATACCCAGTACGTCTGAGTGAAGACATGAAGGCAGCAACTCGGAAAACAGCAACATGTGAGCTAACGAAAAACAGAGTGCAATCAGTGCAAAATAGAAATTATCAAGTGCCGAGGTTGGGGTTATGCTTGTATCTGTTCAAAGGAGATGATAGTCTTAAGTATTACGTCTTTGGTAGCCATTGCTGCTGCTGTTGTCAGAACAGAAGAGGCCAGCAGGCAGAGATAAGACTCTTTGAGCTATTGCCTGTTAAAGCCTTTGCATCCCATCTTGTCTCATGTTTTGGGCCTTTCCTGACACAGGGTATTGATAAGGAACAGCAATACGAGGAAAACAAAGTTAACACTTTTAAATCAAAGAATCATTCTTTCTATCCCCAAAAACTCAAAACCTAAATGACAACATATTTTTTACAAAGAGATGCTTAAATGATTAATGATGCAGGAAGGACAGAGAAGTTCAGCAGAGATCTCTTTTTTATTGATAGAATCAGACCAATGGCCTTGTACTATATGAGAAGAAGGAACCACTTTCTAAAGCAGCACAAGCCAGTTTCTAAACTGCTACTAGAAAAGATTGAACACCATATTTTTGAAAAACAATTAACCCATGTACTCTTCAAATACAGGTAGTAGGTGCCAATAACAAAACAGCTGGCAGATCTTCCTCCTTTCAGAAAGCACTGTTTCTAAATGGGAGTAACAAAAATTAGGACTCTGTGGGATGCTAATCTGTTGCTTTTGTGATCTAGGAACACATCATCTTCTGCGGTAATACTTGATGATAACATTGTTAAAAAACTTTAAAAAAGAGAAGCAAGAACAGGGAAAAACTTGCTGAATTGAGTAAGCTGCTCAGTAGGCAGTCCTTTAAAACATATCTCGTGTTTCAAAACATCCAGCTGTGAAGTTTTACAGAGATTGTTGTAGATCTTATCAACATATGAAATAGACAGTATGCATGGAATAAGGCACCTTGTCCTGGAAACCTGTGTTTCTGAAAAGAAACTATTATGCAAAGCAGAAAAAAAATCAATAATAAATAATCTTCTACTGCAATACTGGAGGTAGAGAATCCTTTGTTTTACAAAGGGAGGAATAGCAATCATGAGCTTTAAGGTTATTTTACTTCCCTACATTACCAAGAATTGGAACTCAGCAGCACAGTTCTGCTTTCTGCAGTTAAAAACGGCCCTTGAGAAAGTGGGGTAGTCACAGCAAAAGGGACACAAAAATAATTAATGCCTTATTGAAAAAGTATTTCATATTAGAAATTAAGTACCTATAGATATCTACATTGTGCAAAATAATGCTGTAGCAAGAAACCTGACAGCTCTAGCTGGCAAATAGGTCAACAATAACAAAGCAGCACCACATGCAGAGATCCAGGTTTGGATTCCAACTGGACTTCAAAAGCTCAGTCAAAAGAAAACCAAAACGTACTTCGACTGCAGAGCAGAAATACTATTTCTAGGAAAAACTCAAGAGTGATAAATAACTTTTCAATCTAGCACTGTCATGAGAAGAATTTGTAGCCCAAAGGTGAAGCTAGACTTTTACAAGCTTTTGTAAACACACAACTTTTCCTCAGTGAGGATGATTAATTACTAGAACATATTAGCATGGAAAGTTATGGCTTTTCCTTTTACTTATTTCTGCTTTTAATCTAAAACTCGAGCCTAGATAGTCTATAAAATATGTTCGTTCAAAGAAGAGGCTTCTGGGCTCAGTAAAATAATCGAGAGAAATTACCTGGGGTACACAGCACAAAAGAACAAATGACCTAGTAGTCTCCCTTCAGCTGAAAACACCTGGCTTGAAGAATTTACATGAGAAATGTCTGGTTTCAAAGTTTTGTTTTGGTTTTTTGTTGTTTTGGGTTTGTTTTGTTTTCTTAAACACCATGGAACACATCATAGCAGGGAACTAACAGAAGGCTGCAAAGTTGGATTGGTGAGAGAAGAAGAAAGCAGTCAAGCAGCTTTAGAAAGTCAAGAATGGAAATGAGACTGAAAGAAATATGGTTTGGGAAGGAGGGGACATAAAACCTTCTTGCAGTGGTAGTTCAAAATGGTAAGGATTCATGATCCTAGTAGCGTCAGGGCACAGAAGGGAAAATGAAACAAAAAATGTTCAAAGAGGGATGACCATTAGCCTCCACAACTTTTTTACTCTCACTTGGGCCCATCAAGCACCTAAAGATGCCAATAATGTTCATATACATAGTGTGAAGGCAAAATAGACAAATTTGTGAATTAAGATGTTCTTCTGCTCTGCAATTTAACTATTGTCATCCAGGACAGGCATGTCGCATTATACAGGCTGCTAAAAGTAAACTTTGCTACCCATAGTGGTAAAGAACAATTCATTCTCTTCCTCTTACCTGTATTAACAAATGTCATACGTATCCATCTCCATCTCCTCTACTCCAGACTGAACAGAATCAAATCCTTTAATCTGTTCTTACTGGTCAAGATTTACAGATCTCTGCTGATTCTCATTTCTTCCCCCAAGACAGATTCTCCAGTTTTTCTACATCTTCACAAATGCAGACAATCTTTATATAAGAAGTGTAGTATGGGACTCACTAGCACCCAGTGAAAAAATAATTTCTTGCATCTTAAAAACAATACTGTTATCCACTTCCTCTGTTCTAGTATGATTGTCCTTTACTACACAGTAAAAAAACCTAGTATCTTGCATCAGCAGAAATGGTATCCAACACCTCCCGTTGGAGGGGAGGATTAAAATAAAATAAAACAAAACCTTGTATTCAGGTGTGCAACTTTAATAATTTGGAAAATCTGGCTTTAGAATTGAAAACACTGTAGAGTGCATACCTTGAAACAGCAATAGATGAAGGGATGAACCACTTCAACGTTTTCATTCCACAATTACTCAGGTTCTCTCCTTTCAGCAGAAACATAATGCCTTTGCAAACAATTGTATCAAAAAAAAGCCTCCCCACCTTCTGGCTTTTCATTCTTGAGGTCAACACAGGCAAAAAGCATCATTCAGTGCTGTCAAGCATGACAGCAAATTAAAGCACCCTGAAAGTACATTAAACATGGAAGGCATTTTCCCACTGAATTCAAAAGATTCCTGCAGTGCAAGTTATTTGACAAGCTTCGTGGCATAAGAATTCATATATCTTTGCTGACAAATGTTTTCAAACTTTATTAAAGTCAAAAGTTTTTGTAAACCCATCAAAGATCTACTTAACTTTGAAGAAGTGTAGCTTTGGGTTTGTTTTAAGGCTGCTTGAAAATGACTTATTGGTTGGAAGTTCTTTGCCTCCTGAATGATGCACCTTGGTGTCTGAAAGTGGTGAAATCATACCACTGCAATGTCTTTTGCCAGGTCTGCAAACTATTTTCAGTTTTGTGGATGTGAAGAGAGATGAACAAAACCTGCCTACTAAAAAGGAGGATTACTTATCAAGAGGATGGTACTCTGACTTATGTATAGTAACACAAAGTTGATTTGTAAAATCATTAGTAAAATTAGAGGAAATATTACCTACATATAAGAGTAGATAAATATAGTCTAGATAATTGTGCTAGATAAATATTGTCACTAACATGCACAAACCTCACCAGTTTTTAAGTTGGACCAGTAACTACATTCTGCCAGTTTAGGTGATCAAATTCAAACCAAGGATTGCTAACAAGCTGCCGGAACTGCCATGTTTCAGTTTGTGTTATACATGGAAACACCACCATTTAATTCTGCAGAGATTAATTTTTCACTTCCACGTTGTGCATTAGCAAAGATACCTACTCTTAAGCAAGTAGGTATCATTACATTTCTAGATTTTAGAAGAAAATACATGACTTGCTAGAATATTGTATTAGAATCTGCAAGAACTGTGTAGCCCACAGAATTACAAAAGACTGCTTTCTTGTACCTTCTCAGGTGCCAGCTTCAATCAAAACCCTGAAAGGCTATTCAGAATTAAAAAGCTATACTCCTTGCCTAGAAAACATTAACAAGCTTAAAGATAAAAGGCTCCTTATACCAGCCTCAGGGAAGCCTGGATCAGCCCCTGGATCGACTCCCTGGCTGAACAGTCTAAGTCTTCGGAAAGCAAAAGCCAAGAAAAGGGGTGGAAACATCGCATACTACCAGTAAACTGTTAGATTTTCCTTAGGGTTTTCACCCAACCACACCTCCCTCATGCAATTTATTTGCAGTAGCACCAACCAAATATGGGTGAGAAAGCCTCTGAGTGAAGTCCCAGGCCAACTAGAATTAATAGCAAAACACCCGCTAACTTTATAGGGTCAAATATTCACCCTGCAGACCTGGGAGCACGTTGAACAAAATGCACAGAACAAATTCACGCTTCAGATAATATTCTAACCTTTCATTTCTACAGAGCTATTTTTTAGCGGCTTTTCTTTAACATTTTGTGGATTGCAAACACTCTTTAGTGCATTTTGGTAGGATTCCTTTATCCATAGGGAATTCTAAATTTTAAAATTACATTCCACTCAAGGTTTGAAAGAAGCCTGAAGTAGTCCCACAAAGTTCACACGAGCAAAACATTGTAGCTTGCAGTATCAGCAAGTTCTCATTACTCTTTTGGCAGTAGCAATTGAAAACAAGGTCCAAAGGGCAGCCAATGACAGGAGTGTCAAAAGGTTAAGTGTACTAAAAAACTACAAAATAAAAACTTGCACTCTACAGGTAAATAAAGAGTTACTTACTCACACAAAATATCACTGAACATAAACCAGAGGGAGAGGCATTGGACTAACCAAGTCTAACTAAGCTGATCTTTACATAAAAATCACCAAGGAAAAATAACAAATGCTTCCACAATCAAATATGGTGAAGTCAAAAGTAACTACTCTAGGTTTACCACATGTCATTGCTCCATTACATATTTTTGAACAAACTTAACATTACACTACCTGTATGCTCACTCCAGGAATAAATCATTAAAACCAGCCAAACCCTACCTACTTCGTATTCAACTTGTACCAACATTTGTCCTGTGAAATGAACTGCAGGCTCAACACCGAATACTCACAAACCAGAGCTGCCAGAGAGCACCACAAATTAGTAGGTTAAAATTCTAGTACTTCTGCCCAAACGTCCAGTTTAATGGCAGGAATGGGAACAGTTTCCTCAAGTTAAAGGGATCGACTTTTCTGAAAGCTGCCAGCCATTCTTTCTTACACATTTCACTGATAAAGGCTTCCCAGCAGCTCTCTTAAATAACAAAACAGGTACTTATCCATATAAAAGAACTAAAGGTATCTTTCCTACCCTCAGGTTAGACAAAATACTGTTATTCAAAAGATATACTCTCCCGTTAAAGGTTGAAACTTCTGTCTGGAGAAACCCGATTGTGTTTGTGCAAGGGAAGTGAAGAGACAGAAAAATACATGCATTTTGTCCTCACATTCGATACCCACACACGTTTCATCGCTCAGTTTCCTTTGTACTGATGCAAATTAAATGCTTTCAAGAGGACTTTAGAAGCTAGAACATAAACCCGTGGAAAATAGGCATTTTCCTAAGTGTTGCTGAAACAGTTGCAAACTGTACTAAAGCAGCATACATTCTCTTCCCCTGCTAGGCCTTTGGGTATTTTTTTCCCAGTTGTACAAGAGCTATTACAGTTGTGCCTTCCTTCAGGCACTCCCTTGGGACGTAAATGCCCCTGAGAGAATATATTTAATGTATTTCTAAGCACCAAAGCCATCGAAAGACTAATCCAGATAGAATTTCTTTTAGAAGTATTTCTTTGTGCTATCGTAGTAATGACAGCATTGACTTTTCAACCTTCTTTCCCACACCAAACAAGTTCTAAGTGAATTTCCAGGTGCTACTTGCCTAGCAAACCTTCCTGTAGCCATGTACTCTTCCTGTAGTTGTGCCAGTCACATAAGTATACAACAATCCCGCAGCCAGTACATACTTTCATTATAGGGATAGCTGCACACGTTTATTGCCACAGCTTTTCTTACTCTGTTGATATCTGCAATATGTATGATATATGCAATAATGATGAAGTAATCTAGCTGAAAGAATCACTCCATTTAGCAGAGTCTAAAAGCACTGTTAATGAAAACATCTAGTAACTGACTCTTTTTAAATCCCTGGGCATATAAGGAATAAGAATTACCATCTGCTTAGTCACACAATTCCTTTTTACCCATTATTTCTCATCATTATTAGATTAGCCCACTTAGTCATGCCACAAAGATTTGTATATTGATCAAGTGACAGCAAAATAACACATAAGAAACACTGGCAGCAGTTCATGACACCTCCTCCTCTGTGCTAAGCGAAACATAAGCAAAAATAGACAAAGCAAGCACCTCCAACCTTTCTTAAATTAATAGCCCCATTTGACTTCAACTGCATCAGTTGCACATTACTTCAAAAAGAGCTGGAAAACAATTGGCTTGTGAAATCTAGCTGCTCTTTTCCAACCTCCTGAGCTGGCCAATGTTCAACCTTTTTCTTTCAGCATAACCAGAGGAAGCACAAACCTAAAGCCATTTTCAGACTGTCATAGCTTTGTCTCCCAGTTACTCTACAGGCTCCTAAAAGAGAAGATCTTTCCAGCTGTAAAGCTGCCAAGAATACAAAGTGCCAGCCATGGGGAACGGGTTGGTGCATTTTTGCTTATGAAACAGGTCTTCCAGTTACCTGAAGCCCTGTGTCACAACAGCTGAATGAAATGATTTACGTACCTAAACCTTAACTAGAAAGGAAATAATTTCCTTCAAG
Source organism: Falco rusticolus (assembly GCF_015220075.1). Taxonomy (NCBI): domain Eukaryota; kingdom Metazoa; phylum Chordata; class Aves; order Falconiformes; family Falconidae; genus Falco; species Falco rusticolus. The sequence continues at coordinate 113,572,402 of NC_051187.1, read as the reverse complement.
CTATGAATACTATGCACATTCTCAGCTGCCTACTATTCCACCTTAACTTGTAAACGTAAGAAACTTGCCCCTGACAGGATCCCAATGAACCAGAAGTGTGGTTGATCTAGTATTAAAAATGTTTTTCATGTCCCTTAAGCTACATAATCTTTCATATATGAGCAAAGTGACAATACCAAATCACCAGTTCCAAACATTCAATTACTTTGTGGACAACTGAAAATAAACAAGTAACATTTCTATTTCTTCGTTTTGCTAACCGACACCCTCAGTGCACTGCCTCAAAACAGTAAGTGTTGCCCTACAGATGTGATAAAGAAAACACTGGAAGTCATATCCAAGGTGCTCACATTCATCTTAAAGTCATAAAACGAATAAGTTCATCTCAGCTCATCAAAATGTCTCAATGAACCACAGTATGAGACAGTTCTTAATCCAAAACAGAACGCTTATTTCTCAGACACATACTAATTAGTGGGTAGATTGGTTTATAGCAAATGGTGGGCATAAAACTACAATGATTTATACCACTACAAGAACAAACCCAGACTGATTATAGATAGAAAGTAATAACTGCTTTTCAAGAGACCAAGATATATGTTTTCTGGTTTGCAATAATTAGAACAGGAAGCCCTAGTGAACCCAAAGCAGCTACTGTTTTACAGTGACTTCCTCATAACTATTAATGTGGATTTCTTTTTATTGAGTCTGCCAATTCTGGACAAAATATTATAATAGTGTTTCAGACTTATTTTGAGGCCCATTAGGAAATACTCACAAATTTTCTATCAAATGCTGTATTATAATGCTATTCTGACACGTTCTATGCACTCAGGAGTACACCAGCCTAGTCAGGAAGTTTACAGATATTATTGTGAAGGCAGATCCTTACACAGAAGTAATTTAACTAAATTGCATACTTATTTTACGAGTCTTCCTCTCTGTCTTTAATTAAAGAGGAACTTGTGTAAAATTTTGATGAATTCTCAGTGAACTGAATTAATGTGGACGATTAGGGAAAAATATTGCAACCTACAGGAAAAAGACAATACACAAACAGAACAAAACAGATTTTAAAACAAGTGTCATCAAAGGAATATGCAAAAAAATGCAACATACACACATCAGTTGATATAAATAATCACCGGTCCACTGAAGCCTTTGAAACAATCTATGCAAAACAAGGATGTGTGTCTGTATAAGTAAGAGCAAAATGGACTGAACCAGCCTATCTTATCATTTCACAGGCTCAACTGAACTTCCCATATTTACCAAAGGTTAGCATTAATTTTCTCTTTCGAATCGGTAGTTGGCCATGATTCCAAACCCATCCATGTTCCAGTATTGAGACAACAGTATATCTCACTAAGAGTTCACATCTTACCACGCAGTTTGCATTAATTGTGACTTACACGTTAAAATGAATAAAATAACCTGATTTGTGTTCCTGTGTGTTCATGGCACTTTAGCATATTACTTATAAAGAAATAATAGATGACATGTTTATTTAATGTGAACAATCTTCCAGATGGTGTAATTCTATGATATGTATAATTAAGCATCTTAATCTTACCATTGTCTTCAATAGAGAAATAGAAGATGTCACTGGTAGCATTATCACCTTCCTTCAGGATGTAGCTGATCTTCATTTCATCAATATCAGCTAAGGAAAGAGTATACTAAATAAATCATCATAGGATTTTACTACAGAATATAGGACATTTCATTATACCTTTACTATTTGATTACGTACTAGTAAGTTGGCTAATTTGTGGATAAAGTATTTCAGCTACCAAACTTGTATAATGTGGCATGGCTTCTTATGCTGGTCTATACTGAGCAACACAACATAAATTTAGTTATTAGCTCAAAGAACAATGGCAAAAAGACAGCGAGATGCAGTTTTACCATAAATATTTATTTTTAAATACTAAATCAAATCCTTGTTTCGGCACATAAGGATGAATTACTTTGCTATAACTAAATTGAATCTATTGGGAGTAAAGGTCTGCCAATTTTTTGAAGATCAATTTACTTCAATCAATTTTTTAAGCTTTTCTATGACACACAAAACTGTTGCATATACATTAAGAATGAATATGAGAATGTATTAAACAAATCACAAATAGGCCTAAAAGCCAATAAAATTTGGGTTTGATATTCCTAGTGAATAGGGGTAAACCATCAGGCAAAAGAAAAGTAAATAGGCACATAAAAATAATGGAGACCTCTAATCCTATTACAGTATCTAACGAGAATTTTGGTAAATGGTTTCCCCCCTCCTGATAGTCAAAGCACACTGGAGGTAGGCAAAGCCTAGGCTGAAAGTTTCTTTGTGAAAGCTTTCAACATTCTATTCCATCCAGGACAGATGAATGACAGTCCTAAATCCAGCAAAGTCCGTAAGATTGGCTGGAGCACAGGGGCATATTTATAGAGACGCTGGGTGCTGTCACTGTCGCACCATTCTCTGAGGTTCTTCCCTCTGCACAGGTTTGGTGGAGCGGAGCTGACCTGAAGGAGGCCTCCCTACCTGCTGAGCTTTCTCTGTGGAACAGAATCACACAAAATGTCACCCAAGCTACTGAGGCTATACTGAGTGTTCCCAGTATAGCCCCAGTAGGTTTGGGGTTTTTTTAATCTAGTGATATGCAGAAACGTTAAGCACCTTTCTAAATGATTTTCTCTGAAGACAACCGTGATTTTTGAGCCTAGGATTAATTTCCAGGCAGGCAAACAGGTATAACAGTCTTCAAAAAGAAACATGTGGGATTTGCAAATCACCATTTCAGGTTTTATCCCATCTCTTTAGGAGCAGTACCATGCTACGTACACAGTAAGATGTACATTTAACATGCAGTAGAAAACACATTAATGCATGCACATACAACACAGAAATTTTCTATCGTGTCTTCATAAGTAAAACAAATCTTCATTTCTAAAATGCATATAATATAATTCTGATCATTTGCACACACTTCATAGTTTAGAAGCCATTACTTTCTAAATCCTTGAAACAAAGATTCAAATAATATAACACAAAATAACAGCTCTTTGAGCCCAATATTTATAAGCAAATACAACGATTAGCACCAACCTTGTATAAATGTTCTAATGCTCTCATTTCCAAGGGCAGTATTAATGAGGAAGCCATGCTCCGGCCCATCTGTTATTTTGTATTTCAACAGCTTGTGTGGGCTGTCTCGATCCTCTGCCTTTAGTGCTTTACTAGTGATGAGGAAGCCTAGATGCCCAGCTGGAAGTCTTCTCAGAGTAGGGGCGCCCTTGTTCACCACTAACTGTGGCACTCTGTTGTCCAGTGAAGTGATCTGAATCCTCATCATCTGGGATTGATGGATCTCCTTGCTAGTGTCAGGGAAAACATAGAAGTTTGTGTGGGTCCCATCGGTCACAGAGAAGGAGAAACTATCCTGGCTGGTTTCTGTACCATCATGTCTGTAGCTGATAAGATTCTCATTCAAGTCTTGTTTGGTGAAGCTGGTAACTGGGTAGCTGCTGTTGTACAAAATCTGGCCATGCACTGGAACCTGAGTGACCCTGAATAGGAGTAAATGGTCAGGTGTATCCCCATCTTCCACAGTCAGCTCAAAAGGGGTGATCAGCCTGGTCCCCCCTTCCTCAACAACCAGGTCACCAATGGTTAAAATTGGTTTTTTATTGTCCACGTCTGTGATGAAGACCCTGAAAGTACGGAAGACCGGGTTATATCCATCTGTCACTTCAAACTCAAAACTGTCCATCTTCACCTCATCCTGTGCAGTGTGAATGTAGTAAATCTTGTTGCCAGCAAGTTGGAGTTGAGTAAAGGAAACAACTGGTACTCCAGGACTGTCTGAATTCTCTAGGTGGCCCCAGGTTGGCGACCGGGTGACACTGAAACACAAATTTTCATCAGGACTGTTAACATCACTTGTGCTAAGCAGATCAGTTGTGAGTGTCACTTTTCCACCTTCTTTCAGAGTTACACCCTTGTTGATCACCTCAGGGAAGACCGTATCAGTGCTGCCGATGGTAATATAGAAGTACCTGTCTATCAAGGCATTAATACCATCAGTAACATCGAATTTAATCAGATCACGCACTCCATGTAGGCCAGTATGAACATAGCGGATAAAACCCTGGTCTAAATCATGTTGGGTGAAGTTTGTGCCTTGTGTAATGTTGAACAGCACTTCCTCTTGTCTGTTCAGATGCTGTAAGAAACCCTGCACAGGTGCCAAACGGATGATATAGACAAGACTCTTGTCCTCTGAATCAGTATCTGTGGCTTTAAGGTTTTGACTAGAGATGACCTTTGACTTGCCAATCTCTACTTCCAGACCACTGTTGATTGCCATCCTGGGGGTCTCATCATCTACCAAGATCACCATAATTGGTACATTCTGCTCCACTGTGTGGTGTCCATCAGTCAGCTGAATTTGGAAACTGTCTTCTTTCATCTCTGAGTCGTCATGTTCATACACAATGCTGGAAGTCTCCTGGATCTCCTCCAGGGTGAAGCTGTGAACAGGCACACTGCCTGTGGATAGCTGCTGCACAATCTGCCCGTGCTTAGGAGGGACAGCAATAACAAAATGCAGGTCATCTGGAGGCACATCTGCATCGGCTCCGTTGAGGATGGGGGTGTCAATCACCAGGCTCATCCCTTCAAGCACCATGAATTCACGCACAAGCAGCTGCGGCTTTTCATCATTGGTGGGGATGACAACAATGGGAAAGAACTGGTGAGGTGAGAAGTTAACACCGTCAGAGCACTGGAAAGTGAACCTATCCTCCACAGGCTCCACGCCCTTGTGGATGCTCTGCACGTAGTTGACATGGCCCAGACGAACATCTTTGATGGAAAAAGCACTGATGGCAGTACCGGCTCTAGACTTCTCAGACCCTGGGGCTGGAGAGACGTTCTCCAAATATCCTGAAGTGGGCTGAACTGTGACAATGCACAAGATGTCATCTCTGGGAGTATCTATGTCCTCCACATCCAGCTGTTCCAGAGTTAGAGTACTCTTCCCTCCCTCGAGGACGCTGAGCGGCTCTGCTGCAACCATCACTTCAGGTGCAATGCTGTCCACCGGCAATATAGTTACAGCCACACGCACCCTTTGTAGAGCACTGCCTCCCACCACCCATTCACTGGAGAGGTCAGAAATGGCGAGATTGAAGGAATCGTACCTCTTTTTCAAGCCAATCTCTCCACTGGTGTGAGCATAGACTACTACTCCACTGATGAGGTCATGCTGGGTAAACTTTCCTGATCGTACTCCATCCACGAGGATGTCACCCAGCTTGGGTGGATCCTGCACAATGAAGGTCAGCACCAAATCATCTGTATCCTCATCTGTACCCTGGATAAGCGACATAGTAATTTCAGTAGCACCATTTTCCAGGACATCAATGGCTGCTCCCACTTGCCTGTGACCACCAGGGAGAGTGATACTTGGGTTTTCATCATCCACAGGCTGCACAGTAATCTTGACTGTGATTGGCACATGGTGGACACCATCACTCACTTCCAACTGATAAGAATCACTGCCAAACTCATCACCACTGTGCTTGTAGGAGATGTGCCCACCAGCAATATCATCTAGCAGGAAAGATTCCCCTTGCACCATCAAGCCCTCCTCCCGATAACGGAGATGGCCATGGTCTGGAGCTTGAGTTACAGTGAAGACAATCCGGTCTGCAGATGTGTCCTCATCTGTAGCATCCAGTTGATTTCTGGTGAGAAGGAAGCTGTTTCCCTCAAGCACGGTGAAGCCTGTATTGGTGATCTGAGGTGGCTGGTTGTCCACTGGCCGCAGGAAGAGAGTAAAGGTACCTTGTAGAGAATTGCCAGCTGAGTCCTCTACACGGAACGTGAACTGAACCACCCGTGGTGTGATTCCCAAGTCCTGAGCCGGAGGTCGATACGCCACCTTGTGGTGGTTGACCTGAGCTTGGGTGAAACACGTAATCGATATCTCGGGACTGTCAGCCAACACAATCTCTCCAGTGACCACAGAGTGGTTCTCATCTGTGTCGGTTGGAGGTGTCAGTAAAGTGTACTTCAGCTCCCTATCATCTGTATCCAGGTCAGTGTACCGTAAATAGTGCTTCTTAAAGACAGTCAGCTGGTATTCCTGCACAGTCATCTGCAGGCTAGTACCTGGGTACAGTGCAGGTGGCAAGTTATCTACTGGTTGGACTTTGACAGTGAATACGTGTTCCCCTGATGTGTTAGGGGGGTTGTTGTCATCCTGCAGCTGGAATACAATGTGGCCTATCACTGGGCTGGTGCTGTGAGCTCCTGTGTGTCTGAAGAACAGCCTCCCATCCAGGATGTCCTGCTGCAGCCACTCGTTCACCACCCTCTCGTACACGTGTTCATCCTCCACAAAGTGCCAGGGGGAGGAAGAGGAATCATTCTCCAACCCTGGTTCACTTCCTTTGCTCTCATAAGATGCTGGTTGCTCTGCCTGACGCAGCAGCAGCTCACCAAAGTGGTAGGAGTGTAGCAGGGACACTGCAGAGTCCCCAGCTAGGACAAATCGGATAGCAGTATCATCAGAGTCAACATCTGTGGCACTGAGGACAAAAGGTGAGATCTGGACAGTCTGGTGCTCACTCAGCACCAGCCCTGTATTTGCATTCAGCAGCGGTGGCTGATCATCATCAGGAGCAATGGTGATGGGGTACAGAAACTCAACCTGGTGCTGCCCATCTGCCATGTGGAAAACAATGTTATCACTGTAGCTGTGCTCGCTGCCATCGTGCTGGTAAATCACCTGCCCTGCTGCTAGCTCTGCAGCAGTGAAGTACTTGCGACCGGGCGGTACACCCAGTACCTTGAGCTTCCCATACTGTAAGCCCCGTATGACCCAGACCTTCACCTCTTTCAGGTTGTCCTCATCACTGATCTCCAAGTTACCAGACAGGGGTCGTGACTGGCCCTCAAACAGCATTAACTGCGGGCCAGCCACGCGACTGAAAGTGGCCACAGGGGCCAATGTGTTCATGGGCTTCACCAGGATCAAGAAAGCAAAAGGATCTGAGGAGGCACCATCAGAGTCCAGCACTTCTATTTCCACCTGGAAAAGCCTCTCCTGGTCTGAGTCCAGGGTAGGGGGCTGGTAGGCAATCTTCAACTCCCTCACCTCCTGCTGCGAGAAGGAAACGAGGGGGTGTCGGGGGTCATCGGTGCTGAGCAGGAAGCCTTGCTGCCGTGGGTCACTGGGCCAGACAGAGGTGAGGCTGAAGATAAGGAAGTCCGGGGGCGTCTCCAGGTCCTCAGCAGCCAACATGTCCAGGGTGAGGGCTGTGAGCGCAAACTGGTCCACCTCCATCATAAGCAGCGCCAGGAAGCTGGGCTTGGGCGGCTTGTTGTCGGCCCCTTCGAGGATCCGCACCAGCACCTGGAAGTATTCCCGCTGCTCCGGGCCGGCAGCAGGCTGCACGGACACCCGCGCCGGGATGCAGTCCCGGCCGGGGGAGGCGGTGGCCGCCGTGTGCTGGTAGCGCATCCCCGCTCGCAGCACGGCGGAGCAGCCGCCGCTGTAGCCAGGGGGCAGGGGCCGCCCCTCGGCGTCCAGCAGCCGCCCGTAGGCGGGAAGGGGGGCGGCGCCGGCGACCTCGGGGGGCAGCAGGGTGAGGCGGCAGCGCCGGCCGGGCTCGCCCTCAGGGAAGCCCAGCACCTTGTCATCCAGGGGAGCGCTGAGCCCCCGCAGCTTCTCCACGGGCAGGGGCAGGTTGCGGCTGAGCAGGCGCAGCTGCTGGAAGAGCACCTCCACCTCCAGCGTGAAGGGCACGACAAGGGTCCGGCGGGGCGAGTCGTAACGGAGCTGGAGGCGCAGGCGATACCGGCTGGGGCTGCGGGCCCCGAAGTGGGTGTACGTGACCTGCCCGCGGGCGAAGGCGCAGGGGAAGCGCGGGGGATGCAGGGCGCCGGCAGGCTGCGGGCCCGGCCCGCTCCCCAGCACCGCCACGGCACACCTGTCCCCCGGCCGCACCCGCAGCACCAGCTCCGCCGCCGGGTCCAGCGACACGGAGCGGCCGAGGGGGACGCGCAGCCCCCGCTGGGAGACCAGGATACCAGAGGCTTCGTGCTCCGGCGGGGGCTCCCCCGCCCCCTGCGCGCTCAGGAGCCCGAGCAGCAGCAGCGCCGCGGCAGGACCCCCCCGGGGCGCCCCGGCCATGGCCCGGCTGCTGCGGAGCGCCCTGCGCTCTGCGCCGGCCCCCGCCCCGCCGTGGCTACTGAAGGGCCGGGGCGGGGGCGCCGCCCGAGGGCTGGGGGGCGGAGAAGGGCCCTCCCCCGGCGCTGCGGCGGGGGTGCGGGCGCCCCTAGGCGAGCTGCGCGCTGGGGCGGCGGAAAGCCCGAGCGACCCGCGCACCCAGATTGGTGCGCCCGCCCCCGGACCCCTTGCGGCGCGGGCACGGCCGCAGCCCCGCTCCCTCGGTCGCTGCGACGGCGAGTGGGTGCGGAGCGGTTAAGGGCGGCAAACAAGGAGCGGCAGGTGCGGCAGGAGAGCGGGAGCGAGCAGGTCAGGAGACGCAAGCAGAGGCAGAGGGGAGCAGGCACCGAAGGCGGCCAGCAGCAGCCACGGGGCTCGCCTCGCTGCCGCGGCAGAGGAGCCCCCCGAGCCCCTGCCGGTGCCTGCCCACCAGCGGCTCTCCAGCTGAAAACCACAAATACCAGTTTTCTCTCAAAGGGGAGGCGAACTCAGCGCGGAGAGGGGCAGATGCACAATTTCAAAGCCAACACGACCATCCCTCCGTGTTCCAAGGGGCTAGTGATATTTCATCATTTCTTACAGACGCAGGAGGTTTCCTCCCTTCACCCCCAAACCTGGCATACAGCTCATGCGATGTGCGGACAGCGGGGGGGGGGGGGGGGGGGGGGGGGGGAGGAGGAAATCAGCAAAACTGTGCTGACTTTAGGGTGCTTACTTACTGCTAAGCAATTTCTCACGGCTCCAGAAAGGAAAGCAGCCTATGCGCTTTCCACTTTGCTTGGGACCTTTCCTATTAGCTTCGCTTGCAGGTGCTCAGTCCTTGCTCAGGCTACTGCATTTTAAAAAAAAACAAACCCAAGGTTTCCCTTAGAATTACTACTGCCCTTTTTAGTATTTTTGGATATTTAGCCTACTACTTCATTAAAGGAACAAGTTGGTTATTTACTGCTTATGGTTTTCTTCCAAATTCTTCAGAAAAATATCAGCACCTTACCAAGTTCCACTGTGCATGAAGATCAATTGCTTACCTGCTCAACTACCATAAAATAGGACTGGGCTTTTCTTTCTTATGTGTTTTGCTTGTGTTCTGGTATCTTTATTAATATCAGCACATATCTGAAAATAAAGTGCATAGGGAAACCAAATATACTTCTCTGGTTTGGTACAAGGTTTATACAATCATATGCTATTAGTTTATCAATGGCTGTTTTAAGCAAAAAGATGACTTTCTGGTATGTAAGTTTCCACGTACACTAGAAAGCAGTTCTGTACTCTGTGAAAGTGCTGTCTGGATGACGACTGAACCCCTGGTGTGGTTGACACTAACAAACTTTTACTGGGACTTTCAGGAACCTAAATGTGGTTCCTGAAGCCAACAGGACATTTCTGGGCAAATAGAATTGGACTAATTAGTAACAAAACCACTGCTGAATAATAACTTACAGATGGAAAGGGATTTTTTTTTCTTGATACGTTCAAAGTCATTATGCCAAGTTCTGCTCTTTGGTAGAACTGTGTAACCAATAACTGAAGTTACCCACTGAAACCTGTGTGTACATCTACATATATATAAAAGCATGCAAAGTTCACACAATTTGCATTTTTGCAATCCTTAATCAAATCTAGGCATTCTATAAGGAACAGTGCCACTACACAAGGTCTGTGTGAAACTCAAAGACTGTATGCCATTTCCATCAAGTTTCCTGGCAGGTAAGAAAATTTCCCTTTAAAATAAGTGGCATGAGGTATGTGTTCAATTACAATTTTTATCTCAAGAATGTGTTGGGCAGGAAAAATTGAGAAATTGTTTTCCCATGTACTTGTGTTCAACCTGCTTCTATCTTTCAGTTTGTTATGAGGCAGTATGATTTACCATAAATATGAGTGTACACCAGAAAAAAGTAGATTTATTATGAAGTTATGGAAACCTGACATTAAAGTGTTGACCAGCTAAATCCAAACCACATGCAATGGTTCTGACTGCCTTAGTCATACCTATTCTTGACCACGCACAGTACAAGAATTGGTTTTTTTCTGTTTTGTTAGCTTTCGAAATAGTTGCATCTTTCTTATGTCACTGAAGCCCAGTGCTATAAGCATGTAGCCATAGGTGCTCATAGTACATGTTAAAAATGGTGGAAATGTTTTCAAACATATTTGCAAAAAAGGAGCTTGTTTTCCCAGCTCTTAGGACTCAATTCCAAGCCCTCTTAAGTCCTGCAATTCCCTTTCAGTTGTTGCTGATGAGCTTTGGATGAATGTTAGTTATACAAGATATTTAGAATCAAGTTCAAACAACTGTTAAACATAAGTTTTACTTGCTCAGGTAGCTTCGTTGTGCCTCAAACATAGCCAAGTGGCTTCCTTCCTAAAGTCATATTCCAGTGGAAACCCCCCCCAGCTCCATATTCCAATATTAAAAGCAAGTTATGACTAATGGTAGAGATCAGGCAGTCAATAAAACACAGATGCTTGATATCAGTGAAAGATTCTAGAGATCTTGATTTATCACCATGTTAGTCCAGTGTTATGGTAGCATAACTACAACTAAAAACTGGAAGTTGCCAGTTTTTCCTCTATGTCCTACATACCTTTTTTTTAATACTCCTGATTCCAGATTAGACTCAAGAACATTTCTACTCTACATTCACATAAGAGCATAAGGCATTCATAGCTAGAAGACAGTCCAAACCTTGGTGCAGCACAACATACACAACTAGGTCCTCAAGTTGTGTCATTTAAAAATAATAAAAATATATATATATAGTTGCTTAGAGGGTTCATTAAGCTGGAAAAGAAAGTCTCCACCTGTTCCATTAAATATCTTAGTTTAAGTGGCAAACTGCTTTTTTTTAAAAAAAAAAGTGAAGTTAAGGAAATCCTTGCAAGTGTTCCCTTCTGAATCAAAACTTTTCATAAAATCACACAACTATAATTTCTTTTGGATGCACAAGCACTAATGCACATTAACCTCTAGTAGTCAAGTAGTTGAGCCAATCTGACAGTTCACTGTGGCAACTGTGTTGTGTTGGGCGTTAAGATCTCAGAACCAATTACCATGGAAATTATGACCCGCAGCCCATAACAGCAGACAGACTTTCCACAGAACTAGACTTAGACTAACTAAGATCCTTTTTCACAGCCACACAAATATGTTTAAAATTGCAACCAGAAAGACGTTTAAGTGAATATTTGCTACGTAACTGATGTGTGAGCACTGTAAAAACAGACAGTATGTCTTCCAAAAACTTTTTCTGATGGTTAGGTTATTTCTCATGCTTAATAGTGAGCACGATAAGCAAGCCGGAACAAGCATCAGTTAAATGTGTGGAAATATACAGAGACACAACAATAGGTTGATATTTTTGCTTACCTTGGAGTTTGTTGCCTAGTTGCCTCTGAATTCACTATTAGTTGTATGGCTCCAGCTTATTCCAGTTTAAGCCGCTGGTCTTACTCTCTGGACCCTTCGGTGCTTCAGAACAGTCCTTTTCATCTAGCTTGGTTTCAAGTTTTCAAAAAAAAAAATCAAGGGCATACTCAGCTACTAGCATTAGTCCATCTTTTTGTATATCTGACCTTGAAGTGAGGTAAGAGGACGTGTTTTCTTGGATTGATCTTGGACACACTAGTTGAAGGGAAAGAAGGTATTCAAATCTGAAAACATGAATGAATCTGAAAAAAAGTAAAGCATAAAAATAAATGATTTATTTATTTAACCTAATGAATATAACTGTTTTGCTTAGTGCGTAACATCATCTGCTTTTTCTTTTAATACATTTCATTTGTGAATGGCAGTATGAGATGCAGCAACGATCAAATTGGATATCCGTCCCCCACCCTGGAAGAAATGAGATTTTAATTCCATAGTAGTGTCAGACAAACACTGCTTTGCAAGGCTGAGCATACTAGTGCTAATTTCACTTAACAAGCTTTTGATAACAAGAAAAGTCAGCAGGGGCTCCCTTTAAAAAAAAATTCTGCTTTATGCAGATGAGATGCCCTGGCTTGGAAGTATCAAGACCTTGCTCCATATCTTATGGGAGCTTTTGCTGTGTAATCTACCTTTCTTCTGCCCATGCACCAAGTGTTAAACATCCATTTTCAGAGGCTGTGAGTAGTGCACCAACCCCTGGCACTGCACAGCCAGGGTTTCTGCATGCATACCGGCATTCATCTGCACACTACCTTTGAATTTCACACAGGGCTAACACTACACGTCTAAGTGGAATGCTAAGAACACCCTCAGTAAGTAAAAATCTACTTACAGCAGAGAAAGGAAAATTATTGCAAAAACCCTAACAAAGATCAAGTTAATTTGTACAGTGTTTAATTTGTATAGTTTTATTTTTCACTTGAAAAAAAATAAAAATTCCACAACTGGTGATTCAGCAGATACTTAAAGTGTGTTTTGTTGTACTAGTGTAATGAAATCTCACTTTTTAAATAATTAGAAGAAAATAAAAGTACCCAAGAGGCTCTTTAAATAGCAATAGCCTTAAGAGTAACATTTTCAAGTTAAAATCAGCCTTATATTGAGAGATACTGGAACCTTGCATACTCGTTCATTCTTTCCCCTCCCTATAAATCAACAAGGGTTTACTATAATGCTTGAGATAACAGTCCTTAGGTACGTTTATCTTCAAAGGAGGCCATTCACACTAAAGACTCCATATCCATGAGACACTTTTTTAACTTGATACTGCCAAGATGCAAGGGTATTTGCCAAGGCTGGCTTCCCCAAGTTTATTTCAAACAGGCAGGGTGTCATGGAATCAGAAAGGATCATTCATGCAACACCTGCAACCCCCCCATCAGCTGAAGTGCTGACTTACTTCACGTTAAAGCACAGGGCTCCTTGCATTCTGATGAACAGATATTATAAATGAAAGCTAACAAATGCACTAATTAGAAGCTTTTGATGTAAAATTATTTTAGGGATAAATCACAGTGTTACTATGAGGACATAAGATATTTAAATCCACATGTAGATTAAGAGAGCTCCCTCTGAAGTTTATTTAAATAAATTTATGAGGGGTCAATTATCACTTAGAACTGAGAATCTTCCAACTTTGTACAAAATCATACAAGGGCTTCATGATGTTCATATGAAAATTTTGTATATTATTGTAAAAATACCACTACTACTAAAGAACTTTGTAATTATTACAAAACAGTCACAAACATTATGATGAAGTTTCCGAAGCAGTGTATGACCAGCTAAAGCTTTATACATGTTTTCACTTGTATACCAACATAAAAAATATAAACACTAAGTAGTCCATCTATAATATTCCTTTCCTCATAGACAGGTTAGTTCTTAGTAAGATGTAATTAAAAAAAGAAACCAGGTAGCAATTTGAATACTATTCTGTCACTTTCAATATCAATTTTTAGAAAAGTCTATTCCATTTAAACAGGGTGAAAAACAATTCAGCTGCCACCCTCAGGACCTCTTTAGACCCTCTCCATCTTGCAGCTGCAGAGCACAAATGAAGCCCAGGAGCTCCCTGTGGAATGCTCCAATAGACATTTCATACAATAACTCTCCCCTATGACAAAGCCAGTGGCTACAGTGAGTTTGATTGACAAGGTGAAGCAATTGGGCAGTGACACATGCAAACATCAAGGAAGCTCCCCTGTGCACAAGGCTCCCAAACTCATGGCTTTGCTGTCCCTTTGCTAATTTGCAGTAGCGTTCTGGGGTACACAGACAAGGCTTGCAGTTACAGATTTTGAAAAGACCTTTTTTTTTTTTTTTTTTTTTTTTTTTACTTGCATAAAGAGTAGCATCAGATCCAAAGCGTTCTGCCCCACCAAAACAGTATATTCTACCACAAGGAGAGGGGAAAACAACAAGTCTACAGGCTCCAGGTACACCCTTGGGCAGTTCTACCCTGTCCGCCACAGAGACAGGTTCCGCAGACTAAAGGGGAAAGGCAGTCATCCAAAATCATGTGCTTCTGCACACATAACTGTTCTATCCTGTACAGCGAGCAGGAGCAGCATTTGCCTTTAAATGCATTCCCAGACTGCCCAATTAGTACAGGTATGTAACAACAAAACCGACCCTTCCTCTTCTCTCCAAGAAATTTAACATCTTACAGAGCTAACAATACTTGCCCCAGAACACAAAGCCAGAACTAGACAGCAGTATTGGGAGAGGCATGTTTTGAGCCAATGGGATTTCCCAATCAATTTATCATAATATTAAAACCAGATGAGCCTATCCAGTGACTACCCATGAAAATAAGATCAGGGATAAATTCTTTAACCTCACATAATAGTCCAGAGCAGAAACAGGTATTGCCTTACACCTCAATTAAGAGAAAGTAGTTAAGACCATGACCAAAGGCTATTTCATAAAAAATATGTTTTCTATAAATGTGATATTCTAAAAAGTTTATAATGTCCATCTTTTAAAACTGTATCTATATACAAACATAGTGAGATCCCAATGCTTATGTGCACCTTTGAAGAAGTATAGAAACAGAAAGTAGCCCTTTATTCTTATCACTCAAGTTTCAAAAACATTTCAGCGTACACACACTTCATTTGTGTTTGATTTCTGGTGACCAAGAAGCAACCCAGGCATGTTTACCAAGTGCATGGCACAGGTTTCCTTCACGCCATGGTGCAGGTGTTCCTCCTGTGACATTTCCTGATTCTGTAGAAGATACACAGACAAAATTTTGCCCAGGTAGGTCAGGTTGCTAATTTATCTAATAGTCTACTGCCTATAATTTTCCTTCAATCTTAAATAAGTAAATCCCAAACGATGCATTGGGTTCTTTGAAATGAATAGGCTAGTTCTTCTCTTCTCAATACCTCTTCATACTTTCTAGAATAACTAGGAAAAGGTCAACAAGGTTGTTCACATGAGCACTACCAACATCAGAGAGGATTACAGAATCAATAGCTGCCCTCTATGCTCAGGTAGACTAGCCAGCCTTTCAAGCAAGCAGCCCACAGTGCTCCAGGCAAAACCACTCTGACCAGAGAAATGGCTAGAAAGCTTTAACTCTTTCACACACAGAGGAGTTTCCTGTTCACCTGTGTGTGGAACAGATTAAAAAAAAATAAAAAGGCAGAGTAGACCAGGAGCACATTTGTATTCATCTTAAGAGGTTTATTTGAGAGGTGTGGGTTCCTCTAGCTGCTGCCCTAGCAGAAGAGAAACCATGCAATTTTAGAATGCATCTCACCACCTATGGAACTTGGTAGGTATGAAAATTAGACAAGAAATGAGGTCAAGGGAAGTTAAAGAAACCTTAAGCTAAAGCAAATGCCATGTATTTTACCACAATACAGAAACATGGCAGTAAATTACATCTGTTATTTATGGACATAATTATTTTTTTTTAATTCACATACAAAAAAGTTATAAGGTATTGATACATCTTTTTGGATTTTGTCACTGTAAATTCGATTCCACATGAAATGAAAATGGCTGACATGCCAAATAATTTCTCTGTTATCATTGCTCTAATTCATTCTAAATCAGGATGGATTACATAAATTTGGTCTTCTGTGGTGATCTGGCCCATTTTATAAACTGATTTTATTTTCATCAAATCTGCAACCTAGTAACTTTACTACAAAGCCAGCAAAATTTTATTTAGATCCACTATTTAGCATAATAAAATTTGGTAACTTTTTTCACTGACAATTGTTAGAAGCTACTGCCACTCTGGAGACTTGCTCCCTGCATTTACAAAACCAAAAGCAGTTGGGCAGCTCCAAGAATTGGCCATTTCTCATATTTTAAGTGAGAAAATCGCATGGTTTTTTTTATAATATTTGATGGCTGATGGATTAAAAGAAGTCTAGTGGTTTAACCGCAGCTGGCAACTAAGCACCACACAGCCGTTCACTCACTCTGCCCCCACAGCAGGATGGGGGAATAGAATTGAAAGGGTAAAAATGAGAAAACCCATGGTTTAAGACAAGAACAGTTTAACAATTGAAATTAAATAAATTGTAATGAAAGAAAAAAAAAAAAAAAAGAGAGAAATAAAACCCAAGACAGACAAGTGATGCAAATGAAAAATGATTGCTCACTACCAACCAGATGATTCCCAGACAGTTCCCCAGCACTGGCCCCAGCCAGCTTTCCCCCTAGTTATATGCTGAGCATGCCATATGGCATGGAATATCCCTTCGGTCAGTGGGCATCAGCTGTTCCGGCTGTGTCCCCTCTCAGCTTCTTGTGCCCCCCCAGCCTCCTCGCTGGTCACTGGTGGGGTGGGACGAGGAGCAGAAAAGCCCTTGACTCTGTGTAAGCGCTGCTCAGCAATAATGAGAAGGTATCTGTATTATCAACACTATTTTCAGCACAAGTGTGAAACAGCCCCGTACTCTCTACTGTGAAGAAAATTAACTCTACCCCAGCCAAAACCAGCGCAAGAACGTAACATATAGGAAAAGCAGCGGGATTGGTCAGAAGTCCTAGCAAACTGAAATCAAGTTAACCCCATTTTGTTTGTAAGAGCCACCATTTTCACCTTGTACTGTTATGTTTTAGTGCTGCTATTCTTTTCCTAAGCGGAAACCGAACTTAGGAATCTGAAATGAATCTGCCCCTGAAGATTCCCAAGCCCTATAGCAACTATTCAAATTATTTTGGTGAAGAAATATGGAAGCAGCTTACAGAAACGGAAACCAAAACTTCAATATTCTACAAGGAATGGACTTGAAGTTGCCCTGTATTTGTATCAAAGTTTTTTCCCAGAGGTTTCTTTTCAACAACATACTGGGGATTTTTGGCATGTGATGTGCTGCTACAGTGATATGCCTGCTTAGGACCTATGGAACAAGACGGGTAGCATCTTATCTGCACCGTCTGCTCTGACAGAGTTATCAGAGGATCTAAGTTCAAATTCTAGCTGTTGTATGTTAAATATAAAGAGGATTTAGTTGGCTCCTAGTCAGTGATGCCATTCTGCTCTAGGGAGTCATATGCACACTCCAATGTTCAGGGGATCTGATCCATATCTTTCTCTGGGACAAAGATCCTTGTGTCCCTTAAAAAAATTAGAGCAGAAGTGCATTGCTAGATTACAGCAGTACTTTTCTGAAATTCCTGTTCTGTGAAGTGAGAAGTTGTTTCTACTTATTTAGCTTCCTTGTAAAGCAGAAAAATAAAAGTACTGTTGATGCTATTTGAAAAATAATTCCCTTTTTCACACCCCCCCCCGAAATACCTCGACCCATATGTAATCTTTAAAAGATTCTAGAATTAATCTTCTTCTTACTGCATTGTTTCTGTTTATGCTAAATGAGAATGTTATTCAGATTCACAGGACAAAAGAGACTGAAAGTAGGTGCTTGTAATATTATCAAGCTACTCAAAACAGCGCAGAGGAGCAGAGAACGAAAGCAATAAAACCACTTTTCAGGGTTTACATGTCGTGTAAGTAAGTGTAGACCAGGGTTCACCTGGAGGTTTTGCTTGTTTTCTTCTTTGACAAAAAGGTTCTTTTCCAAAGGAAAGCACTGATTTGACAGGAAAAAAAAAGAAAAAGAAAAAGCTTTTCAACACAGACAGCTACTTCCACAGTATGAAATGGATACTTATGATGCAGAGCACTCACTCAGCCAGTGGAACCAACTGACTCCAGACAGGACTCAGGGGACAGGTTCAAGCCTGGGCTCCAGGCAGCACAGCTACATGGGAGGATAGTGCCAAAAAGAAAATCTGTGGCATATGTCCCCCAGGCCGCCCGGGGCAAAAGGCAAAGTGGGTACTCGAACACAAGTCTCCCACAGCCTGAATTAATATCTAGGGCTAGACTAGATCAGGTGAATCCACCCTGCTCAGGTTACCCTTAGCACAGCATAACACATCTTATTAAGGCTTTTCCCCTTCTGACATCTCAGCATGCAGTTTCTTGCCTACTCTGGTCACCACATTGCTGTAGAGAAACAGCAAGAGATTTTAAAATATTCACTTTTTCCATACCCCAACTTTAGGAAAATAGTTTATGACTTAAGCCTTTTAGAAGACCAAACCTATAAAGTCTGCAAAAAAACATATACAGGATACATATTTGTTGACATGAATGTCCGCAGTAGGATATTCATGCAGTCTAATTAGCTGTTGCACATGTCAAGGCGCACACGAAGTACAGGTCTTGCAAACATCACTAGAAAAATTCTGCTCAGTGACAGCACACACAGAAGAAATAACTAGTGCCATGTCTTATTTTGTTTGCTTTTCCACACTGCCTCCCCAAGAAGGCCACCTTCACCTTTTAAGGAGTACATCTAAGTTCACACACACACACATGCTTCTTTTATACAATCATTCTTCTATTAAGAACTGACAGAATAGAAGTAAAGGCTAGGCAACTTTGTGAAAATGAAGACTATTCACAATAGATTAAACAAAGACAAGGTTAGAAAGGAAGGAATTTAAAAAAGGGAGAGAAAAGAGGGAGAGCGCTCTCCTATTGAAGCAAGAAACCTCTTTTAAGCAGTTTTGCTTTGGTGGGGGCACCGCCACTTATTGATCGAAGCATCACATATAAGACACTATGCGCAAAACTGTCAGAATTCTCCCATGATCTGCAACTACGCATGGAAAGCAAAAAGCTAAGTCTCCAGCTAAGGTAGAAGCAAATCCATCAACCTATCTCTCCAGTACTATATTGTTAGGTAGTCAATATGTAAGTAATTGACTATATATATAGTCAATATACATGTATTGACTATATATAGCAAGTGTAGTAATAAAACAGGAGATTAATTAGACACTACAGGCATTGTATGAGCCTCCCATAGCAGTCCTACTTTCTTTCAAGTCCTCTGTCCAAAAGTAGACACCATCAATAGAGCAATAATAACTTATATTTACCGGTAGTCCCTCCACAATGCATATATCTACACAGCACTACATTAAATCTAACTCCGATTGCCAGTTTGGTCTCCAAAAAAATAAAAGCATAAAGATAACACTCTTTTCAAGTGCTCCTGATTGATTGACTTTTAATATACTTCAGCAATACTCTTGAGGTTAGCATTTAGCAGTTTGGTTTACTATCATGGATGGTGTCATATTTCGTCTCTCCAAGATAAGTCTCAAATACACGTTCAGAGTCCAACGCCATGCAGAGGTAGCAATCACTTTTTTCTGAACAACTGCTCCTCTTCCTAATATTGGAAAATCTCATGTTTGGGATTATTTTTAAGTTTGATAATTTTATGGTCTGTAAGCTGACAGAAGTGCTTTATGTTGAATACATACATGGGGAAAACTGCACTGAAAGCTACCTCTAGATTTTTATATATCTTATCAGAACTCAGTGTAGAGTTGTAATTATTCAACTTAAACTATAAAATATTAGAAAAGTCCAAGATAAACTGTTAAAGGATCATATTCTATTATCCTGCCACACTGTGTTGAAGCTGGTAAGTATCAGGAAATACAAAGCTCTAAATATCACATGAAAGTTTTCACGGTAGGAACTGCAGACGGTGTTTAAGAGCAAAGTGCTTCTCTGAGCTTTAGTAAAAGATCAGAAAGTCTGCTAGGCTAATATTAAAATCCTCATTAACACCACTTTGCAGCAGCAAAGGGTGTAATCTGATAACCAGGAAGTTCATAGGAGCTCCAGCAGCAACAAGAACACTTCTGTTCCAACTGGAGAGCTTATTTTAAGTCTGGAATACTTTTTCAAGGCTAACTGGTACAATTCAATGGAGGAGCTATGAAGTTTAAGATTAAGAGCATTCACCAATACAATACTTTACATTGCCAGTATAAACAGAAAGACAAATACCAACATAGCAAATACAACATAGTGAATTTAGAATAATCTAATAAGATTTGGCTCTTGACATTATTAGTGCTCTTTATTCTATACTACTGAGGTCTCCATTTATTGATTCCATACCTCAGTAAAAAATTGTTTAAGTACAATGTCAGACTGAAACAATCATCTTACATCTTCAGAAACCACTTCTTTGGATAGGGACAAGGAGTTTATGGACCATACTTGATAGCAACTTGCAAGGTCCACAACACACCCCAGGGGCTCACAGGCAGCTTAAACACACATGAGCAACCAGGGGCTTAAGCGGAACTCTGGCTGTGCACAGGTACAGCAGCAAGCACAAGGTGTCTGATACATAAGCAAGGTTAACACAAATGGTAAGAGGCTCTCAGGAGGTATAAAGTAGTGTCACTGCACCAAACTGTAAATGAAAATATATTCTAAGTTGCTTGTAATTTAATGTTTCTCTCCTTTAGCCAGCCTCACACATTTTCAGGCACTCAGACCCAACCAACCAGTATTTATTTGTATAATCCTACAGTCACTATGGCCAATCAGAAGCAATTCCCCCACTTACACAATAAACAAAGTTTGGAAAAAAAAAGTTACAGCTTAAGTCTTTGAAAGCTGATGCTTTAATTTTTTTTTTTAAATGGTCACATATAGTTGTAGGAATTTTAAAAAAAGTAATATACAAATTTAGTCACTATGACTACAAAACACAAACACTGCCTTAACCCTGATAATAGCTTAATCAGTAAGAATTAACAGCCATACTGATTTATTTGGTGATAGAGTCAGAATATGACTGCACTACTTTAAAATGCTGTGCGATGTCCAAATTTGCTTTAGATTCACCTGTTCATGTCACATGCCCTAGGGCACACAAAGAACTTCAGTGGTACCAACGAAGGAGACTGCTTCTCTCCCATCCACAAACAATACAACTAACTGTTGCAGAGAAGCAGTGAGCTTTTCCCAGGGTTAGAAATCAGACCTCTCGTGGTGTCCTCTAAGGGTTCAGTGCCTAGGAAGTTGCTGGTTTGTAGCACATGCCAAAAGAATACTCTGCACTGTGCCATTACCATGGCAGGTTTTAGCTAGGAACACAACAACAGCACAGTAGAAGCTCCAACTAAAACAAACTTGCCTTCTCTATCAGAAAATAATCTAAGAAATGGAATGCTACAGAGCTTTTTCTTGTTCTCTTCCTTAATAAAAATAGCATTACATCATTTGTGCCCCCTAGTATTTATTTCTCAATAGTCACAAACACTTTAGCTCGTCACATAATTTAAAAAGATAAAGAAAACACCCACCCCACACCAGAAGACAAACAAAACCTATTTGTAAGATGAAATAGAAGCTAAGCAAAGGGAAAAAAATTAAGACTAATTTGAGATATATTCAGTTAGGTTATCAGTAAAACAAACCTCCCCAAGTTTAGAGGTGTACAAAAGCTGAGAAAAAAACTTACTAAAATCATTTAAGCCTATAGAAAAAAAAGCTGCCTACCTCTATAACTGGTAACAGACACTCGTTTTCACAGACTTGCCAGTGCTTTTTTAAAACTTCCACTCTCTGAAGTTAGCTTTGACTACCAGACACTTGACTCTGCACACTGCTGCTTTAGGTTCTGATTCTCCTGTCAGGTGATGCTCATCTGACTGACTGGCACCAGCCTTCATTTACACCTGGGGAAGGTGTTGCCCAATGCCCTGCAGCAGCTGAGATAAATGAAGTTATCATATACATTAAGCTGCCCTGTTGCTCTGAGTTTGCAAGACCACAGGGTAAAGAAGAAATTAAACAAGTTTTGGATCTAAATTATACAAGTTCTTTGGGGTAGGGTTTTTTTTGCTTTTTTTTTTTTTTTTTTTTTTTTTAAGAAAAGCTTATAGCTTTTGAGAGGAAGAGGCTTTACAGCAAAACCTGTAATTTGTAGGTTCTTTCAAGGCAGAAAGGGATGGTTTAGATCACAGAATAGTCACATTATCACAGAAATCCCACCACAAAGGGACTATTGTAGGTCTCCCATTACAAACAGTGAATTCCTTTATTTAAAAAAGCAATGTCCCCAACCGGTCTGAAGTAACTGCCTCTCAAAACTTCTTCTTTCTCCACCCTAATAGCACATTTGTAAACACTGAAGTAGGAAAGTAGTTCATTTCAGGCTGCAGCGTGCATACAAGCTCTCATCATAGCTTATATTTACAAGCTAGTGGTTATTGTCTGTTTACAGCATTGAGTTATACAGCAGGTAGATAAGTTTATTAATGTGTTTATTATGTGCTTTCATAAGCCAAGGTGCAAGCTATTCTGACTTGGTTCCTCTAGCAATTATTTAAATCTTTGATCTGAACAATAACTTGTTATAACAAGTTATAATAACTGGTTATACAGCCAGAAGATTTCATCTGAAGAATACCACTATATTATAGATGTATTTACATATTTCTAATTCTAACTACTTAATTAACCTTAAAAGCATGGTAATGCCTATTATAAACAACAGTATGCCACAGTATGCCATTTTCTCAAAGCCTTTACATTCCCTGTTTTCTAAACTCTCCTTAAATTTAATGCTTCTTTTATTACCATAAATGTTAGCAACCTGCACTGCCGGTATCTGTACTTGCCATTATCAAAGCTACAAAAAGGTAAGATCATCTTTCTACTTTTGTTAGTTACTGTCTTGGTTATACATCCAAGATTTGCATTAACTTTCTTAATCACACTTGAAAACTCACACTGAGTTACGCTCTGGATCTGCTTGCCTTCCAGAATATGGACCTGAATTCCTTGATATCAAATGTATGTTTCATGGTCTTTCTCTCAGCAAAATACTAGAAATTGTAGCGTTCATAAGCCTGCCTCAGAGTGGATCCACACGCCTTTACAGTGAATATTACACACCCTTAGATTGATGTTATGATTTTCTAAAAGCTTTTCTTAAGTAGAAAAATTCTTTAAGTAGCACAGGGTTGTACATCATCTTTTGCATGTCTAGTATAATATGTGCCTCAATAGTTTATAAATCCTCAAATAGGTAGGATTTATAATTTCTTACAGTTTAATTTTTCTGAGAAGGCATGAAAAAAATGCAATTGGTCATGCTAAAAAAGCACCTAAAAGCACACACTAGTTCACATTTTCTTAACGCACATACAAAACCAACAAGAGCATCAAAAGAGCTTGGAATTCCTACCTAACCTATTTTAGAAAACCAAGTCTACCACGATGTTCAGGGCAAAAGCCTATCATGCAATTTATGACATTTGGGTAGTAATAGGAGGCTTACAGGTGGCTATTGGCACTCCTTTGTTGGTTTTTATCCTGTCTGCTGTGGAATAATATGATACTTTAAACTGAGTGCACAAACATGAACTGAGGCAGTAATAAGCAGGCAGAGGATATTTCCTGAATGTTAGTAAGTGAACAAGAGAAGCTGATATCCTTGGGATTAACGCCAGGTGCTTATTAACAGTCAGGAAATATCCTGCATGCTGTGCTTTTTTGCTCTGGAAGATTTTAAAGAAAAATCTCTCTTGTTAAGGTATTTTATAATTATCAATGGTTTTGATCAACAAATATAGTACAAAATATTTCTAAATGTAACCTGTATTTAAAACAATGGGGGGTGGGGTGGTTGTATTGCCTCAGCATCAGTTTCATCTAATTAGTGGAAACACACATTTACTACCCATAAGGAACTCTTTTGTCCCTGTAGCACTATACCTAGCATTTCTTCCAGTGCTTTTAGAATCTAAAGGATACATGACAGTTGTCTGTGAGACTCTAAAACCTCAAGATTTAAAAAATACAGGGATTTCCATCCTGTTTATGTTTCTGATTAGCTCCATCCTCATCTTTGTATAGCAATGATGCTATGTCTGTCACCAGAAATAGAAGTTATTGTTAGCTGGCTTTAAAAAGGTATCTTTAGAGATATTTGTTCTGTATGCTAGATTTGGGGGTTGTCAAACAAAAGCATGCTATAATCTTCCTTAGGCACAGGCTAACAACACAGTTCCAAGGTCCTGGCCACATAAACCGGTTAACATCAGGGAAACCCTGGTCCCTCTAACACCAACAGGAGCTTCGCAGTCAAGTTCCACAAGAACTTGGTTCATTAGTATCGAACTTTCATGTCATCCAATTCTTCGATCACCTACTCTGCCTGAAGTAGAGAAAAATATCTTTGCAGGTTTCAGATATCTGCATGCATATCAAACAGGTATGTTTAGGCCAGCCAGCAAACACCTCTGGAGTAGCAGGTCTTGGGAAATGGAAAATGGAAATGGAAACACTGCAAAGCTTCACAAAAAAGCATTTTGCTATGTTGGGCCCATCACAACATTGTTGCAAGCAAAGTGAAAACTGACCCTTCTTTTGGGCAAGTTCCCATTCCCTAGAATAGCTGTCTAGAAACAAGATTTAATTTTTAATCAAATAAAAAGCCTAAAAATAATTAACCACAGTATGAAATACTTTTTTAAAGGAACAAAAGTTGGGACCACAGTCATTTGTTTCATTTATTTCCATTCATTCATTCACTTCCATTTGATGGAAAACAGATGAAGGGAAGAGAGGCAGGCATTTACATTGAAACCAACAGCACTTCTCATATCATTCCTAAGTCATCTTTCCTGACACGCAGAAAGTGATTCTAACTATATTAGTGTAAATTTCCATGTAAATTTTTGCCTGCACAACTTCAGCTGTTGAACACCTAAAGTTATGACAGTGGGACAGGGCTCTGGCTGGCTATGCCTGGAGAGTAGCTATGGCATGTAAAAAAATAAATTCAGGTCACAGTCAAAACACAGAGATAGACCTCATTCAGGAAGAAAGGTTTAGCTACAACATGATTGAACAAGGTATTTTACAGTTTACCAAATTGTAATGTTGCATGCATGCACTAGATTAACATGAAATCTAGACCTTGGCCTCATTTGCCTCCCTTGAATACAGTTCTATCATGAAGGTGACCTGATCTTTCCAGGACGATCCCACTTTGCTACACCTTTGAGGACATGAAGACAAACTTCTGCACCAAGACTCAGTCCAGTCACATTTCCCTTCATGATCCCACTCACTCCCATGTTCTGCTATCACTTTCCCTGGATCTGCTCTCAGAGTCCTCCCAAGCTGTTTCTGTGGCATACCTCAGAGCTACAGAGGTCACTACAAACCTCCTCTGAGCACTTCATAATCCACACTTATGGAGGAGGAACTATACAATTTGGGGGTGTGTGTGCTAAATAGTTTGGCTTTTCTTCCCTACTAACATGAATTCTTGCAACTTCGCTCCCCCAAATTTCCTTACATCTGGCCAGCTTCATTGGCTTTTACAGGACCTTACTGACTGACCTACTTTCATCCATTTGAAGCCAGCAATGTTACTCAATTCTTCAACAAGGGAAGGTGAACCAGAGCAGATGCAGGTACAGCTCAGCTCCAATGCTCTCCCAGGTCCAATCCACCCTGTGATGCTACCAACAGTCCAAAAAATAGAGACTCAAGCTCCCTTGAATCTTGTGATTAGTTCCAAGGCAAGAAAGGCCACCAAAAGTACCCAGAAAAAAAATTATCAGTAATTGCTTATTAATGTTTTTCTGAAGCTATCTTAGGGATTTTAATCGTCTTTACTGATAAGAAAAATGTGTTGAAATTTAGATCCAACTCCAGTATATTGTACATTATTTCAGTTGGCTTTTGAATGGAAATTGATACCGATACATAACAACAATACAATGCAATAGTGTTCTTCTTGAAACTAAAGCTATCTCTCAACAGAAAAATAAACAGGCAAGCCAAAAAAGAAGGTACTAGAATTTGACTTACTGATTAGATACATGTGATCAATGTAACCTATAAGTTTGGAGTATGATGTTATATAAAGTGTTCTGCTGCAAGGACAATATTGTTTAAAATGGAAGATTTTTCTTTTTTCAGCCTCAGAGAATGGCTGCTTGTTGTTTTTGAATTTAAGTAATCGAACGAATTTTTTCATCAATTTTTACTATTCATAAATGATAAACCATTGTTGTTAGTTAACAGCATACTTCAAAAAAAAAAAAAAAAAGAGGAAACATTTGTAGAGAACTATGCACAGCGTGTGCCTGTTTGCGTAAGTGAAGAATCTCCTTCCCCGCCCCCCCCCAAAAAAAATCAGAAGCTCCTTCCCATCTCTCAAAACACTCAAAAAACTGAGACATGTAACTGATCCTGCTGTCTGCTCTGTAATCTCTTACATGTGGGCAACATCAATGCTTTAAATCAGCCTGACTTGGAAGGATCAGTGACTTACACAGGTAGAGCAAACCAACAAGCAGATTCAAGTACCATTACTTAGTTAACAATAACATTCTATTGGCAATGACACCCAAAAACATTTGATTAATCTTGTTCTCCCTGACATGCTCTCTTCGTAGGAGCAATACATAATCTCTTGTTTTCAGAGACTTCCTGGATGTCTGACTACTTAACCTTCACAACTGATGGACTTGCATCTTTAACAAATGGTTTTAACAAATCCTACTTGGGTCTCATATCTTCTTCTCAGACAGCCAGTACGTAAGTTGAAAATTTCTGCAAGAGGTAAAACTCCAAGCTCCTTTCCTCCTATCTGAAGTCCTGCTGTTCATCTGTCTCCTGGCTTTATAACAAAACTATAATCCATGGTCACAGCACTCAGCAAAACCCAGCGATCAGCTGCAACAACGGAACAAATATCAAGTTACTTCATATTTAAATGACAATTCAGTTTGAAGCATGCCATTTGGTTGCCTTGAAAACCTATAAAACCGATAAATAAAGCAAAGCCCAGACAGTTCAGTAAAACTCTGGAACTTAGCAGAATAGCTCACATGTACTTCTGCATCCAGCCTATTAACCAGGTACAGGGATAGAGAAATACAACTAGTATTCATACAAAAATAGGGCAGAGACAGCTAGGCAGGCCTGTTCCCATGCTCTCTGAAAACAGCGGGTGGAGATAAGCAGTGCTGGCTGCATGGGGAGAAACCTAGTTTCATTCCCAGTACAGTATCACATCCCAGACAGACTGTCCAGGTGAGAATTCCTTCTCCCAGTGCCACCTGACTGACTGAGCTCTGCTTACCCACACTCCCAAAAATTTCTTCTGAGGAGTTGAAAGCACGAGGAATCATTCATACAAACCAGACAGGCGAAGCCTGCTTTTGAAACTGAAAGAAACGCTTTGCTTGCTTCTCAAACAGACAGAAGTAATTTAAGCAGCAGACCGGTCAGAGTTCTGCTGCCACTGGTCCCAGGGCAGGGGGGACAGGATTCACACTTTTAACCTTCACAGTCTGGAAGCCAGTTACAGAATGGCACAGCTGTGGGTAGCGAAGACTATCTTTGAAATTTCAGCCAAACCCTCTTGGGAAAAGGTCTCCAAATGCAAAATGAATTTGTTGTATTTTGTTTATTGATAACAAAAATTAGAATAGCTTTTTTGCTTAAATATGGCCCACTGAAGCCCATTGCTTAATTCTGTGGGTCATTGTCATGTCTACAAAATAAAAGAACAAGATGGGATGTTGGATATAAGTCCTCTATGCACAAATTATTGCAATATCACTATGTGGCTTCTTTATATTTAAATTCACTTGTAGGAGACCTTTTCAAACTTCAGTGTCTGGGGCACTCCAGACAATATTATTCAAAGGTGTTTCATAAGCTGCTTACACATCTTCAAAATAACGTCACAGGTCTGTTTTCAAAATACACAAAAGCTGGGAGACTAAGAGTGAAGGCTGAAATAGAAGTTGTGAACTTCCTCCTCCTATCTGCCTAAGCATGATATGTATGCATGCAAGTGCAGACATACGCCAGCAATCTACAGGCACAATGAAATAAATTAAGAATAGATTTTCAGTCCTAATCCTAATGTCATGGGTTTTTTTGCCATTTAAGACAGAGTTCTAAACCTGTTTTTCCTCATAGTCCTTTGTAGCAATAAAATTGACATAAGACACATAGAAGAAATTGCGTTGAAAATTAATGGAAGGTCCTATTCTCGTTCACTGATAGATCACCCCATTCACCAGGCAACCAGATGGTCAAAGAGCACTTCTTTGACATATTGATCAAATGAAAGGTAAACTTTAATGAGATTTACAGAAGAATTTCATTCACAAAATAAGGGTCCTTCAGACAGTTCTTCATTTATTATATAACCACAAGAAAAACTGGTGGGAATATTCAAAATCAAAGACAAACAATTCTCAAGAAAATGCCAAAATTAAGTTTCTGCTGTAGAGGTATCATGGGATTCAAAGCATTCACTGATGCATTTAGAATTAAAACGTAACAGCAATCCCCCCCAAACCTCACTACCTTTCCCATCTCTCATATTATAGACAGGGATAGCAAGCTGCTCACAGATTAACCCTACTTTTCAGCTGTATTTCCTCTTCCTGCACAGCAAAGGTGCCGTAAGTCTCATCCCAGCTGGAGCTGCTGGCAGGGAAGCTGAGCCCTGGAGCTGCTGGGTGGAAAGGGCTGCAGTGGGAGCCTGGCTTGTAGCTGTCACCACTTGCTGGGAGGCTGTGCTAGACTCCCCCTCCACTCCAGCCTGTCATACTGACTTGTCTTCTAGTGGGGGCACAAGAAGGAAAGAGACAGCCTCATACTCTGGCAATCTCGCTGCACTTTCCTTAAGATGCTGTGCTACAATATTTGTGAACAGAAAATAAAAATAAAATTGGAAAGGAGGAAAAGGAACCACTGCTTTTCTCAGCCTTCTCTTGTTCTCCAAGTGCACCAGTACAACTGCTCATTTTAGCTCTCAGGTCCCATGTTTCAAGGGGTATTGAGGCTCCTAATTTCTACTCTGTTTTTTAAAGGAAAAAGGAGAAATATATTAATAAATAAGGCCTGAACACAATTTGAGTTAGGGCAAGGAAAAAAACCAAGTGATTAAGGTAATCCAGCCCCTTTGAGAAGTCAGGTCAAAATTCTCATTACCAATACACACTTCACAGCCCCTTCCTCTCTTTGAGAGCTAGTTGACCCAAACAGAGCTGTCTGCTTTGGAAAACTGTGTCACTGTAATATATGGAGTCAGACAACAGGTCTTTCAAAATAGCATACAAAAGCAGTAAGAAGCATATATCAGCTTCATTGCCAAGTTCATATCCATGCGAAAATGCAAAACATAAACCAAACTTCTTCCTTTTCTGCTGTCCTCCTTCCCGAGTGCAAATTGACACACGTGCAGACAACACACACACACACGTGTTTTTTCAGTTGTTATGGGCTAAGAGTAGCTTGCAAGGTCTCCTCAGCCAACAAACATGAGTATCAATTTTTGCAGTGAGGAAATGGAAGTGCTGGTGCAGAAAAACAATAAACCACACAACGATTTAATGAGAAGTGTTGACAGGGAGGCTTGCTATTAAAACAGGGCATAACATATGAGTACAGTCCTGAAGCGCTCAGAAAGAAGAAATTAATATATAAACATTCTCTCACAGTTATAATGATTTGAAATAGATAAATCTCTAAAGATGTACTGGGAGACCTGCCTCTTGTTTCAGAAGCTTTAAAAACTAGTGGGGAGAGCAAACCTGGTGACCCAGGGGCCAGTACAAGTACGTGTTAGTTTGAATCACTTACTACTCAAGACTGAGAAAGAAGTCAATGTGTTGCAGGTACACTGATCTTCTCTCACATCCCCACGAAGTCAGTAAAGGCCTTTCAGATTTCAGCTTGGTCTCAAAGAATCTTACCCGGCACTTTCCCAGCATAATCGACTCCCATGACTAATACAATAAAATTATGCAAACAAACAAAAAAGAAAGAAAGAAAGAAAGAAAGAAATGGTTCTGTAAATTCCCACCCACAAATCCACAAACATCAAGAGTTAGAATAATCTTCAGCTGGAGTTTAGATTGTTTCTTCTAGGCTACTTTGATACCTTACAGTTGGCAGCCTGTAAGAAGGGCTCCAAATAAGGAGAGAACAGCACATGCAAAAGCTATGGCCTAGGAAACACTCAAGTGGAAGAAAGGATTAAAATTTAAGCCCTGAGGACAAGGAAGTTCAACACTGACACACAGGAGTTTAGATTTTGCTGCTGCAGAGGACACCTTTTGCCTTTACGCAGCATTGCAACTCCACCAACTTCAGCACCGAAAAGAAAAAGAAGCTGTTGAGCAGAAAGCTGTGAGGAACCAAAGCTTGCTGCCTACTTTCAGGTTTCTTGCCCTGAGGGTAACTTTGATAATTGTAGAGAACCTGGAGAGAAGAATCTGCAGAGTCTAGGTCAATGAGTGACAGATACACACTGACAATGACCATAGGGAGGTGTTAGCCACACCCCTGAACTACACAATTTTGTAAAGATGCTTGGGTTTAGATGTCAAAGCCTGCATTTCTCTAAAGAACATGTTTATTTCAGCTGGAGCTTTAGTGCTTTAGTTAAAATAGCTTAATAGAGTGCTAATTCTGTCAAAATAAAAGTACATGTGAGATGTGATAACATATTTGGGATCAAAACACAAGTCACGTAATTCAGCCAAAGTTTTGTACCAGTGTTGCCAGTTCTACAGTTGAATACAAACATTATTTGGGAGGCAGAGTGAGAAGAATATACTTTCCCAGCAGTTCAGTGTTCTGAATGAGAGAATGCAGCACTGAATAAGAATAAGTATTATTTCTGAGCAAAACAGCAGTTCTGATAATCTAAAATCAGTTGAAATTTCTTTTTAAAATTCTTTTTGAATATTTTCCTGCACCCCTTGGAGCCCTTCCTCCATTATGCCAGAAAAGTTTTGTTCAATATATAAAATTGTAATACCTGATATCTGGCCTTTAATTATTTTTAAGATAAGAGAGAACAAACCCACTTTAAACTTGTGAATGCTACTCAGGGGAGTATTCAAAATACCAGTCAAGTCAAGTGTCATCCAGGAAATAAGACACAGAATGAAACAAGATCCAGAGACAACTGCAAACACTTGAATCAGAAACTTTGAGAACATTATTATGACAACCAGGCAATAAAATTCAGGATTACCAACACAGAACCTAAAAAGCTTTTGCAAGTGCAAAAATCTAGACCAGTATACTAGTGCAATAATATTTCATAAAGCTTTAGACTGCAACTGAAATTCATAACAGATTTATTATATGCCTTGCTGAGTTTTTTTGTAAAAAATGCACGCTAAGACTCATCTGTGATAAATGTAGTAAAACAATTACGAGTATTTATATAAAAGGTTGCTTTCATTTGTTTATATCATTGACAAATGTTCATTTGAGGCTGAAATTCAGTAGATTTGATTTGTTTGAGGGACAGTTTGCAAACAATGTTTTAGACCTGTACTGTAAGTACATCAGAGCTAGGTTTCACATCTTAATATATTCTTACTCACTGTGTTAAATATAACCACATAATGTGTTCTGATTAAATAGTTAAATGGTTGTCACCCACAATGTGCAGGTTATCTGGTAGCACCCCACAGGCCTGGGAAGCCTTCCTCCCCTCATTTCATTCTCTTTCAAACACACAGTCCTTTGCAACAGTGCAAATATAGAGAACAGGAGGAAAGACGAGCAACAATTTTGGAACAGTAGAGAAAAATTAGGTTTTATATTACATCTTATTAATCTTATCAACTCGGATATTTCTGTATTCTTCTTCCTAGCCCTCAGAATTGTGTTCCTCCCACAGCAGTAATTTACTTGATAGATAAAAATAGCTAACACCTCTTCAGCTGTTGCAGATGCAGCTCTTATACTATGAAATAGTTCCCCTAATACACTGTCTGCTCAAGTGGCAACAGGACATTAGATGCTTCAGTTGCATTTGAAAAATTCAGACACGAAAACCAGAAAGGAAACAAGGTTTTTTTGATGATTTGGACAAAATTATATCCAAATTCTTGTGGTTATTTCTTATGAAACTAAAAAAAATAAAATGTTTTGCAAAACAAAAATTCGGCTGCTTTGCAACTAACAACTAACTGATGAGACTCCCTTGCTCCTCAGTCAGTTTATCAACTGCACCAGACAATTCAAAACACTTGAATTTTAAGGTGTTCGGGGTTTGTTGTGGTTTTTTTTTATTTCTTTATTTTCTTTATTCTCCCCCACCCTTCAGAAGTCTCAAAGTAAAGATTACACCCTTGCATGAAGGAATGACCCTGTACTACCTTCCATAAATATCATTTCCTTACAGCAGATTTACAGCTTCTTATGAGTAATTGTTAATAACCATAATCTCAGGATTTGTTCAGCATCTGGTTCTCATTCAGATTTCCCTGAATTGCTATTCCAAAAGGGTGTTTGAAGTTATTCCCTGCTAGTCTCTTACTGTTTACCTGGTCCCTTGACGCCTAGGGGAAAATGTTTTATATCTATTTTGTTAGTTTTAAACATTGTACTTCTTTCTCACCCCTGCCTCCTTTCTCTCCTCCCTGGTGTTGTAGGTTTGACTAGTTTTCCTGTCTTGCATTTGACATAGTTTCAGGTTCTGCTTGAAATCACAGTGATACTCCACATCTCTTCCCTCTGAACCTGTACATTATGCCCATTCCTTCTTCGTAGCCTAACATCTCGTGTAGCTTTCTGGGAGCATGCAGATAGCTTTCCTTTCCACAGGCTTTTTTTTTTTTTTTTTTAAGGTTAGTTTTTAGAGGATGAACTTCTGACCAGTAGTGATTAATGAGTACCAGCTATATATGACAAATTTTCTAAGCTGGAAAGCATCCAAGCTTCATACGTTACTGAAACTGAAGTATGCACTTTACAGCACGCTCTGCAAATTAAGTACTCTGGCTGAAAAAGAAGGCCAGTAAGCACCAAGAAGCTAACCCTGCCTACATGAGTATATTCTATATCATGATCACAAAAATATTTAAATATTTAAAAAGAGATAATACTTCTTTGTTAGATTTTTATCTTGAGACACTAAGACAGCAGACTCGTTTTTTAATGTGCAATAATAAACTCATATAATTAACATACAAATTGATAGTTTTATTTACATTTTGCCCCAAGTTAATGCTTCTCTCACTCATTATAAAAGATAGTCTAAGATCTAAACTACAGTTTGTAGCAGTGCTACATCAAAATAAGATGAGAAGACTCTTGGACCTTCAGGATATTCTCATGACTTTTTGTGGTAAGCAATTTTTAACTCATTAAATATGCATGCTAGTTATTAATCTTTGCACTTTGTTGGTTTCTCTTCCCACTCAGTTCCCCTTACTTATATCCAGGTTATGCTATTTTCTTAAAATCTGTTTGTTTGTAAGAAGCAAGAGACTATTACACACTGCATATGTCCACAGTAGAATGATAAGGATAGAACTCTTACACTGTTTATACCAGATCAGAATCAACTATTTTAAAAGCTGCTTTGATAATGTGTAAGTGTAAATAAGATACTGTCACACCAAAGCAATTTTGGCTGACGTTTATAAAGTATTTAGTATAAAAGCAGACTAATTTTGCGTTCTGAAACTAGGTGGGTTAAAACAATTTTAAGCAGCATTGCAACACATCAAGCAGCCATCAGATGTGAGAATTTGTTACACAGTCTAAGAGCAATTTAGACTTGGAGTCTGTACACCTGTTTATACAAGCAACTGGTTCCAGGTACTTCTTTATGCAAATACTCTTTAACAGAGAATTAGGAAATTATTTGGCCATGGTGAAACATGTTTCTAGATACAGGCAAATATTCCTTCCAAGCAAAACTAAACAAATAAAAATAAATAATTAAAAAAAGAAAGAAAAGGAAAAGCAAGTAGGCATTTTATCTTAAAAATCTTGCCATATTTTACCTGCAAAATCTCAAGGACGTGGAACTTTCACAAAGCATGAAAAATTAGTCTTGCAGTATCAAAGCACATTTTTTTCAACTGTCTCTGTATTTAGGAACCACCAAGCCATCAGGTTAAGGAAATTTTGATCACTTTTTTGTGATCAGGATTACTCTAAGAGATATCCAAATGTCCAATTTAGCAGTAGGACAAGATATGCCTTAATAAGGAAACAGATTTTTCAAACCTGTTAGCATATTGTTTAAGATTTGCAGTGGTACGGCCTCACTGGCTTCCACCAAATTATGCTTTTGTGAATCAGAAATAAGATCGGCATCACTCACTGTGCTCACTGTGGGCATTTTACTTGCCTTTCAGCCACACAGCTATGTGGGTTTTGACTTGTAGAATGGTACATTTCAACACCACAACCACCTGGATATTTTCACCAAGCCCTGGGTATTTATTCTTCCTTGGAATTCACGTATTTTTAAGTGAAACATAAGTGTCTTTATCAGATATAGTGTTGGGGTGATGCACTGCACTAAGGTCACTAAAGTAGTTTGCTTTATGGAATTTATCCCAGGTTAGCAATGAAACTGTTTCAGAAAATCTGCATGACTGTTACACTGTAAACAGTAAAAGTAATATTGCATCTCCTTTTAAGCCACTGACTCTTAATCAAAACTTGTATAGAGACTGGGACTTCATTATAATGGAAAAAAAAAGATAAAAATCACACACCTCTCTCACTAAACTTCAAAGAATAATAAAAACCATCTCCTTTTCCCAGCCTTCTCCAGTTCTGGGTTTTGTATCTGATCTTATCCTCACAAATTCACAAATGACACTACTCCCACCACTATCACAACCCACATTTTCTCTGTGCGCTGCATACACATTTCCACGCTTCCCAAGCACCAGCCACTGTTTCCATGCAGAAGTCCTCAACTCTCTTGCAAAGGTTCGCTGTTATTTGGATCTGCCCACATCTTTGGTAAACTCAAAAGTTTATGGAATTGGCAAATTAAAGGAACCCTCCTGAGAAAACTGAAAACAGTCTCCTGGGGATGGTGGATGTCCTCCAAAGAGGGAGGCTGGTATAGCTGGAACTCAAACTGTTAAGTCTCCATGTATCCAATGAACCCTCCAGCTACCAGGCCAACAAAAACTGAGAGATGATCACAATCTTTCATCCTTCTTTTTTTCCTACTCAAATATTTTAAACTTTTTCATTTCATCTGCATGTGCAATAAAATTGATTCTAAAACTGCAAATATTTTGATGGGATAGAAACAGAATTTTCCACACAGTTTCAGGGAAATAAATTGGAGACAATGGTCTATCTTTTAGTACTGCTAGTGTTTGTTGGTTGAAAAAGAACAATCTTTCTTTCCATGTCTCCTGATTCCCTTTAAATGAAATTAAAAATACATTTTACTTTCTCTATGCCACAACACTGTTTCTTTCTATGCTTTAAAAAGGCTGCACAGAATTTAACCGCTTGCTTCCTGTAATCACAGAGCAAGTATTACAGCATTTTCATGCAAGATCACTGTGTTAAGAGGATACTAGTAGCTTGGCAAATATATTAATCTGGCAAAAGCACTGCTTCCAGTCTAAGACTCCCAACTCCTTTCCTCTGACTTCTTCATCATGACCTAGTGACTTCTGAATACATTAAGTAGTCATACATCAATGTGACTTCTGATCACATTAAGTAGACATACGTAAGTCCAAAGGCCAAGAAACCTATGGAAAAGTAGCAGTTAGCTACTAGTTCTTCTGCAACAGACCAAACTATTCACTGAAAGGACTTCTGTAAACTGCAATTAAAGGTACTTTTAAACATTTTCCCTTTTAAAGGGAGAGAAAATAATTTTAGTACTTGTGCTTTCAGTGCATTTTTTCATTTTCCCCCCGTTTTTTAAAATAAAATGAAGCTGTAACCCAATTTAGTGATCACACAGCCTTTCTGGAGCAAACAATATTAAAACAACCCCACAGTGTAAATACAAGAAATAGAAAATACACAAAAAATTCCAAATGTCTCATTTCCCAAAGCTGACAACTGATTTTTTGAAAGGAAAATTCAGGGGGGAAAAATAGAGACCACTAGCAGGCCTAAGTATTCAAAACAAAGCAAGAAAACACTAAAGTGTCATTATCTGAAACTCCTTTTTTTATCTCCCTATTGTCCCCATGGTTTAAGATGCCCTGATACAATATAGATGCCCTGGTTGCAATATAGATCTTTAAGAAGTGTATTCTGTGGTCTATAAAAATTATACTAGTTAACTTGCTAGCAAAGGGAGCATATGAATTCTTGGTTTCAGTGTCCTCTCCAAAGAAAGCAAACAGCTAACTTTTCAAGGCAGCCTTAAATACCTTTCATTCTAAGAGAATAAATTACTTTAGGTTTAGGTAAAACTCTTCACTGCCATGACAAGTGGCCCATCTTCTTTAATTTGTTTGAAAGCTGAGATAACCTGGGGCTCCTGTTTCACTGAAAGATAGAGCTGCAATGTCAAGTGGTTTACTTGGCATTTTATTACTGGTGTTCCACATTATTTGAACAATACTAGCAGGCCTGATAGGTCCATAACTTACAAACTGCTTTTGCCAGAGATACACTCAGGAAAATAAACCTGGCAATCAGGTTATAAATTATTATATCTTAGAGCAAATAAATGAATATTAAGAGGAGTTTCTTGGCCATTGGGAACTAATGGGATAAAAATCTGTAAGCAAGCCAAATACCCTTAAAGCATTCAGTTATTAAGCACCAGCAAATTCTTTAACCAAAAGTCGGTATTCCTGAGTAAACCACAATAATTGTCATTTTCTACTACTTTCCATGCTACATGCAACTATTTGCATCTCATCAAGCTTTTCATAGAAGTTATTTACTAGCCAGTGTGGGAAAAAATATCTCATTTTAAACATGAACTACATTCAATGCAACACTACGAAGATCCCATTACAGTTAAAATCTTCCATTCCTTCTTTGCTTGCTACATTAATCCTTAAGAAAACTTACATTTCACTCCCCTGCACTCTCCTGCTTTTCAGTCCTATATATTGACTATCTAGTCAAAATATACTTAATATAATTTGGGAAGTATTTTGAGATAATTTTGATTAAAGGATATTGCATCAGTGCAAGCAGCTAGCTGTGACTCTGGCTGAATACACAATGTTTCCTAACGGAGTGGTCTAGGTGATGATCACTCACAGCCAAGTAAGGCATATTCTCTGGCATTTAAAAGCTGCCTTTGAAAAGAAAGACATTAATATTTCTGAGCAACTACAAGGTATTTTTAGAAGTATTTGCTGTAGACAGGGTTTAAGGACATTGGCAGTATTTATTGGTAGCTGGCAAAATCAGATAGCTTTCCAGGCATGCAAGTGATTGTACACAAATATGCCCAAAGCTGTCCAGTTTTCTCGGGGTTTTTTTGTTGTTCCCTGCTCCCCCGCCCCCCCCCCCCCTCAGCTGAATTCATTGGAGATATTATCTCTACCTATAAACTTTGTCCTGACAGGCGTCTTTGGCATTCTGCCTTCTAGACCATTCTTATTCCAGTCTTATTCATGTCTGTTGTCCAGTGCTGGTGCCACACTGTGTTTTCCCAAACTGGCAAACTTGGGCACATTTTCTCCTGGATTGAAATCAGTGGCACAAGGCAGATCTTCACGACTGTGAGTGGGGTTGAACAGGAGCACCACGACTAGCTTCTGTGGCTGTCACAGACCACATCCTTCCTCTTGGTTCCCCAGATGGGCACCACTAAGCAATGGTGCTCTTGGTTCCCCAGATGGGCACCTCCTCTCAGACTCATAGATCGGTTGCCCATGGCAAATCTCTGTTTAGATTTTGTCCTCCAACTTGCTACAACACATAATTTTTGGAAAGGCTACTTGGAAAAGATGGCAAGGCTAAGAAAGACCCCCTGAGACCAGCAGTTTAGCAATTCCACTATTACGTTAATTCTAGGCAACATTGCATTTTGGAGTGATATTTTCCCTCAGTTATTACCCCATGAAATTCCAGTAGTGTTGTAACACCTGAACTAATGGTGTAAAACAAATTCACTGATTCATGATACTTGTCACTCACAAAAAGAGGGAGAATGGGGTTTTAGGTGAGCTGACCTCTGCAATCATGTTAGACATGGTTAGCCAATTAGGGATCCAGGATAAATACCATTAGACATACACCATTGCATACATCTTAACACACACATCTTCTCAGGGTAATACTTCACTGACAGTCAGATAGAGGAAAAAGTAATCTCTTAATGAGAAACCTGTGAATCAAAATAAAGGATTGGCAATGGCTAATTTGCTAATTCTAGTCAAATTTGAGTCAGCCAATTCAAAAGTATTCCCTTGAATCCAAATATTTCAGGCTGCTTTGCTGAGGAGATGAAGTTTCCTTGGTAATAAAATCCATAATTTTGTTTGTCTTCCATTTTTGTCCAAGTAACAGTTCATATTCAGAACAATCTTTGTGACAGCCCTTGTAATGAAAAGTCAAAAGAACAGCAAAAAGATATCAGCAACGAGGATGCTGGAGAAAGTTTAACAGCCCAAAAGATCACATTTCAAGGAGTTAAACATGCTGCTGTTACAATAATGGAAGAAAATTAGGATTTAGTTCTTTCGATATTTGACCATTTACAGTATATCTTGCAGAGAATGGATTTGTCTACTGGTGTTGCTTATTGCCAAACTGCTGCAACTACCAGAAAAGCAGCTATAAAACCTCTATGGCTGTGCTCTCTCCTTCAGTGAAGAGCCAGACATTTTTAGTGTATTCTCACAAGTTGCAGGAAGTGAATGGACAATAAACAACACTCAAAACCACATATTGCTACATCAAGAAACATCAGTTGTCTTAGTGGTGCTGGAAACAGTAAAATATTTTTTTCTTTTGGCTTGATTTTAACACCTTTTCTGAGGCCATTCTGCCACCTACCTACAGCTGAACAGAACTGTAGAGAATACCATTAACATCTGCAAAAGCTAATTGAGTTATACTTATGCAAAAATATAGGCATCAACCAGTTAAGATATTTCTCCATCTATATCTTGTCAGGAACACATTCATAGAAGTTTTTGTCAGTTGATATAAAAGATGCAACTAAGGGAAGTTGCTGCAGTAATTTGTGGGGTAGAACCTCACCTGAGTCATTTGTCATGAGCAACTCTCACAGACATCAACTTTGACAGCTGTCAGATTCTTCAGCTTGAGAATTTTCTGTTTGCCAGCTGGGTGTTGCTCTTCTGTCCCCTTCTAAATGCCTTTATAGATTATTTCACCATGTGAAGAAACATCTTGCCATTTCACTGCCTCTCAAAAAAACATCCTTCCTTCACGCTCTGTAGAAGGCATGACTGACCCAAGCATGTAAAAGGAAACAAACTCTGTTGGTAAACCGAGGAATTTCCTAACCCTTTAAAGTGAAGAAATACGCCAATTTTTCTCAAATAAATTTTCAAGACTGTTTAGGAAAACCTTGCAGTTTGTTTTCTTTCTTCAGTTTTTACTTCCAAAGTTGTCTGACAGGTGTTACACAGTATTTGGGAATATGGACTCTTTGTCGCAGAGATTATAGTTATTGAAACAGCACTGGAAAGCAGGCAATTTAGAAGCAGACTTCTCTGGCTATCAAATGAGAGTAAGTGCAGATGTAGTATTAGTGTCCAGATGTAATTTACATCAAACTTTAATAATTACATTTAAAGAAATATAGTCCATCTATAGCATATTATTTCAGCTAGATTTCTAACATCTTTTACAACAACTTGACCTTGAGTCAAGTTGTCTTGAACAACTTGACAGCTAAAGAACTGAGTTGGATAATGATTCAGTGCCCTTGTTCACTGCTAGCAGTCAGCATATGATAAGATGCAATTGTAAGTCTGAATAATTCCTGAGGAAAAAGTGCCACCACAACATCATTATTTTTACAGAATTGCAAAACAGTAGTGTAGGACAATGTAGAACTTCTTAAGTAATACTAATGTGATCTGTTTTCTCCAGACAAATGAGATGGCTCTGGTCATGTAATGCTTTCTCCAGCTGTATTGTGGTTGGTTTTATGTATGGTTGCCATAGTAAGGTCAAACCTTTTGAATTTATTTTCTAGAATTTAAATTAATTTTAATGAAACTTGATGAGACAGATTGATGAATTAATCTCATTCATGTTTATATTGCAAATAATTTGATCTAATCATCATTTAAGTTACCTATTCCACTACTTTTTCCATAGAAATCAATGGTCCTGGTTTAGATATATTTTTACATTAGAAATATTATAATAGTGGCATTAAACACTGAGCCATTTCTTTTTTTCTAACATGTCCAAAATTCCCATTAATAGTATTAATTCATAATAATCACAAAACCAAAGAGCATCTTGTGGCCTTTTCTACTTGATATTCAGCTACCTTTATTAAACTGCCAAGCGATTGCAAATATGCAACCAAGTAGAACAAATAAAGGAGTTACACCTAACTGAATGTCCTCCTCTCGCATTTTTGGTCTAGCACACAAAAAAAAGCTCAAGTAGGCTGATTTGAAATTATATATGTATGGTACATTTGTAGTTTATGGTTTAAACTGGTTATTTTAGGGAAGTAGACCAGATCACTTTTAAACACAGGCTCTCTCTAGAAACCAAAACAACTGCTTTCTAGCAAACCAAGCAGAGTTATTCACCTTGCTAGGAGCCCTAGTTTTACAATTAAAGCCACCACTATTCTTCCCACACAAGTATACTTTCCTCATGCAGAATGTTTCTCTACAGTAAGTGACAGACCATTTCATTGCCTTTCAGAGTTTAGACCAGAAACTCCTCTCCTAGAGTTCAGGCCAGAAGCTGAACTCAGTGTAAGGGGAAGATAATCCTTTTGTGTCATGGTCACCTGAAAGTGAACTGATGTCTTTATTTAATTTTTTATTTTGCTTTGTCAACCGTTCCCAAGCATTTGGCCCATGAATGGAGGTGTTCAGATGTTGCCATATCTCATTTTGTACTTGGCCTATTCTACACTTCCATAAGTAAAACTGCAGCAATCTTCTACAGCCACCAGAACAGTCATAGAGATGAGTTTATAGACAGCTGCGAACAGTGGTACCCAAGTTTTGTTTGCATTTCCACACCAGGTTATTTAGATGGTGCCTGACCAACAGCTGTTGAAAAGGCTTGCAAAGGTGTACACTTTTTTTTTGAGCAATGATTGTGCTCCGTTTCATTTGGGAAATTTGGCTGCTTTCTGAGAGTGTACTTCATGGACCTCGAACATTGACCCACATAGAGTTCTTGCTCTGTTCCTCACTGCTCATACTGGCAGTGTAATCGGATTCTTCAGGCTCTCTTGCCCTGGTTACTTCATGCTGTCTGAGTGGA
Source organism: Falco rusticolus (assembly GCF_015220075.1). Taxonomy (NCBI): domain Eukaryota; kingdom Metazoa; phylum Chordata; class Aves; order Falconiformes; family Falconidae; genus Falco; species Falco rusticolus. Next base: position 113,531,178 of record NC_051187.1, on the reverse strand, counting down.
AGGGACAGCTGAATCTTAGGAGCACCTGATACAATCTGCTACAACACACACAGTTGCAGAAAAGCAGTGACAAATATGGATTACCATCCAAAATTCTAAGAAATCCTCTTTCCAGTCACTTGTTTTTAAAATAAATGCTTCTTTCTAGAGCCCTGCAATGGTGTGTTGGATGATTTATTTAGTCTTCAGAATTTGCAGAAAGTATACCAATTTCACTGATGTGCAATACCATTAATTTTCATTCTATCCTGACACCACATCATTGCTCTGCCTTGTGTTCACAGAAAGTCCTGACTTTTGAGGCTTGATCAGCACTTATTCCCCTTCCCTTTCTCCTAAGTAGGAACAAACTGCACAAAACCTTTTGCTGACACAAGGTACTGGCCTAGCGACACCCTCCTGATGACCTGATATCCCGATATTATATGTAGATTTGCAAGCTGCTGCATTGTGGGCACATCATGATCACAGTTTCCTTGGAAGTCAATGGGAGTTTATCTTGAAAGGAACAGAGTAAGGATTAGGTGACACAGATTCAAGCAGGTAACACATTTCAGTATTACTGTCAGTGCTGTGATATATCAACTTCAGAACTTATTTCAAGCATGTTTACATTTGAAATTGGAATTCTTGTAAATGAAAACATGTGGATATACATATTTAAAACCTAATGCCTGAAGGGATTGATGTCAGGAGGCTGAAGTGACATTGTCATATTTGCCTGGGAAAGTATATGCTCCTTCTATGTAACAGGTAAATTGTACTCTGATTCAGTCTTGTTTCTCCTGTAGTGAACGATATGTAGCTTGCTTCTGGAAGGCTCTCTGGAAAGGCTGTATCTTTATAAATGTTTATTTTGCATAGTTTAGATTATTCTATTGATACCAATCCAAAGCTGTAGTGCCTGTGATACTTTTGAGAGAGGAAAGAAGATGGGGGAAAGAAGGTGATACTAAATTTTACCTCCTGAGCAGGTCTGCCTAATGCTTGTCAAAACTGTATTCAGTGACAGAATGCAGCCATGTGTCTTTAAAGATTGCCAAGCCCAGCGATGGCTTGACAGCTGTTCGTTATTTGAAAAAGGCAGCCTGCATGCTAGTAACCTAAGCTTTCACAGAAGCTGCATGACCGAGTGCTTAGTTGATTGAGAAAGTGAACTCATTTCAGAGTTGTCACTATGGCCACCTGACATAGTTTGAAGTGAAAAGCATTCTTAAAGACTAGCAAAAATTTTTCTCCTATGACAGAATAAAGCCATAAGAGCTGTATGAAACCCAGCAAGAAAAGAGGACGATAGCAGTCTGCATCAGGTCATTATAAATGAGGAAACTGGAAAACACAAAACTCCAGAATCAAGCCTATTATGACACATTTAATTACAGCACAGTTCAACAGACTCCTGGCTGTGTGAGTTTATCAAGGAACTGACATTTAGAAACTGCTTACCAAGCAAATTTCATGAGTTATTTCTTTGGTCTAATATGCTGGCCACTTCATATTGAAGTTTGCATCTGTGGTGAAAGGAATGCTTAAAATTAGAGGCAGCTGACCCAAGCACTTTCATCTTTCAGAGCTTCAGAAGCAATATACTTTCCTTAATTACTCACTTCATCTGCTTTATAATTGTGTTGTGCTTTTGTGAGTAAGAACTTATTCTTAAGGTCTGTTTAGACTTCCCGAGGTGCATGTTTATCACCTAGCGAAACCTGTTTTGCATACAGCATTTGTTTTGTTTGGTTTACCATGACTTAACCATGACATCTTTAAAGTTCAAGAATTAAAAGGAAGTATAAATCTAATCCCAGAAGTTTTGCATGATATATTAGTGTCAGTTCTGAGTATTAGTTCCAGTTTCTCAGCCATAAAACAATCCTGTAAAATTGTGCTAAGTTCCCTTTACAATCTCTCTCTAGCCTTCTGACCTCAAACTAGGAATACACATGGCCCAAGGGGGCAAAATAACATTCTGGTTGTTTTCGTGATTCTTTTCTTTAAACTTTGTGTCACAAGTTTTGAAAAGTGGCAAAATAAACATCTACACACTTGCAAATACTTGATTACCAACCTTCACATCTACTCATCCAAATCCCTATAGATGGATTCAAGACTGCCTTGCCAGTTCCCCATGGATAAGCCATCTATGATGTCCAAAGCATTTTATAAGAATTCCCCACTCCCACCCCTTGAAGTTAATAAAAAATGCTCTGTCCCTATTGTCTGATATGTTATTAGAAAACTGAGTGCCACATGTTACTTCCCCTTCCTTCACTGGTTTCTTTTTCAAGATGTACAAATACTTAATCTGTTCTCAGGCAGAAATCAAAATTCCACTAAGGAGAAATTCTCCACATATGAAACACAGAACTGATAAAGAATAAAACTGAAATGGAAGGAAAACCAACCAAAATAACTAAGGAGGAAAAAAATATATAAGGGAACCATTATTTTAAAAGTGCTTTTCTTCCTCTAACCCCTGTCTCACAGCACAAAGATTAGTATGACAGTAAGTTTTCTGTAGTCAGTATAGTTCAGAATTACGTGTAGTAATGCTATGACAGTAAGTACTGCTAATAGCTTTCCAATGTCCAGCTTGGGTACTTCCATTCTGAGCTGTGGAACACCTTAAAGTCCTATAGTTTATCACAAGAGCCTGCTGCATTTAAAGCTTACACTGTATATATTCAGCCATAGTTATGCATATGTGAGCAAGAGGAAAAGATGAGGTGAAAGACAGTAAAGTGAGAAAAATGCTCTGACAGTTCTTTAAACACATCTAAAGCTTAAGCTTTTTTTTTCTTTTTTTTTTTTTAAAATAAGGTCTATTGCATTGTAGTCACGGAGATATTAATCTACAACTTGAGAAGCTGAAGCAGCCCTAAGACACTTGGCTTTTTGAGTTCTTGACCTTTGCAAGGATGGAAAATATCCATACTCCTTCTATAACCGCAAAAATAAGGTTATTTGTTCACTAAACTCACTAAAATTAGTACTGTTCTCCCCAATACTATATCTATATTCAATATATTTTCTTATATTTCTTTGGCAGCTTTCCCAATAGCAACACTCCCTCCCTCAAATCCACTTATTAACTGAGTATGGTAGTATAGTTACCCACCCAGGAAACTACATCATCCTGTTTCACCATGGGAGAATTCAATTTGGCAAAGAAACACTTGGATATAAAAAGATGATGTATTTCTTTCAGCCTAAGTACAGTCATTAATGTAGTAGCAAGTTTAACAATTGGTTGTAACTTCAGAAGTATATTCTAGGCCTGCCTTAAACTTTGTTGGTAAAAACAACCAAGCTCACTGGTTTTAGGAGCAAATTACTCTCACTAAATTGGAGTAGCTTCAACTTTACTATAGACAGTAAACACTGTATTCCTGAATTTTTTAATTTTTTTTTTTTTGCACAAAACTGTATTTGTCCAGGCTAACTGAAGTTTTGTTATGCTTTCAAAAGGATATTTTTTTCTAATCTACCAATGTCTCCTTGTTATCTCCTTCCCATTCCTTCCTGACCAGTTCAGAGATGTTCTACTTTGAAAACTCCCCTTTAAGGTTCATAATAAGTATTTATACTAATCATCCCAACAGACTATTCAAGATTTTCTTTTTTAATCATGATGCTCCCTTTCCTGTAATCAACTTGAAATGCTTTTTAAAAAAAGGATACTCCTCCTCCAGAACCCCACAGCTTCTAGCACCCATTCCAATATGTTTTAACACATATGAAAGCAATATAAGGAAACAAACACATTAAAAGATAAGCCAATTTTACCACCTCACACAATTATGTTAATCAAATGCATATATTTGTCTGGAAGAGCGGGAGCTAAATCAGCAACATTCTGTACCTTTATATGAAGGTTACGCTTGGCTTATGTAAGAACTTCTAGTAACTGTTAATTAAAAAAATGAAATAAAGAGCATTATTGATATATGTTAACACTACATATGTATATATACATATATATGTGTATACCTGGCTAGAATTTGGTCTGAAACACTAGTTTAAAATCAGATTAGTTCTAAATCAACAAAAAGGAGTGATTTTCAAAAGCATATTATAGCTTGTAAATAATCAGGTTTAGCATCGATTTTACAGTAAATTTCCATCTGTTCTAAAAGTGATAGCTAGCTAACTGTCCTGCTGTCATTATCTCTAGACTTTTACCTACTTGTATCCTGTGAACAGGAGGACAGATTGCTCTGTACTATGTGGAAGATGGAAATCTGAGACGGCAATCATTCAGGAATGACAGAAATTTCCCAGATCATCCCTCAGAAGACTTCATCTACAGAAAATTTTGTAGGACAATGGTCTTACACAGTAAATCCTTTAAAAAACAGAAAGAAAAATGAATACTCAGGGAAATAACCTGTAATATCACTTTCATACAGGTATGTGATAGCTTGTTGACATTTGATGGATTCAATATGCATGGTTACTCACAAAGGGTTCCTCTGGTATTCAAATCACTGGTGTTAAGATTTTTCCCTTCTATCTGCAGTGTGTCCCTATAAGCAAACTTAATGCCTGGTTGTAAATAGGGATGTAGAAAAATGTGTAAAATGTCTCTGCATGTGCTATCCTAAGTGCAAGTTTCTCTTAGCAATACACTGCAAAAGCTTTATGGAAACCAAGCCTTAAAGCATTTGAAATCCAAAGAGTACTTTCACTCCTGAGTATTGGTGTAGATCCAAGACTACCAACCAAAGATCACACACACACAGCAAGTGCAGAGGTATGCCAACTACCATTACACAGACTAACCACGGAGCCAGAATTATGCCGAGGTGTGGTCTGGGGGTCGCCCCATCTGTCAGCAAGAGGAATCACAGATTTGGAAGCCACGTTCACAGGATACTGTATAAAGCAAATAGAAATTCTTGCAGGCCTAGCCACTCTTCATGGACAAGATCTGGTGAACTTGCCTTGCGCTGTTACACATAAACTTCCCACCTCAGTTCTCCAGTCACTAGGAAGCGCCTGCTTTATTCAACTAACAACCAGTTTTTGGAAGACATGCTTAAGGCAAAGGCAATGCACAGTGTCACAATTTGGCTCAAGTAGTATCAGTAGAAAAGTCAATATTAACAACCTCAGATTTTCTTTCCTGAGAACTTCTTTTCAGTTTATTGTAGACTGAACAAAGATATCTCGTTCTTAAACAAACTGAGTTCAGACTCCATCCAGAGCACATAAAATTATTCCTGTTGATTTCACCAGGTTTTTAATTAGGCCGGTCACACTGCCCTTGACAGCTAAAACCAACATACATCCTACCTCCCTAAATGCCCAAAGGAACTAAAAGGGCCAAACATACTCCGAGAATAGATTTGTACAAGTATACCTACTAGTATTACATTCTAACATTTCAAATAACTGGAGGGAGGCTGTGGTGAAATGCAGGTTAAAAAAAAAGGAGGGGTCATATGGACAACGTATTGCAGGGCAAAAGGTTTACAAAACACTTCCACATTACTCTTGAAGATACTTGGTGAGGAAAAGTATAGTACAGTGACACAGTGCTGCTCTTCTTCTGGCCCTTTCCACTGTTTTCTGTGATCTTTGCAGTCTACTTCTCTGCTTTTCCTTTTCTCCACCACCACCAATTCCCTTACACCCTTATTTACCTCATACAGCCCTGCTTGCGTTTGCACACAAATCCACCCTGCCGTGCTTTGCCTACCAGAGATTGCCCTGGTGCCACCACTTTGCCACGTTTCCCTCCCAAGGCTACTGACACTTAAGCTTATTTGACTTAAGCTTAATTTAGCAACAGTCAGGAAGATGAGGGAGATCTTTGAAAAGGTAAAATTTTAATGTGAATGTAATAGAACAACACAGAATTAGAAAAGAGGTATAAAATTTACTGGAAGTAAACTGACAGGATTCAGAGCAAGATATTCAGGATCATTTGGATGGCTAAAAATGCAATCACATAACTTTACATAGCTGGTTTTTAAAATACTTTCTGAAACTGTCACACAGACTGGTCAAAAAGCTGACTTCTCTTTCCTTCCTCTCTCATCCCTCTAGTTTTTCAACCGGCATGGCCAAGGACTGTAAAAAATTGCCACAAAAAGAACATAGAATATACCACCCCTTCAAGAAGACCCACAGAAATTTTAATCAGGGTCTGCTGATCAGTTCTGGGTCTGTAGCAGATGACAGATTAGCAGCTGCAGGAGGTCAAACCTTCTCCTTGACTGCTTCCTCAGTCACCTTTATTACTAGTAAAATACAAAGTGTCTTTGAACTGAAAGCTACAACTGGAATAACAGATCGTATCAGCTCTCCAGAGTATGTGTTCTCTAGACAAGGTTCCATAATACACAATGGAAAAATCAATGGACTTGATTTTTCAAACAGCATCACAGTAAACATTGAATTAAACCAATGTTATTCAAGTTTTTGGAAACACACTATTTGTTATAACTTTGGATGAGTTTTCTGCTTCTTTCTGTCAATCACACCGGAAATACCATTCACAAATTTCTTTTAACTGTAGAAAATTTGAAAATAAACTGCATCCTTTTTCATATAACTTTGAGATATAACACAGATCACAAACTAGCTTTGTACCATCTACTATCTGAAATAAATTATGAGAATGAGATTTATATATTTCAAGGAATATGGGATTTTAACTCTAATTAAATACAGTTCATATTTAAAATGGCCAGGTTATTAAAATAATTAGGATTTTTTTTCCATGCTTCTAAAAATTTCGCAGCCTGAGTGCCTCTGTTCTAAAACACGTCACTGATTCCTGGGAAGAAATACTGTTAGATTTTGATACATATTTCAGTTTTTTGTCAACAAGCCAACACTTTTTCTTTGCAGAGCACTGGTCTGTAATTCAGAGTTGTAAGGAAAGTTGTGGTGAATTTCTTTAGTTCATTAGTAATTAATGAAAGGTAAAGAGGAAGGATTACTATCCTACACCGCCACACAGGAACAACCACCCAGGCAGACATAAACACACCTCCCATGTGATAATTACATAGCAGCTTTGGTTCCCAGTTTTATATATTACCTCACCACATATTGTCCCAGTTTAGGCTTTTATGGGTGCAAAGCAATTAATTTAAAATCATGGCAAATGCTTCAAAGTTCTATACTGTTTTAGAAGAGAGAGATTCTCTGACTGCGTGTGTGCAGAGTTTGTGGAATATACTGCGCTATGACTGATCAGGAAGATCAAATGCTTCCAATGTTGACAGGTACTGGTTGCACAGGCTGCTAGAAAAGGAAGTCCCTTTTCAAACATATTCTTTCATCTTATCTGTAATCTCTTTTCTGGTTAAATTAACTTCCTCTTCCATCCTATCACTACTGTCAAATTTTTTAAAGCCTGAAGTGTTTCACATTCATTCAGTCATAAGCTTCACCAGGATCCTGCCCCAAAGGACCTGTCTCAGGAACCGGCAATGTCATAATAGTTTTGCTGTTATCACCTTGACTCAGTTCCTCCTTGTCACTGAGAATATCTGATAAGAAAAATGCCCTTCAACATGTCTGCATAATTGGATAGGAAAAACTTCCGATTTAACAGATGCTTGAGTCTCAAAGAGTATTTCCTTTTCTCAGCTGGTGAATTTGCTTTGCTACCTTCTGTACCTAAAGAACATGCAGACACAATGAATAACACATCAAGAACGATTACATCAACTGACAACCAAATTACTGCATTTCTTCCACTGGCTTGGGAAATACAGCTCAAATGCAATTTAAGTAGGAAATGATCCCATTGGCAGGAGGGATTCTGAGATCACCTTCTCTGAAACACACCAAGATTATTTAAAAACCAACACACCCAAACCCCTCAAGACCCTAAGCAGCAAAACATCTTTTCATAGCTCCTTCCTTTCTCTGCTGTCTTTATCTCACAAACAGTAAGACTAGCCATCTTAAATGCTGCTTCTCTGTCTTCATATTTACACAACATGCTCATTTGGAGGCAAGGCAACCTGCTCATGGAGAACAAGAAGGTGTCTCTTAATTAAATTACCAGAAGCTGGTAGAAAACTTGTCAGGAGTGAAATATCTTTTGTCTGAAGTGCACAACACAGCACTGGATTTTCCAGCACAAATGGATAGATGTGAGCAAGATTAATAGCTAACCTGCAGCAGGGCTTCTTAGCCAAAATTGAGTTTTGCAAGCTGTTATACATCCCCAGCCTCCACATACTGCTTGTTGAAGCAGTAGTGTTTTTTTTAAAAAAAATTTAAATCTCTGTAGCCCCTTGGATAGAGTATCTGCATTATGTTTTACTCCAAGGAACACTGGGATGGGAACCCAGTGGGCAAGCTATAGACAATATGACTGCTAGTTAATGGTAGGCTCGTATTTGCCTGATAGGCTAAAACCAGCATTGATAACCTAGACTTTCCCTAGTTATTCATAGCAAAACAGCTTTCCCAAACCTCATGGGAAACTTTAAGGATATGGTCATAGGTCTTCAAGAAAAATGCATTCAAGAAAAAATCTAATTTGGTTTTGCTTCAGGCTTAGGCTGAGCTCGGTGTGGTCTGTTGATAGATGCTTCCAACAAGGGTTTCTGGTTTGCATTTTGCCTGCTTGTTACTTTTTGTAATAACTGTTGTTTTGATTGCTATGGAACACTGCCTAGCACCACACATTTCTCAGATCTAAAAATAAGTAAACTTACAGTAGCAACATAGTAGCACTTAGCTCATTCTTCAGAAGGCAGTCTGCAAAGCACTCCCCAGTCATCTAGGGCTGACTAAATAGCTCTGCTGGCTCTTTCCTTTCACCCTGTTGCACAACAGAAGAAGCTGAAAATGCAAACGTCTGGCTAATTTCTAAACAAGCAGCTCAGGCATTCAAAACTAAACTAGAATTCTGATTTCTGTGACAAGGAGCAAAAAATGAAAGCAGTGCCTGTGCCACCTCTCTGTACCACACTCTCACCATCTCATTACAGAGAAGCTTTGAGCATTCTTGGGTGGAAGTCCTACCAACTCTTCGCAACACTTCAACAATCAGCTTCATCACAAAGCTGAAAATTACCTTGGCATAGAATGGAAGGATCAATGAGAAGACTGCTAATTCACTAAATCCTTTCATGGGTCCATTACCACACTCACCTCCGAACATAAACCACGACTGAATCTCAAGACTACTTTCTGGCTTAGACAGAGCTGCCTCAGCTCACCTGTATTTGGCTTGCCCTGTCCTGTCTTCTTCCCCCCACCCCACACCTTCATTCTTCATTGGACTTTTGCCAGGGAATTCAGCTCGTGGGGTGGAACAATACCCAACCAAGCATGAGTCATGGGGCAAGAGACTGTGTAATCCCAACCCAGTCCCATGGCAAGGGCCCCATTACTGCTACAGCTGTACCAACTGGACAGGGATCACTATTCAGAGGTTTTCTAGCCTCTCTGCAGTACAGAGGGAAAGAAGAAAAAAATTGCCATGAAAATCCCTGTGGGATGTAGTACAAATGGGAATTAGAAAGGCTTTCTATACTGCAAGAAATATTTCTCATTCTTAGAAATCGGTGTGAAAGTTAGGTTTAGAAGAATGTGTTTTGTAGTCTGTAAATGTTCTATAAATGCATGATAACCACATTACCTATATGGCAAGATAAGAGCACAGGAATGAAGGCGGTTTTGTTCCTGCATAAATTATTTACTGCTACAGTACAGCCATCAAACAGTGGGAGTTTAGCATATCAGAACATAGCTCCTGCGCTTGAAGATCTATTTTCTGTTTTAAGAAGACAATAGCAAGTGTTTCATTCTCTCTCTTACAATCTAGATTTCAAGCCATATGAATACCCAGACCCTCTCCTGCATTTTAATTCACTGTACTGTACTGTGTGCTTCTTCATGGCTCGTAGTTACAGAATTCCACTATTTTAGTTTATATCTGACTAGCTGCAAATATGGGTCAATCACTGTTACCAATCCAATTCAGGAAGCAGTTAACATGACAAGCTCCATGAATGTAGCCAACGTTTCTCAAAGCAAATACTTTTGCTTAAAGTCTCTAAAACAGGGGTCCTCAAACTACGGCCCGTGGGCTGGATACGGCCCCCCAGGGTCCTCAATCTGTCCCCCGGTATTTACAGACACCCCCCCACCGGGGGCTGGAGGGGAACCAAGCAGCCGCAGATGACTGCCTGCCACTTCATCCACGCGCCGGCCCCCTGTTTAAAAAGTTTGAGGACCCCTGCTCTAAAGGGATAGCTACAACCAGGCCAACCTGATGCCTCAAAATCTATTTTGGACATCGTTTCCTTTATCTATCTGCCATCAGCCCCTGTTCTTGATTTGAGTGAGTCCAGGCTACTCTATCACCAGGTTTTCTCTGCTTCCTCTTTCTACTCCCCTTAGGTTTAAGCACAGCACATATTTTCATATTTTTCTTCATTTCCCTTGAAGAAGTTTCTAACAGCTGTTACAAACATCTGGAGAACATCCTAATTTACAGGAAAAAGGAAAACAAATACCTACTTTTTTGGCAAATCACCTGTAAAGTCAAATATTTCTGTCTTCATGAAAGCTTTGCTACACTAACAGCGAAATTCTGAGTTTTATGCTCAACTCTTGAACTTTATGATTTGTCCTAACAAATACATTTCATCCCTTTCCCTATCTTACAGGTTAGAAGTAATGCTTACTTGTGCCCAAGCAACAAATTTGAATCAAAAGTTCAGCTTCTAAATCACTTCTTTGCTTCATAAGCAGTTCTGCCCAAGAGATTATCTGGTGTAATAGATGTTTCCAATAGCACTTGCCCTACAGCACGTTCACTAGCACTTTAACTCAGAAGCCTTTGGAAAGCAAGAAAGAGGCCTGTTAAAGACTTACTGACAATTAAATAGAACTTGTAAATGATCTTACAGGGAGTAGAATAGCAGATTTTTCTACAGAAACTCAAGAAGGGGCATTGTATTGAGTGATTGACAACTTCTATGTCACTGGAACGTAGCTTTCACAGAAGTCTCTACAACTTCCACTGGGATTTCCAGCTTCCATAGCTGTCTACATTTTGGACTTTCAAACTCCACAGGGTAAAACTTGCTTTATGTTTATTTTGTTTGTACCGAAGTTCTGACAACACTGCTATAATGTCCTAAAACTGTCAGATTTTTGTATTTCACCATTTTTTGAAGCCTATCCTACCAACCTGGGTTCTTGATTAATGAAGATGACTTGGTAAAAACAACAGAATAGGAGCATTACATTGTGTCATGTCCTTTTTATTTACTCTGGGACTGTCTGCAAGACTTCACACTCCAAAGTGCATGTCAAAGTGATCCTTGAAAGACTGAGCTAGTATTTGCAACCTGCCATCTCGTGAAGTGGTGTCACACCTAGTCTCCTGCCAGATCCAGTAACATGTGCCTCCATATTGACCTGCGAGTCTATAGCTGCCGAGGTTTGAAAAGCAAGTCACATGAAAAAATGCAGGACTGATCATTTCAACAGTACTTCACAAGGTGTTATTTGTTTTCAGAGCTTAGCAACTATTGAAATTGTCATCTACTATCTCTTTAAGCAAACAAATTATTCCAGACCAGGTCCAACAATTGCCAGTTACTACAGAGCAAGAAGCAGTATGGTAGGGCAAAGGGTCAGATGCTCTTCTGCTTAGATTCTGCTTGGCTTAACAGGGAGCGGAAGATTTTAATCCAAATGACCCTCACTAACGGGCTCAGACTAAAGTATACAGGTTCCTCAGGTCTGCACTGTCCTTTATGAATGTACCACAAAACTGTAGAGATGAATGAGATGTTCTTATCTGGAGATGCCAGGAAGCCTTTGCCAGGTTCTTGGCCATATTGCACTGGGAGAGACAAACCCTGAAGCAGTGATACTGAGCTGTTTTCTGCTCATGTCAGCTCACCTGTTCCTACAACTATAATAATCTCACTAAAAGTAGAGGGCTTTTTAAAGAAATATTTGTTATTGTCTTTGAGCTCAAGTTGGTTTGCATTAGAAATTACTTCAGGGGCCTGGATGAACCTGAGGGGTTCCCTTGCTTCAAAATGGAGTCATATAAATTAAGGTGTTGTGTGTAGGAACACACAAAAATCAATCCCGATTTTTCTCCTCCTCTTGCTTCTGCAAAATGTATGTTCTCCAGTTTATCTAAAGGAGAAAATTTACATTTTCTTTTAGTTGTACAAGTCAGCAAGGCAGTGCTCTGCATCTCCCCCTGACCACCATGAAAGAAGAAAGATTTCTGGCACCCCATTAGGAACACCCAGAATCATGATGTTCCCAATGGTTCATATAGCAATATACATAGCAGGGCTTAATTTGTTACTTTTCTGGCATGCACTCATTCAGTGTTGGCTGGCTCAGCAGTATTGAGCAATTGTTCCTTGCTTATGTGGAAACATTTCTTGGATTAAAATTCAGACTGTCTGTGAAGCTTATTTGTTGAACTATGTGGTAATAGAAATGTTATTTTGCTCTTAATCATTGTTAACAGAAAAATAACCATGACGGAACTATCTTGGATATACATATGATATTCAATATCATGTGTAACAAAAGACATTGTATTAAAAATTTCTATTGAGTGTCAATGGTTTTAGTTACAACCTATAAAATTACACTTAATGAATCCCATAACATTTCACTTACTAGCATTTCTGTCTATTAACAAATACTGAACTGGGAACTGCAAAAGGAGTACCACACTGAATAAAAAGGTTCATTGCAGTCATTCTACATAATCCTACATAACTTGCAGTTTCCAAGTTTGTGATCCTGTGAAGGTTATTTGGCTACGAAAAGAAAGCCATGTCTCCAGATAATGAAGGGAAGAAAGGTTGTCCTGGATCATTTGAAGTCTGAGAATATTCGATTCTTTCATTGCTTTCAGCTAGGCTTGTAAAGGATCAAAAGGATTTTTGCAAGACTAGCTTAGTGTAAAGGCTTATTTCTGATTGTAGCACAATCAGTGACCATAAAAGAAGGTATTCTCTTTGAGAAGCGATTGCACACAGTAATTATAAAACAGACTACAGACCATTTCATACAGCAGGGAGAGGAAACAACTTCTGTATGCATACTCCTAATTTTAGCCAGAAAGGTGAAATTCACGTAGAAGCTAACAGCTCTGCTTACTGAAATCTTCCATTTCTTCTTACTTTTTCAGTTGTTCTGGAAATCAGCAGACACCCAGATTGCCATTAATGATTGCATCTGATTTCCTTCATGAAGCCATGCCTAATTATCCAAATGGAGCACTAAGACATAATAGACTAGAATAGTTTGCAGTTTAGTTCTCCATTGAAATTTATCTCCATGGGAATGAAATTTCCTCCTACCAGGATCTGAAGCAAGTGTTACAGTATATAGAAATGGAGAAGAATCCCACAAAATGGTCTTCTAACAGTACTTACTATATTTTCTTATTTTCAAAGGCATGCGAGTGCAAAGCAGCAGGATGCATAGGCAGCTAAGCCCAGAATATCAAACACTGTTAAAAGAAGGGCGTTTGGATCCCACAAGAAAGAATAAAAGAGACAGTGGCAGACTAGGAATGCATGACAAGTCCCGTTTATGATGGATTAGTATCTATGCAGCTGAATTAAAAACAAGATTGAAACAATGACAAAGATAAGACACCTGATGCATACCACTTCAAAGGAATTCAGACCTATTTTGGGCCTCATTTAAGTGAAATCAGCTTATATTTCATGATCAGACCCCAGGATCAGGGGTACATTATACCTGAGCCAGCGGCCTTGGGAAAGTTGTAAACAGGCTGTCAGCAGACTTGGGGTTACACCAAGAGCAAGGGAACCTGTCTCCCTTATGACCGAGGGAAGGAAACAGGGCTTATGCTGAGCTAAGGGTAAAGCAAACTTGGTAAGGAAATTTGTGTGTGGGATCCTGTGGTTAACGCAAGGGGCTTTTTGTAAAGAAATTAGTCTTTGCTCAGAGCGTGATCTCTTCGAAGCACAAGTGAAAAGTGGGCTTTCCAATGACAAAAGCATTGGACTTCCGGGATCATGAGGACAGAAATCAGTCCAAGACTGGGAGCAGGGTCTGTGTGAAGAGAATAGAAAGGATTTCCAAAGGAGCATAAGCGACCACCTGAAATGCAGTTTTATATAGGGAGGACAGAGAGCACGTCCACCCAAAACAGTGAATAACCTACTAGTGCAGTCAGCCTGTTTTGGGTCTGAGCTGTGCATTTTAAGTCTCCTAGGTATCGTAATTAGGCATCCCATTTTCTGGACAAGCAATTACAGAGCTAAAAAAAGGTAAATGCAGACACTAACACCATCATTTTTTACTTTTGCTTTAGGAGAAGTTCTCTATGCACATATTCTGTGGGGTACATGATCCTACATGAAAGTGTTGAGCATACTCTAAGTATATCTACTAGACTGGGACAGATGAAAGTTTTAAAAATATCAGTCCCAGGTGGCAGATGCTTTTTCCCTCCTGCCAAAGTTAATGTGTTGATACTGGGTATGCTTGTTAAATTTGCAACTCTATTGATTCCAGTCTTGCTACTTACTTCCCTTCTGAGCTGCCTACATTGTAGATTTAAATTTATACTCTGCCATCCTCAGGGAAATTGGTATGCTAGGTCTAAAGCTACGAAATATTTCTATTTTAGACTATACGCTGAGGTACTCTCTAGATGGCTGTTTAGATTACACGAGCAAACAACATTCCCTGACATCAAGGTAACCCTAGCCCTTAAAAATTAGTCCAGCCTGTATAACCTGAATACAAAGTATCTGCAGCACAGCATGCTTAGAGAAGTGGATTCTGCTTATGTTAATCAAAGTGCTGCCAGATCTTAAGTGAATCATACCTAGATCTAACAGGCTCTTTCTGTGACTGCAAGCAAGCCTTAACCTCACACAGAGAGAGCTCTAGACAAGGTAGTACACTACAATGCTGCAAAGAACCACCATAAACAGTCCCAGAAGCAGCGCTGTGGCTTCAGTACAGTGTAGAGTCTCCGCTACTCAGGTGGTGTGCACTGCCGTACGAAGGTGGCTAAGACTAGTTTGGCATAGCTGTACACCGTATCACATTCTTGATGGATAGATCTTAGAAGTCTTACACTGCAGTGCCAACCAAAACCAACAGGAGAATGGAAACATGAAAAATAAGCTCTTAAGCTCTGCATCTCAGTTACCCAGCTATTAAAAAAAAAAAAAAACCAACAAAAAAAAAAAAACCCAAAAAAAACAACAAAAAAAAGATGTCTGCCTCTTACAGTGGTAACTGCTACCAAAAATTCTGTGCATTAACAGTATGCAAAGTGCTATCTAGAAAATCTTCACCATATTTTCACTGCTCACTTGATAGTTCTCAAAATATTCTGACTCGGCAAAGGGTAGAAAAATCATGATTAGACAAATGGTTTCTAAAAAAAGCTTGATTTATGACAGATTCTGTTTAATTCTGTTTACAGAGAATCCTGTTGCTGGGAGAAATTGATCTTGGCACTGACACATTAACATAATGCTACCAAGAGTGAAAACGAGCCATCAACATCACAGCTATGAGAATATGTAAGTAGTACTGGCTGCTATGTGTATATATAGATGTGCATATTACTGTATCACAACTGCTCACAGTGATGCAAAATGTAGGAAGAGTTATTATTGTTAATGAAAATATTCCTCTCAGCCTCTTTACATAAATAAAAGTGCCTTGCTTTTTGCAACTATTTCTTCCTGCTAACTACTGGGGTAATATGTGTTGAGCCTAGGATATTTTAAAAACTGAAAAATTGAAAAGGCAGGAACACTTGAACTTACTAAGAAGAAATATTCTGCTTTTCAAGTGCTTTAAGGTATAAGATGACTATGAATTTCAGAGTTTATGTGGGTACTACTGTGCAGCTACTCTGCTACACACAAAGGACAGGCACAATAGAATGACTTCATCCATCTCTCTGCTTTGGGCTTATTATTTAGTTACACTATAAAAGGGGAGGTGAGGAAAGTGCTTTGCCCTTCAGTAGTCAGCACAGATGTTAAGTGATTTTGTTTGTTTGATCGCTGAATCTTTTAAAGTGGTTACTAAAATCCAATAACATTCTGTCTGCATTAATTCCTCCTATGTTGAACGGCTTGTTGTGACACAGTACTGCACCCTCAGTCACTGAAACAGATTTATAAGATGTTGGATTGCATCTCAGAATCACACAATAATGCAAAATTTGCAGGATGATAGGGAAGTCTCATGTTAAAGTAAATATAGTCACGAGCATATACAAATAATCTTTCCCTTGGATTTTGTGTTTTTTTCCTGCTTTCTGTTCTCTGACCACGGCCTGTAGAAAAGAACTATCCAAGTTTTCGCTGCAAGCATGAGATATTTCCATTTTCACATTCCCAGGTACAAATCTTAACCCTGCAGAAGCTATGCTGGACTTTTATCAGCTGGAAATACCGCCTTCGGTTTGTTGGTAGAGATAGGCTGTCAGAAGCTTACTTGTGCAAGTACAACCCATTCAGCAGAGACTTTCACCTGCCTTTAATTTGAAGACTGAAAAGTACAAATCATGCGTGGTATGTCTAGGGAGGAGGAAATCAATCACTTGTCATCAGTTGATAAAGCCACAGAACAAGATGTTTACTCCTTGTTTTTATTGTTTACTCAGTTTTGGTTTTATTTGGTTTCTGGTTTACTTTTTTTAGTATGAGAGTAACCACAACATTTGCCAAATAAAGCATCATGCTGCTTAGCTGCACAGTTTTCTCTAATAAAGGCATTTATTTTCCTGAATTTTTATTTCCTCTTCTCCTAAACACTGACATCCCCATTTAAACATGAGCATATATATTAAGAAAAAAATTTGGTTTGTACCCTTCTAGCTTACAGATAAGGCTGGAATTTTTAAAACTTTGGAACTATGCTAAAAGTTATTTGTTTTGGGAACATGATGATACAACAAATTAAGAGTTAAGTGTGATCATGATACATGTTACAATTTGGTCTCAGAATGAAACATGAGAAGGGGGAACACTCAGCTGAAAAAGTTATCTTATTATTAGTCTTTCATAAATGCTTTTTTTTCTAGCTGTTTCACAGACATTTGATGTTTATCAAAACAACGTTTCAGCTAGAACAAATAATCATAGAATGGTTTGTGTTGGAAGGGACCATAAACATCATCTAGATCCAAAAAATGATTGTCAACAAATAGTAACTTCTCCCTTTTACTTGGGATTGTATTATTACAATCTGTCTAGTTCCTCATATGTGGTGAAATGCTCCTCCAAATAATCTGCAAATGGAAGCATGCTTTTTATACCATATGGGACCTATATTAAAAATGTGTTGAAGCAGATAAAAGAAGCTACAAGGTAAGTGGGACATGCTACATTTCAGAAAAAATCTTTTGGATACCACCATGAACAAAGACAATGCTCATACTGTAAGTTCCTCCTGAAGGAGGGGGGGCAGATAATTCTTATATATGATGTCTAAGCATGTAAGGCATATGCCCGTATATTTAGCTTTCCAAAAAACAAGCAACACTAATGTCACAAGCAGCCTTCCCAAAACCCAGGCTGTAGAAACCCTTCTGGGTTCACAAGAACTGCCAGTAATTCTAGCAGTCAACACTGCCCCCCAGTGCGGGTTGCTTCAGCTTCGTTCTACAATGGCTTCCTCTTTCAGGGTTAATAAATATATTTGGAGTGCGTTGTTGGGTATGTTATTCCATGACTTAATTTAACTTAACTTTATTTTAAAGAAAATAATTTTTAAAACTAGTGCTTATTAGCTGTTACTCTCCTTCTTTCTACGAATTACTGCAAAAATACAAAGAAATGTGCAAATATAGGAATACTGGGTTTATCACTTATATTTGTTTTATGTTATGTTCTACAGGGCCAGTGGATCAGCTTCACAGATGATGCGTAATATGGTATGGATTTTTTTTCTGCAGTTATATTTCTATATATTTTATCTATATGCAAATGTAATAGTGCTTATAGATGTCTATTAAAAAGCTGGCAGAACATACTCATATAAGCACATACCTGTCTCCTCAATGAATGTCATGAGTTTGTGCATGAGAAGAACAGCTGGATTTGCATATAAGGACCTGGTCCAAAATTCACCAACATGAACAGGAGTCTCTACAGTGGACTATGTGAGAGACAAAGGACTTCATATTTTCATATACTGAGCACTCAAACTACGACCTAACAGATATCACACAGAGTATACTCCGAAAGTGTCGACTCTACGGAAACAGTTCTGCTGAAATCCAGAGTCTTCAGAAGGCAGCCTTATAAGCCTGTGAGCATCTCCTCTATCTACCACCTCTGTACTGTCCTGCCACACCAGCAGCCCTGTGCAGTCAGGCTACAGACCTGCACACAACCAAGTTAGCTTTATCCAAACAAAAACACTGTGAGGTTAACAACAGACAGAAACATTTTGCAAGAACTTGGCAGATCTTTAAAAGACAGTAAAGACACTAAAAAGTTTTTACACTGCCATTCAAGCAGATTTCTGGTAGTCCATATAGTATAAAATTTTTTAAACTTTCAAATCAATAACCACCTCCACCAGCCTCAAAGTGTTAGAAGCTGTTAATCTCTAAACAGATGATTCATCTCATGGTCAACACACTGCATGTATATACACAAACATCTCATTCTCATTTAGAAATAACTGGGAATAGGTAGAGCTGATTTTAATTTATTACTGAACTATCTTTTTTCTATCAGTCATCTAGAATATACTACTGAATTTCAATCCTCAATTGCATTAATATAATATTATTAATAAATAATAGCATCAATGCAACACTAAGTTAGTACACTGAAGTACACCCAATCAAGTTTCAGAAAGGTTAATTTAGCCACATAGTCTCTGTATTTTATATTTACATATTGAACAGTTACTGGAGTTTTCATTTCATAAGGAAAAGAAGGGGTTCCTAAGTAGATTTGCTGCTAGCAATTGAAAAAAAGCTTCCATATATTTTGAATTGATCATCATTTAAAATCACCTACATGTGTCCGCAAGATTTGGCAGAAAGCACCGTAAAGAATAATTTCCATAGTCCAAAACATATACAGCTCTGTGCATAAACTCATACTCAGAGATCAAGGAAACAAAGGTGGTGAAAACTTTCTACCTCATGGACTACTTTTTGCAGGTTTTGTGAACACTGTGCTACACTCCTGTGTTACACAGGACATTCTTTTAATATAAAGCAGCATGTATTTTCCCAAATTCAAACACTTGGCAGAACTATTCAAGGAAACGGTAGTTTGAAGGAAAAGGTTAGCACCAAGAGCTGTATGGTCCAAATACAAACTATAGTATAGTAGGAGTCCAATACAAAATTAAATTGTAGCTTGCTAAAAATTATTCTGATACTGTTTGATCTAAGAGCACCAGTTACAGAATGTATGCTGGAGAACTGTAAGTATTATGGGAATGCAGTGCTTTGCTGGTCTAGGAAGAATAAGAAATATGAGTTTAACCTGCATGCGTGGAGCTGAAAATTCATACTGAGACTGGGGGTGAAAAGGAAGGGTAAGTCCCAAGGTGCTAATGGCAAGCTACTAAACAGCATGAGACAGTCAAGGTGCTGTAGTTCTGTACCAAAACATACCATAGAGAAGAAGGCTGGAAAGTACATTACATTTAAGCAGAAAAGTAGGTAGGCTATAACTTCTTCAATTGCTGTAAGAAAAACAAATGAACCCACCGTTTCCAACCACTACAGAACAGCTGTTTTGCAATGCTGGTGTTTGTAGCTGCACTTGGCCACTGGGTTGTGAAGTAGTGATGCTCTCAAACACCCTCTTTTCCTACATTACATGGTGCAAACCCCTCAGTTCTGGTGCACACCATTATGCCAAATTCCGTGGTTTGGTTTGTGTTTCATCTCATCTCTGCGTAAATAAATTCTGATGAAATCGCAGCTCAGCTTGGCTTCTCCTCAACCCCCTGCTGGCACCAGCAGTTGTTCACAGTCTTTCTATTGCCAGCAATATGGGAGGTTTCATGCCAGGCAATTGCAACTGCTAGTGTCAAGGGTCAGCTCCACGGCCTCTTGTCTTTGTCACCAGCTCTCACAGCTGGCTGGCATCAATTTATTCTATTCTTTCAGTTTACAATCAGCTTGAGACGGTCTTCCACACAAAGTTTGCTTCCCCCTGTGACCCTAGTAACCTTTACTTGAAATAATTTATATTGCTAAATTCTGAGGTAGTTCGACTGTGCCTCTGGGCATCGATTCAGTCTCTGTGTCCTTTCAACAACCTTGTGTATGTATACACAGTTGTCAGATGCCATCAAGTGGCAGAACATGTTCCAGTTTTCTATTCTACACTGACATGGCCCCAGTATCGACCCCTGGGGTACCCCACTAATGACTGGCCTCCCGGTGGACTTCATGCTGCTGATCCACAACCCTTTAAGGCCAGCAGCTCAGCCAGTTTCCAGCCCACCTCACTGTCCACTTATTCAATGAGCTTGTCCATGAGGATGTAATGGAATAGCTTTCCTAAGCTGAGGTAAACAACATCCACTGCTCTCATCTCCCCCAGCAAGCCAGTCATCACATTGGAGAAAGCCATCTGGTTGGTGAAGGATGACTTCCTCCTCATAAAGCCTTGCTGACTACCCCTAATAACAGTCTTGTCCTTCTTAGGTTTGGAAAATGCTTCCAGGATTAGTTGCTCCATCACCCTCCCCCCGGGATCAGGGTGAGGCTGACCAACCTGGAGCTCCTCAGATCATCCATCTTGCCGCTCTGGAAGGCAGGGATTACACTTCTTTCTTCCAGCGCTAAGGAATCTCACCCGATTACCATGACCGCTTAAAAGATTATCGAGAATTGTATCATAGTCACTCTTCGCACAAGTGGTTGAGTCACCATCCCTGGAGGCATTTAAGAGACCTTTAGATGTGGCATTTAGGGACGTGGTTTAGTTGTGGACTGGGCAGTGCTGGGTTAACGGTTGGACTTGATGATCTTAAGGGTTTTTTTCCAGCCTAAGTGATTCTATGATTCTAATATTAGGAGCATCTCTGTTCTGGATTTATTAGTTGTGGGCTCCTCATTGCTCATTTTTAAGGAGGTTATAATAGCAGTGTAGAAAGCAATCTCCCTCCATTTTTAATTTTTCGAAGATAAACCCTTTCACTGGAGCACCAATGGAATAAATACTAATTTACAGACTACTAGTCCCAAGATGCTAATGACAAGTCACTAAATAGCATAAGAGAATCAAACTTACATCACTCCATCTGGTAGAGGCAACAGCTGAATGTCTACTTCAACAATGATCATGACACAGAAATATTTTGCCATTGTTTTGCATGCTCCCTAATAAAAAGACCTGAAGGAAAAAAGCTTGTTTTGTACTTGACCGTTCTGCAGAGGCATTTTTGGTCTTGAAATCTGAGACCAGTTCTCTGATCACTGCCTTCCAACACAATTTCATTGCTCCAAGTCATTCCAGTGGATAGCTAGAAACCTCTGGAAAAATGGAAATTCAAATATACTCAGGAGTGACGACGTAAGTACCTCATTGGACAATGCTGTAAAAATTTTAGTGAAACTGGGGTTATGCTATGGTATAGTTCTATATCTCTTACACAAATGAGTTCCCTTAGAGAAAAAAAATGAAATGTTAATTCATAAGCCTTCTGCCTCTCCATTTTTCCTCAGGAAATTCTGAATCTCCAAGATGATAAATCACTTTAGCCTTCAGTTCTTTTAAGTTAAAATGCTGAAGTCCTATTATGCTTTTCTAGGGCTCAAGCTACATACAAAAAAGTGGGAGAGCTTTATTCCCTGCAACAAGCCTGTGGGGAGGCAGTTTATGACAAAAGTAGAAGAAACATTGTACTACAGACTCAGAACACCCTGAAGTAGGCTGTTCTTCCCTTTGAAATATTTTTTTCTTTCCTCCCACTTTAGTCTATCTTTGCATAATCTCTTTTATTTTTTTCAAGTGAGACAGCAAGAAATTCCCCCTCTTTTTTTTTTTTTTTTTTTTTTTTTTTTTTTTTTTTGAGAACTGCTGGTACTCAGCCTCTGGTGGGAAAAAGCACAGACTGAGGCACAATCCTGGCTCACTTCTCCCGCATTATTCACTCTGATGCAGTTAGAAGCCAATGTGCACGAATTGCTGTGATCTCTCCATTTGGCTTTTAACTTAAATAGCCATCTGTAGGAGAATCTCAGCTTCTTTCAGCAGCCAGAAGCACTTGAAAACAGCAGCCCCCTAACATTGTTTAACTTTTACAACTCTGAGGTCATGAAAGAGACCAATAACTGTTTCAATGAAACTCCATAGGACAGGCTTGGCTGGATGATTTGTTTCTGCTTTAGGATTAATTTGAACAATCTGGACTTTTCTCCATTAGCATAAAATAAATCAGCACATTGCACTAGTTTCCCACGCATCACTTTCAACAGGCTGCCAACATTAGAATCATGTGGATAGATGACAAGCACTCAAACTACTTACATCTATTAAAGTCCACTGGTCACATCAGCTCTTGGTTTTGATCATTCTTTAAGTTGTATATCACTATTACTTGCTTCCCACAGTCACCAGGTTCAATATACACACACGCCTTGTAACTCAGCCACAGAGCATATTTGGACAGTCATGAATTCAAATCAGGTAGCAAGGGTTTGAATAACATAAGACATTTTCCCTCACTAAGGCAGTTATTTGAAATATACCATAGCTGTACTTGCAGGATTTCAAGGAGATCAAGTATCAGAATTCACATTTTCCTTCCCCAGCTTTCCATATTCGTGTTGGCTCATAAAATACTGCTTTATATACAAATGATTTTGTTCCATAAGTCTAAGGTAAGTTTGAGATTTACTGAACTAGAGTCCGTTTATGTCAGTTCATCTTCAAAATAACGTGGGATGAAACAAACACTCTCATTTAATAAGGTAAGCCATTGAGCTAGCTGGAAAGAACAGTAAGCCAGTGAGCTAGCTGGAAAGAACAGAGTATTTTTCTATGACAGACTTCCAGGTTTCTCCTTCCCTCCCCACTCCCACCCATGCCTTATTGCACCATGCATAGGGGACATCACAAAGAGACAAGGCAACATACTGTATTTATGCAAAAAGCAAGATTAGCATGTTCTGGATGCCTCTACCCATTACCAGCTCCATCATCCCATACCCTTACCAGTCACAAGGTACATGAAGCCACATGCTAACTCGGTTTGCAGACAGGAGGTCAATACTTCACGGACAGTTTGTTTTCACACAGGTGGCCTCAGCCACAAGGGCAGCATGATGTGATGCAACATGGCCTCCACCCCAGCATGCTAGCTCGAAACAGCCCCCACACCCTTTCTCAGCAGCTCTTGAGGCTCCACAGTGCCCCCACCCCATCCCCACAGCCATACCCTGCTGTGAACTTTCTGCATTTGCCCACACAACACACTCCTCACCCTCAGGGGGGCAAGAAGCATCAGGTCTGCCTCCCCCCTGTAATGGCGGGCCTCCCGCCTTTCCCTCTGTAATGGCGCCTTCCCCCTGTAATGGCGGGCCTCCCGCCTTTCCCTCTGTAATGGCGCCTTCCCCCTGTAATGGCGGGCCTCCCTCCCTGTAATGGCGGGCCTCCCGCCTTTCCCTCTGTAATGGCGCCTCCCTCCCTGTAATGGCGGGCCTCTCCCCCTGTAATGGCGCCTCCCCCCTGTAATGGCGGGCCTCCCGCCTTTCCCTCTGTAATGGCGCCTCCCTCCCTGTAATGGTGGTCTCCTGCATCCCCCCAGGGCTGCCTGCCTGACCCATCCCATTCCTGGGGAACTTTCAACCATTTCCTACTCAAAAGAACAGGAGCAGCAAACTCACCTCAGGCTGTGGGACAGGACAGCAGCAAGTCCTTTGCAAGGCCACCTGGCTTTTCTGAGGTCGGGTGCTAAGTGCCCCAGCTGGCACCGATCAGGCTGATGAGGGAGCAGGCTGTCCCCTCAGGGGAAGCCAGCAGCCACCTCTTTAAGCATTTTTAAACTGCCACCAGGGAAAGCCCAAATTATACAACATGTTCTTTTCTACAGTAATCAGCATGGTGCTGTGTAAAATGCTGTGCCTCTCCATCTCAGCGAGTTGTTCACCATTAAAAAAAAGAAACAACCAACAAACACAAACCAACAAACACCAAAAGTAGAAGTTATTCCAAACTTTTCCGTTACGCCTATGCCTATTGCATGTCTGACCCACACCTGGTACCGAGCAGGGGTCGGTGCTCCTGAGGAGCCTCGTCACTCAGGACATGGCCAGGAACCGCGTTTTCTGGGGAGCAAGTGGTAACGGAGCCACGGGTGTTCCAGCCGCCGTAACCTCGACAGAGCAAAACCAGCCTTTTGTATCTGCTTTTACAACACAGAGGAGCCCTACTGGGAATCTCTGTGACTGTTCTCCGTAAGTTTAACGTTCAGTGGCTAACAGAGAATATATGCTGGGGCAGGGGGGAGCCCTGGCAGTTTGGGGAGCTCATGTCAGAGAAGCTGCCGAAGGCCCTGACTGAGCTGCCCCTGCAAAGAGGTATCCATGCAGGTCACCTCAGCCAGCCCGTGCTTTCTCCCCTGGCCTGCCTGCATCAGGTTGGATCCCTCCGGCAGCCACCCTTCCCCCAGACTGCCTTCAAGTACCCGGGACTCTGCCATCCAGCACTGCACCAAGGGAGGCAACACTGGCCGTGGGGTCATGCCGAAGCAGCATGATGGGGTACACAAGCACCTCTGCAGCCAGTCCCGCATGTACTGCTTGAGACATTTGCTCACGTGCAAAACAAAGCTAAGTTTGTAAAGCATAGCTGTGTATACCGTGACTTCTGCATACCAAGAAACCACTTAAAAATAACCACATTTTGTTGATTTTTTTTTTTGTGTGTGTTAAGTAGGTATGTCCTGAACTATAAATGAGCTAAGATACCAGGTACAAAGGTTTGGTGAGATTTAAAAGGAAAAAAAAAAAAAAAGAAGGATAAAACTAATGAGTAACTGAACTAGGGCATAGGCAGGAAAAGCATGGGACTGCTGGCTCTGGGTCCAGCCGACAGGGCTGGCTGTCTTCTGGGTGTGCCTGTTGTGAAGAGAGTTCCTACAAACAGTTTTGCAAGTACAGCAGAGGTCCAAAATATTTACAAAACAATCAGAGATGCAGACTGTCATTCAGCTTTCTGCACCAAATGAAAATATGTATCCTACCCTTGTTAAGGGGCTTTACCTATACCTAGACATTCCTATGATCATCTTTTCAGATACAGTCCAAATCATTCACATCTCCAGTCCAAATTATCTGTAATGCTTCTTGTCTAGACCAATCTGTATATTGTATATGTAAACTTATACCTCAGTTTTAGTTATGGAAGAAAGATGGACTTGCTGAAGAGAGAAGCTGAATATGAATCCAAATACTACAATAAAACAAACTGCAGATGCTTCCCTGAAAACTATGACAGATTAAATATGCACGTTTTTTCTGAACACTGTGTTTCAATTGGCAGCTATAAGCCAAATTACTCTGCCTGACCCCAAACCAACACTTAGACAAAAGCATCAAAATTTCATGCAGAAACATTTTTTGAAAATGAGGGGATTTTTTTCTTAAGACTTTACATGGATAGACTAAACATTTCTAGATTTTTGAAAATATACAAAAATCAGATGCTGTCCACCTGCTAATCACTGAGGGCAGACAAAAAACAATCCCCAAATTGCTCCACACTCACACTTGAATTTTTGTGTATGCATAAAGTCTTCATTTTGTAGAACTGTTAGAGCAGTTTGGATTGAACCAAATGTTGAACTGAAGAAGTATCTTCACATTTTTTATTAACAAATGATCATTTTCCCTGTGTTGCTGGACAATTCTAGCACAGCTGCAACCAGCCTCCTTGGATGCAAATTCTTCCTTTCTTGCAACTGCCCAAGATTCCAGTGCTGCAATAGTTCAAAGATTATTATTATTTTTACCTTGTAAGAGTGTAATAAGTCTTCAGATTGTGCATATGTTTGTATTTGCAGAGTAGGTTACAACTGGAAAAGAAAGGGTAATTTTTTTGTTTTATGCAAGGAAAGGAGAAAGATTGGTGCCATAGACAAGGATTTCATTAAGATGAAGAAATCCTAATTCTCCAAAAGGAAAAGATCTTTCATGAAACAATTTGTGTGGTCTTCATCATTTTTCAGTCTCTTTAAAGACTGATAGCTGCAGATTTACATGATTGTCTGACATGGCCTTGAAATTTGCATTCTTCTTTAGCCTGTTTAAGACCTAAATTCCATTCCCACCAAGTAAAGACAATTTTGATCAAAAAGCTATTGCACCAGCATGTAATCTTCCAATGAAATCTATCAAAACCATAGCAATAGGCCTAAAATAAGACACTAAAGCTTGACAACCAAAAAAATCAGCTGCAATTATGTATCATTGTCTTATCCTTACTGCATCTTCTAAAGTAGTCATCCTCTAAAGCAAACATAAAGCATGTTTTTGCATGTCTCCAAATATTTTCATTATCCTGAAGTATGACCGAAGGGTCTCCCAGTGATGTTAAAATGTTGGGAGCAGCAGAAGAAAGGCAAGGCATTTTTCTTATCAGAAACAACCTGAATTAATAAAATGAAATTAAATATTAGTTAATGTGGAACAAACCCAATTTATTTATATATTACTTTCCATCATTTTAAAACCTCTTTTTATGTAGCTGATTTATAGCATTTTTCACTTTCCTTTTCTGGACCAGAAGTGAAAAAAGTTCTGTTAAAAATAAAGAAATATAGAAATGAAACCTTTTATAACATTTAGAAAGTGTCTGTTTCATGTAAAAATGAAATGTTTTGTTGTCTTCTAAATGCCCTTTTCTCTCTATTGTGGCTGAATCTATGTGCCAAAATAGACACAAGTTTTATAGTGCTATTCTTTATGGTTACTGATAAGGCTATGAAGCAGTAAGAGAGAGCAGGAGCTGCTGTCTCAGAGCACGTATAAGTGGATCATTTTTGAAGGAAAGATTCTAATACATAAAACCAGCGTTACCTAGTTGCTGTTAGTGTTTGTCACTTGTATCTGAAAGCTTCTTTTAAAGGGAGTCAGGGTCCTTTAGTAAGAGGCTTACTGTGCTCTTCTAAATAACAGAAACATCATCTACAGCACATCAGTGGATAAACACTGACAATGGAGAACAATTAGGAATAAACTGCTGTACTCATACTTCTTAAAGAAAGACAGGAACAATTCAAAACAATTCTAATAGCTGACTGGAACAAGGCTGGAAACATTGAGAAAACTGCTTTCATTTTATTGAAGCAGAAACTGGCATCTGACTACACCTGTATGAAGATGCTCCCCCCTAACAGAATGCAAGCATCTGAAGATCAGGACATTTGTATGTGTGGCTGCACACCAAGATCTGGTATTTTCAAACTCAGCATAATACTCAGATGCCTAGTTGAACAGTTGCATGTCTCAATACCCCTGTTTTTGACATAGTTATTTAAATACCTTAGACATGTAGACGTTTTTGCCAGTTTCTACCCTAATCTGCTTTCACTAAAAAAAAAAAAAGTAATGGCCTAGTAGAAATTACTTCACATTTAATTAATGTACCAAAACAGGAGGTAGGTGAAAGATGAGGAAAAGGGACAGAAAATGTCATTCTAGACTACCTGGCCCTATTTACTAAAATTCCTTTAGACAAAAATTAGCTCCTCTGAAGATCTCCAGAGGTTCCTCCATTGGTTGTGTAGGACTGCTGTAAGAAATACTAGGTGATTTCCACTACTTGGGATCCAGACTGTTTAACTTCATGAATACAGATGCCTCATGGAATGAGAATAGCTATTAAAAATAATAAAAATGTAATTCCATGAGGCAACACCAGCACCAGGCCCAACATTGTTTTGTTTCTCTGCATAATAGTCTAGTGGATAAAACCATTTTCTGGGAAGTGGAAAATCTATGTTCTAGGTTGGTTTTGCTTAACCTGAAAGGCTCTGAACTTAAACCTTTCAACTCACAGAGTTTTATCTTAAGCAGCAGGTAAAGGCCCTTTTGGGAGGGCTGAAGTGGAAGAGGGGGTGCTCTCCAGCCTTCCCATGGCTATGCAGTCAATGATGCCAGCCAGGGGCCAGAAGAAAAGTAGGCAAGCAGGACTCTGTGTGCTCTCATCTGAAAGAGGGCACAGCAGCGGGTATCACACTCTGCTACCAGGCAAGTGCATGTGTTTTACCCTACACTGTCCCTGCCTAAAAACCAGAGGCTATAACCCTAAGGGAGAGAACAGCTGTCAAGATTCATCAATATTGCTGGGCTGAACCTACACCCTACTTGCTTCTGCAATGGGACTAGAATTCATCAACTTCTTATCTGCTAGCTTTTTGAGTATTTGATTTCAACCTTTAACTAACAGCACGGCCAGCCTTTAAGGGAGGGAAGAAAAAACCCCTCACTCTGAATTCACAGTACCTGGTGGCTGAAGTACCTTCCTGAAACACGCATTCAGGCTACCTTAGATGGATGCAGCCTTGAAATACAGCCCTGCCCTCTTCTTACCTCTTGGGGCAGGTACTGTAGTGACCATCGCTGTAAGGGGTGGGCAGGCATCAATCAACTGTGTTCCAGGAGACCAGGGTTGTGTCTTGGGTGACTCTAGACAGACAAGTCACTTCACCTTAGTTTGCCTCATCTTATTAGCTTCAATTTTGAAAACAACAACACCCCATCCCCACCTCCCCCCCAACAACAACCGAAAGTAAACCACTTAAAGCTCACTGGTTTTAGCTACATTAAATTTTCTTTTCTACTTAGCCCCATTTTTCACTTCCACCCTATTACTTAGATACGATAGATGAAATAGAGTAGACACAACAGCTTCATGTTGTACAGTCACAGGAGGGCAGGGGCAAGAACAAGACTATTTTCTGTGAAAAATCAAGGAATAATTTTGTTATTTATTTATTTATTAAAAGGATGGGGTTTTGTATCCCACTGCAAGCAAAAAATATATACTTCTCAATCATTGAAAGCCTCTGGAAAATTTCAGTGAAGTCCACAACAGGCTGACTGGAAGAATTACTATAAAACAACGGTTTTGCCCAAACATCTAGTCAGGTTTTTCAGGAGAAATTGTCATCTGAATTCTTCCTCTTATCAGCATGTCACCTTGACGTAATGTGCACTACCACCACCACCTCCTGCCCATAAAGAACTGCATTTCACACACTGGAGCATAAAATTAGATTTCCCTGATACTTCTAGCTTGTGGCATATGAAGGCACAGAACCCAAGTCAGGGAAGAAGTGATATCGTTTATTGCATACATAAGTGCTAGTTATATACAAACACATCTACCCAAGTTCTGCCCTGGAATGTGCCTACTTGCAGCAAAGCACCTGGGAATTTGTCTATGTGTGGCAAAGCAGTTACTCATTACGAGCTGTTCACTCTCTTGCAGTTTCACTGCCAGATTTGGCCGCTTATCTGTACACTTAACATTTCTGCCAATTCAGCCTTGTATCACTTCAAGGTCAATTTATTTTCATCCCTTACGTTAGCTGTCCATCAGTTTCACTTTTGTTTTGTGAAGAGACATGTTCATCTTACTATCATATGAAGAGACCGTGGCACTTAATTTGCTAGTGAAAATGTGTATGTGCCATAGTCAGAATATTCAAACACATTTTTCTTTAGATACTTCTATTACAGAATTTCTAGAATTTTGTATTTTTAGAGAACTTTATCAGTTATTTCATGAAGCAAGGGAAGTAATCTGCATAAGCACCACGCTTATTGGAATTGTTCAGGACACAACTTAAAAAAAAATGAGCCTGTTCTAGAGTTTAACTTCTTTCATTGGAAGGGATTAAGTCAGGTTGACACAGAAATGAGTAATAAAGCATAAACTGGATCCTGACAAAAAAAAAACACCACACAAAAACAACAACAACAACAACAAAACAAAAAACCAAACCACAAAAACAAAAAAACCCAAAAAACCCTCCCTCACCAAAACTCCAAATATGAAGGTTTAGCAAGACTTCTACTGAAAAGAAAAGAAAGATTATTACTAATCTTTCACTTACGGATATAGTATGCATCATTAACTTGCATTGCATTTGTTTGTTGAAATCTGCATGTGTGTCCATACAACCAGACAGCAGGGCTGTTGTGTAGAAATCACCACAGAAAGGGCTTCTACCATTCGGAAAAAAATAAGACTCGTATTTAGAAATATCCAGTCCTTCAGGCAAAACTCCTATTTCGTTATTTATCTGTTATGTAACATTCAGAAACTCCAAGATTTTCTATTCCATCTTGTGAAAAAAACATTGGAAATGAAACAGTTTTTTTGAGTTTATTTCAATCTGGAAATACCACTTCATTTGGATTTTTCTGTCAACTAAAAGGCCTTCAAGGAACAAAAAAAATGACTGGTAGGCATCCTCTAACCAGCAAGCTGGTACCAATATACCGACTGAAATATAATTGAAGCCTATGCCTAACAGCTGTGTTTGCAAAGCTGCTGGAAGTACAAAATATGTTGTTCTTTTAAAAAAGGAGAATGCTTACATCATCACTATTTGGGCCAAAACACCGGGAGTTCAGGATAACTCCAGACTACAGTTTTGGTTTTCCCATTATAAAGACAGTCCTTGCTTCCAGTACTCAAGTCACATGTAATCTCTTATTCTGAAACACGCTGCTTCTTTCTAACGTTTGGACACTTCAGATCAATATTCCTAACATTGGTTTGCACTCATCTTCAGTTTTCCAAGGATAAATGTTGAGTTCCTTGATTTCACTTTCTAAATCTCAACATTTCCTTTTCACTTCCTTCTGCCTTACACCTTCAGCATTCCAAGGCTCCATCTCCAGTTGCCTTCCCTCACTTCAGAGATCTCTGCTTCTCAGACTTCATCATTGTTGGTTGCTTACTATCTTGGCTGCTTTCAGCCTTCAAATCTCAATTCTCCATCTGCTCTTCTAGTCACTGGTCTTTTTATACTCTTTTTGCTAATTCATCCTTTATGCTTTTCTGGACTTCTTAGACCTATTTCTTCCACCTATGCAAACTATTTCTAAGCCTTGTTTCTGTCTTTGCTTCTTGTCCCCTGGCCATCTGACATTGTCACTAAAGCCTTTACATTAGAACCAGAATATTTATCCCATAGTCTTGCTTAATCTCTCCATTTCATTTATTCTTCACATGTTCCCAGCTCCCACTTCAAATTGAAAACACAGCTTTTTGCCGTAGCATTTCAGAATTGCACTTTTTGATTTCTTACATCTTAGCAAAGGGGGGCATCTGTATCTGTATTATTTATATGCAGAAAGCATTTTGGTCATGCACTTTGTGTGACTACATAAAAATTGCATTGTTCTGTGTCTCCACACCACCTCCGAGGGTTCCAGGATTCTGTGTGGTGAAAAAACACAAGGGAATTTTAGAAGATCATATTTTCCACTGACAGCTCATTCTGAGCTGAAGTGAGTACACACATCAGTGACATTTTTAGCTGCGAGTCCAAATTAATATTTTTTTGTGGTAAAAGCCAAGCAAACCCTAGCATTCAAAGGCCTGCTGCTATATTCACTTTCTTCAGTTAATACTTGGCCCAACCACATCTACCTCTAACCTGAAATTCAGCTTCAGTCTTGTGGCTTTTTTTTTTAATTTGGCATAATCTATATAGCTGCTAAATACTTAGTGCCAGCCTCCACTAGTCTGGAGTTGTTATTAAAACATACCTAGTAAGTCTTACAGACAGGAAACTGAAGATTCTGTGAAAAGCAGATATGTTCTCATAAAGACAGACCCTGCCATCAGTTGCCTTATGAGGACTTAGGACTGATCCGCAGTGCTTCAGTCCTACAGCACACAATCTCTCACCCATGTGCAATGCATCCCCCGGGGCAGAGGAAGGGATGTTGCCTTGTTTCTTGAGCTTGGGTAAAAAAACAGTAGGGGAAAGCTCCTGGTTTTTTTCTCCCACTTGCACCAATGTAAAGGGCTGAGAACGAAGTGCCTTAATAGGAGAAGATATGAAGCATATTCCTTGATGAATATGGATGCACTCCCTGATCTAATTTTTTTTTTTTTTTTTGGTAACTGACTGGTTGTTTGTTCAGAACAGAGCAATAAACAGAACTCATTAATTGCAACATTAATGAAGTCCATGTAGGTTGGGCTTAGACATATAGTTCAGTTGTCAGAGTACCTGAATCCAATACAAACATTTTGGAGAAAAGCAGAGACAAGGATTACAATATTGTCATAGAGTTCATGATTTTCTTCCAAGACCTTTCTGCTAGGCCCCATTCATGCTTACATCTCACTTTGTGCATTCTCGTGAACTCCCTTCATTGCCCATGAAGTAACAGTGCATGGAAGAAAGTTTTAAGACTCTGGAGCCAGGAAAATGGAAAGTAAAGCTGTTTCTTCCTTGCTTGCAGTAGTTGCTTTCTCCTCTAAACCCCAGCTGTTAGTTTTGCACAGTCGTGTCCGAGTTGCTGATTCAAGCTCGTTTATGAGATATGGACAACTGTGCCTGTTGTAACTTCTCAAGCACACTGCATTGCTCCGATTTACATTTAAGAAAGTTAAGGGCTTTGCTGCTAACCCCTGCAAACACTTCCATTACTGGCAAAAATGAAAGCAACTACCTTTATTTTGGATTCTAGATATCTTTCTGTTACTCATCTATGGCTGTTTGTTACGTTTGTAAGGGCAAGCCGATTATTTAGGCAGATGACAGCTGCACTCATATGTCAGGATTTTTGTGCATTTCATAACTCTGCTCACAAGAGAAGAGCAGACAGTTCAGAATGGCATACAAGTTGCAGTTTTGCCATGAATTCATTGTCAGTGAGAAACTGGTGGCCTTAGCTGTCATTGGAACAGCAACAAACTGAAAGCTCCAACTCGGCTGAAGAGCTGAACTGGTAGGCCATAAAAAAGTGCCAAATCATCTACCAATGTTCCAGATAATTTCCACCTGAAGTTAAATTTTCAACCATTTTTCCCACAGTCCAATTGTGTTGCCAATCGTATTTACAATTAGCACATGCAAACCTGCTTCATTTTCTCAGCTGGCTTCCGAGCGACTACATGTGTATAGGGAAAAAAAAGAAACCATGCCCCTTACTGGTACTAACCAAAATGGTTGTTAGTAAAATGTGTGAATGAGAACTGAGGTCCAGATCTCCAATGATAGTGAAACACCTGCGAACATTCCAGAAACAGTTTCAGTTTCCTTATAAATAACTAAGTAAACTGTGACCAAGGAGCCACATTTCTCTTTTGCTTGGTTAGCATAAAATAAGTAGAACAAAGTTTCTCCATCTCAGCCACACCAGCATCGGGAGCCTACTGGAAAGAAACCATTTTGGGTTTCCAGAGGCAACAATTCGCATTTCGGAGGACCTGACAAATTTTGATTGCTAAATCTGATTTCAACAGTACACAAATAAATTTTGATTTAATGTCTTAAATGCCTAAATAGCTTTCAAAAATAACATATATCTACCCAAGACCCTTATAAACTGCAATAGTGAGCAAAGCAACATTAAAATAACTTTTTAAATCACGGGTTGAATTGAGCACTGACTAAAGCATTTTCTCTCCGTAAAAGGAAGCCCCATAAGAAATTATTTAAACCTAGGAACAGGCAATCCCTTATAAACCCTATAATTCCAACTTAGACATCCACGGTAATTATATATAAATGACAATGGTGGGAATTTTTAAAATCGTGGTGTAAATACCTAATTTACCAGAATAGCATCTATTTTAGCAACACCCCAATAACCAAGTGAAAAGTAGGACAGAAGCTTGCAAAAACTAAATATGAAGTCACATGTTTGGGCTTTTTTCTGTCATTCCCCCATCCCCCACTAAAAGCACCAAGCCCAAACCAAACCCCACAACTACAAACAGAGTTCTGTTTGAATGGAACACAGAGAAATGGAAATAACCAAGCACTGACACAGGCTGCCCAGAATGTTTGTGGGACTTTCCATCTCTGGAGATTATTCAGAAGCTGTTTAGACATAGTCCCGGGCACCTGGCTGCAGGTGGCCCTGCTTGAGCAGGGCAGTTGGACCAGATGCCCCCCAGAGGTCCCCTCCGACCTCAACCACTCTGATTCTGTGAAACGTATAGATGCTTCATCTTGTATGTTAGAATTCAGCACAATAAAAGAAGAGTAGTTGGTTTGTCCCACCTTAAACAGCAGACCAGCAGAACAAACAATTTCTTGTGAAGCTGGCTGCTTGAATGCCCAGGTTGCTTTTTGATAGTTTAAGAGGTACACAGATCAAGGACATCTATGCCAAACTATGTAACAGGAACCACCTCAGTAGTTCTCTTTGCTGAACAATGTGGCTTAAACATTTATCATTTATACCTTTTAATCACAGCTACTTTGTCCTGTCACTACTAAGCTACTGTTGAAATTGCCTTCTCTCCCTCATTAACCTCACCAGCTAATACTTTCTTCTCCATGTGCTCAAAAATTTGTGAGCTTTACTTTGATATGAGCCTTCTTTGACGACTCATATCTTAGGTGAGAGCCAAACAGGCATTTTCTGCAGCACAGCCACTTGACATCCCCTCCCTGTCTTTTTAAGTCTCTCCTGACTTGCTTCCCTGTTCCAGTCCTCTCCAGTCAGTGCCCTCCTGAGCTTTGAGTTTTTCAATTATGAGTGTATGTGCATATGTAAATCTTTATTTTAGATTCTATTCTCACCCCCAAAGCTGTTTTCTGACATAAATCCCATGTTCTCTTCCAGTATGCCAAAGCTAGCGAGGTAGACTTTTAAGGGGAACTAGACAGTCCTGGCTGCACTTACTGCAGCTGGTGGCCACCTTCTACTTTCTGGTATGGCAACCCACCCCTCAGTCTTTCTCTCTATTTCTGATTTGTTCGTTACTTTTCATGCATACTGGGTGATCCTGAAAATGCATGTCTGTAAGCAAACATTTGGAAATTTCAGTCAGTATGTATCCCAGAAGCCAATTCAGCTTCTTAAACAAAAGTATTACAAACATGTTTTGAACAGAAATTTAAAGGGTTTAATGAGATCTAAAAATACCAGGTAGGCATCTTTTAAAAGGTAGCTTTTTTCCCTGCCCAGCTCTACATCTTGCCTGATGGTATAACAAATGCAGCTCCTGAACAGAAGGTATTTTTAATCTTTGAAAAACTTTAAACATGCTATGCCCTAATTCCGGTTGTGTGTGTTCCCTGTTTCCATTTCAGTTACTAAATTAACTCCTCTGTCTAGTATTGAATCTATGGGCTTCAAAGAAGTTATTTCCTTTTCTGCTTTGAAAGTTTTTTCCAATGTCATTACTTTAATAAGAATCTTCCCAATGATTGTAGACTATTTTTCTATCACCAAGGTCTATCATTAGCCTTGAAATTCAATATGCAGACAGGAAAGCAAATCCAGCTTTCTCAGTCACTAGACTGTCTCAAGGTGCTAAGATTCAAAACGCAGTGGTGATGAATTCATTCTTCTTCTAATCACAGCAGGATCAGAATTTGGGGTGCCATGTTAATCACCCTCACAGTAATCCCTTCTTAAAATGTACTTGTTTAATGCCAGGATTATACATCTTGATCGAAATGTATTCTTGGGTTACAATAGAGTGCCTGTAACAGGGCACAGACAGACTGCCTAGGTGTAATGAGGCTGATGGATGAATAACAATGTTGCTATTCATATACCCAGACCCTGCCGTATCTGAGCCATCTGGTGCTGAAATTGCAAATCTGTGCTGAAGAATGGTAGATTATTTTTTCTCTTCTATTATTCAGACAGCGCTTTGCATTTGATATAACTTGCAGGCACTGGATCTACGCTTCCTTGTTTTAAGTGAGAATCGAGATCAACTTTTTACTGTCAGAAGACACTTCGCAAGCTCAGAATAACGTGCAACTGTGAAATTATATTCCTTAAAAGAACATGTCTAACTGGATGAAACTTTAAAATGAAGTCCTTTGTTAATACAAATGAGATCAAAACTAGAGTTTTAGTTGTAAATAAGTGGTATTGGAGAATAAAATAGCAAATATCTATAGCACAGGGCAAGAGAAATGAAGCTCAGTAATTTGTTCACACGAATGAATGGTCTTGATGAATCCAATGGATTACTGATGTGAGAAAATTTTGCAGTTTGGCCCACAGTTGTAATGAAAATTAATTTGTTTTAGAAGTCGTTGGCAATACTTCTCCTGAAATCTGCTGAATCTTCTGGGCTTGACCCTGCGAGGCACAAAGCAGTATGGCTGACTTCTAGAAAGGACACACAGCTGCTTAACGCCAGTCAATGTTGGACATGAGTATTGCAGAACATTACAAAACCTGTGCTAGATGAAGAAGTGGTCTTTGTGCAAGCATTAGATTTTTGCCAACTATTACAAATGAGGGAAGAAATAATGTCAAAATACATTTTTTACCTAGAAATCAATGGTTAGTTTACACTTTGTGATTCACACTTTAAACAGTGTGTCTACCACTATTTACTGCTTGTTAACACTAGATGACTGTAGTTTGCTACTATCCCAGAATGCCCTGTTAGTAGCTATGTATCTGAAAGCCTGTTACAGTCACTTACTGACTACAAAGATTTGATTCCTCCACGTATTTTTAGTCACTGCTAACAGCAGTGATTTTTCTATATTTTGTACAGAAGAGAAGGGGCTGGACTTTGTTTTGCTTCTGAGTTGACTTTTTACTGATGTTGTCTTCCACAAATAAAAACGCAAAGTGTTTGTACAAGTTCAGCCTCTAGATATCCCTTCCAACCTCAATCATTCTGTGATTCCAGGTGTTTATGCGTACAAAACTTCCTGATCCTAACCGTGAATGTGAGACTACCCTCGTGGAGAATCTTTTACTGAGTAAGCAGCAAGTTCCATTGTCCCTCATCACTCTGCAACAGAAATAAGAGAAAACACCAAAGCATTCCTGATAGACATACGGCGCCTTGCTAGGATGGAGCCTTTTTCAGGCACTCACCGTATTTTCCCCGATGATCTTTCTCAGAATCCAGGTTTTTCCAGACTTTGATCACAGCACAGCCTTTACAGTTGATACGTTCTTGCGCCTTTACTGGCACCGCCTGTAGTTTCATACAGCAATTAGCATTCTACACATGATCTCTCGTTTCTTGGAGATGTGAAATAATCTATTTTTTCACTCAGAAAGCAATTATTGAGATATAGTGCCATCCCTGGTAATGTTTGTTGTGGAACAGACTTCATTAAGTTAGTCAAAATCCATGTCCTACAGTTCAACTCAGAAGAATTCTGACACTGGACAGGAGACTATCTCCTCAGTAAATTCATGACAGCATATATAGTTAATAACTATGTTAATAAGAGCATAAACCAGAAATTTTTCTGCATTGCTTATACATCCCTATGTTTTCCCACCCCATCTGTACTATTACACTTCCAGAATTCCTGCTGGAAGTAGCTACAAAATATAACAGCCTACTGAAAAATTTAAGTAAAGGGTCCTCCAAAAATATCTTTTTCCTTTTTTGTTTAAATGGAGGTACAAAACTGCTGCCAGGTATACCTGAAATACATACAAGGTAGTTCCACTAAAATTAGCCCAGGCATTCCACTTATTAAGGCTACACTACAGCTACTCAAGCAGCTACAGATCTCAGGAAAAATTTTCCTTGTCTGGTGTACTTTTGATAGCACAAACCTGGCAAAAGCACCTCTGCTGCTTTTTGTTCAAAACACCCCTTGTAGGCAAAAAAAAGTTTAAGTCCAGCATAAAGTGAAAAACGGTGTTCCTGGGTTAATTGAGGCAAGGGAAGGACACAGGAGAACATATCTCTACAGAGGGCTTTCACACAAAGCCTGTCAATGGCATACATTAGAATACACCCTCCCCTGCTCTTGTACACCAGCTGGAGTCTCTAAAGCAGATAGCGCAGATATTTTAATCCAGCACTGCTCTCTACTGTATTTGAGCACACATCCGAGGGAACAGAAAGTCACAGTCAATTATTTGACTAGTATTAAAACATGATCATCAAGTGACGTCTGACAGCAAAACTTAGCACTTTGAAAACGACTGGTTTGAAATTCTCTGTCAACAGACACATGTCTTTCTATCAAAAGAACAAGTGCTATCAACAAAAAGCACCGAGGTTGTCTCCAACATGCTTGCCTTCAGCCATCCAGCCTCATTCAGAGAACGCTAGCAGGAACATTTATGACACAGAAAGATATTTCATATGTTTGTGTGCCTGTCTTTGTAATGCTTTGCTTCTTGGCAAGGACTACTGAAGAACAGAAGCAGTCCTACTGATTCCTGACAATCCACTGCAAGGTGCTTTCACAGTCTTGTTTGAGATGGTGTGAAATGGCCTGGCAGTGGTGATCATACCTACTGTCTGTCTAAATAATGACACACACACATATTGTTAAAAATACCCTGGGGGCTTCAGTCCTGTCTCACCCAGTATCATATTTATCATCTCCTGTATTCTGTTTGGTTTCAATTATTGGTTAGACCCCTATAAACAGGAAAACATGCTGGCTGCTGCTGAGCCTGCTTCTAGAATGTACAAGCGGAAGGGGAATAGAAAAGAAGTAGATAGAATAAAATTTTAAAAGCCTCAAGGATGACTTTGCATAAGAAATGGTTTAAGGGTTAAAAATGCCCAGGCTTTTACTGCCAGGTTCTCAATTTTAATCATATTGAAAATGTTTTCTTCTGATGATGAGAGGTTAATGCAACTTGTGGATGAATCCTTCAATGTCTGTTCATTATTATATTAAGTAAGACTAAGTCTTCAGTTTGATCAAGATGGCTAATGTGTATAAAAACAGAGATGACACATAACTAATCTGAGTGACTATATATAATACTATTGATGCTCTTCAGCAAAACATACTCAAACTGAAGCAGTGTATTTTTTCTTCTAACTTGTGTTCCACACTGTAAGTGCAGATGCTAACTTTTAAACATTTTAAACATAAGCAATGCTTACTTTGAAGGACAAAGCAGTTATGCTAGAGGTTTATAATATCATGAATGACAGGGAAAAGGGAAAGAATGGGTTTGATCATAGTAAAAAGATGAAGAGGATAGTGAATAAGCTTATTAGACAGCAGATTTAAAGAAAGAGAAAAGAGACTTTGAGCTATGGAACTCACCTCTTCAGCATGTTGTATAGGTGAAGTCTGCACTGCTGAAAAGGCAGTAAATTTGAATGTAGAGAGGAAGATTACACCTTCCCTATGCTCCTATTTTTCCTAAGACACCTGTTACTAGTGTTGCTGGCTGCAGCGTACTGGGCTAAGCGGTCTCTGCATTTCCACTTTTTGCAAGTTTTTCACGAATGGAGCTAGCTATTGTACAAACACAACTAGCTAGCTGGGGTATTTATTATAAATTGGAAATTCAGAACTTGAAGGGACCTGCAGAGACTATTTAATACAATCTTCTTTGCATTGTCCTGGGAATAGGCGTATTTTGTGTAATCCATTTTTAAAAGTCATTTCCACTGAGCAGGGTTTTGACACCAGTTTGGGTCATTTGATTTTCCCTTCTTGTACTCAAAAGGATTTCTCTCTATCTGATCTACAACTTATTTCCTGAAAATTAAGGCAATTCCTTCTCATCTTTCCTATGCTGGCAAAAAGGAATGAATAAACTAACTGAAAATGGGCTTACCATTCCAATGAACATCAGGGCCACCAAACCACAGGTAGCATGTACTGCTGCTCTGACCTCCATGCCCGCAGCTTCTGCAGATCAGGCCTTTCCCGATTTCCACACACTTCTCCCTTTCCATTTTAACAAACAGTTCACCTCCCCAGTTTCACACCAGTCGCCTCAAACTTTTCTATAACGCATACCTCATTTCCAAACCGAGCCACAGAATGCTGTTCTTTTAAGTTTTCTGTAGCTTTATTGTCTAAACCTGCTTTTTCAGTACCATCTCCCCACTGTTTCCCAGCAAGCTGCTGCTGCCATCTACCCCATCAGTATGTAACGCCCATCAGTATGTAACGCCCGTCAGTCGCTCTGCTGATCAGCATGCAATGAAACCGCAGTGCAATGAGCCAAACAAACCACTTTGTGAACGCATGTGTCAGGCCATATGTTGCACTGACTTCATTGACACAATAATTCC
The DNA here is from genome assembly GCF_015220075.1 of Falco rusticolus. Taxonomy (NCBI): domain Eukaryota; kingdom Metazoa; phylum Chordata; class Aves; order Falconiformes; family Falconidae; genus Falco; species Falco rusticolus. Next base: position 113,491,006 of record NC_051187.1, on the reverse strand, counting down.
AAGTTCACAGGTAGTTTAACCGCTAAGTAATTAGCATCCATTCTTGTGGGACGGGTCACCATTACTTTGACAATCACAAACATTTTAAACAGTGCAGTAACAAAATGCAAACACCAAGTAACAAACAACAAATATTATTTCGAGTACAAATTCTGCAAAAGTTCAGATAAAATACAACCACTCCGAAAACATTTCCAAAACCAGAATCATTCACACAGAGGCTTGCAAATATCAATTAAAGCGCTGTAAACATGGTTTATATGAATTATTCCTAGCAAATGGTCAAATGTTTGTTATTCTTACTTTGTCTGCAGTCAGCTAACACTGTTGCCCAGGGCCCTCTTGATCTATAATCCAGAAAAGCATTTAACCACTTACTGAACTTCTATCTAATGGAAGGAAAACAGAAGGTGCACATTAAAAAAACCAACACATAGGAAGCAGCTATAGCACAACTCTCACACCCCAAATAGTATTACTGCAGATATAATTAATATAATTACCTCATTCTTAAACTCAGAATAAACACACAAAAATGAAAAAGATATCTTTGAATATTGAGCAGATGGAAAAACTGGTGAACTTTCAAATACTCCTTTGCATTTTGTTTCACTGAAGTCAACTGAAAATATCTGTTCAGCTTTCATGAAGTGCAGACCCTGGCAAGAAACTGCTTTTATTTTTAGAGAATGTCAATTAGCACCCAAAATTGAAAGCTGACATAGCATTCTTCTCTACTGTTACTGGGAAAAATAATAATGATTTGAGAAGATTTAAAGGCAAACAGAATCTGTGATTTCCTGCAAATTTACCAAAAGCTTCATTACTGTGGGACTTACACACCCCATGCTTTTCAATTTATTTATCTTCACAGATAAATGAGGTAAGGACATACTGCTGGTTTTGTCCTATAGACCAGAGGCTCATTCTCAGAAGTAAAGGTCACTTGCCAAAGCTCACACAGGAACATCTTGGTAGAGCCATCTCAGATGATCCCCTGACCTCTCTGATCCTCTTTCCCCTAACACATTACCAGAGGGCAGCCCTTTGGGTGTGTATCTTCTGGCCCAGATGCCCCAGCCCCGGCTCAAGCAGAGCTCCATAGCAGTCACTTGCTGCTCAGAGCACCTGACACCAGACGCCTACTAACGTAAACGCCACTCAATTAGGGGAAGAAGTAGTGAAATAATGATGGTATCATCCAATAAAATTCAGGGTTTCAGCCTTAGCTGACTTGATTATCATCATCATCATCATGGGCTAGAATTAGGGGAAGGAAGGTCTACCAGTTTATACCAGCTGACAAGTTAACCTTTTAGCCACACAGTTGCTAATTTTAACTGACATAATTTTATCAATGCATGAACTTCTTTCTTGCATTCTATAATTTTTTTTTCCTGAAATATCCTTACTTCCTCTCTTACAAAATGGATGGTGTGCTGAACACTGAATTGCATGTCTTTGTTCAGGCTATGGAATTTCTCTGGTTACTAGTGGCAGCCTTGTCACAACATGAGGTTTTTACACAGATTAATTTACACAGCCTTGCACAGCCATAGGCCAGGATACGAATTTACATTGCACTAGTGATTTCTGCATTCACTCGGCAAGGATGCAAGAGCTTTGGCCCAAGGTCAGGGTGTGAGGCTATTCTGCTACTCTATTCTACAACAGTATCTATCTAGCGAGAGAGTACAATGCAGTTTAAGTCTGTAAATTCACACGCCTGTTAAGACACCATAATAAGCTTTTAGCAACAAGCCTTATATTCAAGCAACTGGCATTTTAGACAGCTACAATGCAGCAGAGAAACAGAGCACAGTGAGTGAGTAAATCAAAGTCTGCGGTGGCCAGATTTGATTAATCGCTGCTAGTAATATCAATGAGTAGGTACGTCAAATATGTAATGTAAAAATATCTTTAAATAATAACACTGTATATCTAGATGAGTAAACTAAACAATGCCTAGGAAACTCCCAGGCACTGGAATGGCACAGTTTATGCTTGAAGTCTGGTTTTGGCCTGAGCCAAATTTTGGAAGCTAAAGCCTTCCAGGAGCCATTTCCAATAGGTAGTTCACACATATACAAACACAGACAAGGGCTATTCCAGCCAGTCTCAATGGTAGCAATGTTCCTGTGCCGGTTTATTTTATTAGAAAAGACACAGCCTAAGTGTGCCATTTTATGTAACTAGGATCTCTATAATTTCAATAATTTAGCTTTTTTTAAGATACAGCTCTTTTGAGACTGCTGTTTAAATAGCTACAATTGCAAGGAATTTCTTCTTTCCTCCTGAAAAGGACATAAGAAAAGAAAAACGTGGAAAAAAATAATGAAATAAGAGTAGGATGGCAATACAACTCATTGCAATATACAACAAACACACAGCAAAGGCCATAAATACCAATGATTAAGTTTCCCAGAGTCCCTATAACCACACAGTTCTCAGAACTCAATTTAATTACAGAACTGATGAGGAAAGAGATGATAAGGCTTGAGGCTCTGCAGCAGTTTGACCTTTTCTTCTTACACTGCAGGCAACACATGCCACATCAGGTGGCATTTAAGAACCTCCCTGATTTTAATGTTTCCCCGGTTTTAACAGTTTACATAATACCACTGACTGAGATTCTTTTGGTAACGGGATTTTCTTGTGAATTGACATTCCAAATTATTTTGGAGTGATTTGAAACACTCAACTGAAAAAGGAAAAATTACTGACTCAAAGTCCCATGGTATGTGCAGTTTTGCCATACAGATGCACAGACCAAAGGGTCATGTAACAGCTCTCCCACTGTCACTGTCATGCTCTTTCAAAATGCCACTCAGATTGGTTCTCATATGCTGACATGTTTTTTAAGGACACTCCAGCTTCAGCAGAGGAGCCAGAAGTAATTTCAGCAGAACTTCCCTGTGCAAGAAATACAAATACGTTATTAACACTGCAGTATGCATCTGAACTACACACATACAAGATCAATAATGTCAACATAATGTTAGTATTAGTGCTGCTGATATTTTTCCTTATATTAACTTGTTTCATTAAAACAGTAGACTATTTTTTGCATACCTGAATCTATAGTAAGTGTTACTGCATTTATTCTTATTCATAGGTAAGTTATGTAACATTTTAATTTTTAGCAATATTAGCTTATCATAGATAAGACTGTGGTTGCAAAACAATTATAGCATCCATAATAACTCGGGTAAAACTCACTTGAACTGTTCAATTGTCATGTCTGATGCAGGACCTTTAATGACAAAACCCTGTCATTAAAGGGAGAATAAAACTGCAAACCAGGAACCATTCCTACTAAAATGTGAGCAGGTCCTACCCAGGAAGAGAGATCAGCTGAGGTAAATTAAACCTTGATTACAAGATGACTCATTTTAGGAATGCCATCCAGTGGCAAAAAAAAATTGCAGTGGAAAAGCAACTAAAGTGCAAATGAACACCAGCAATCAGTGAAAAGTGAAAAAATTGGGAAGCTGACACCTCATAGTCTGTGATACATACAGATAAATATACATACATAAAGAAATATCCAAAGGTAAAAACGGGGGCTTACCTTTGATTTTGTCCGTGCACACCAAACACCAATAATTACAACAACAAAAAGGAGCACAAAGGTAATGCTGATTCCTGCCACTAGAAGAGCAAAAAAGAACGGTACCCATGACTCTGAGCCATTAAGAAAATGAAAAAGGTACCACCAACAACTGTGGTGGATAATTATACAGCATAAAATTGTTACACGTGACACTAAAATCTAGGTATTTATCTTTCCTGCAAACAAAAATCTCATTCAGGTCTGGATTTGTACAGAAATGAGCCAAGCATATTACAGCTCATTACAGTCAATGATTTTTTGGCAGTGCAAAGTACATGTTATATTCATTTCCCATCTTAATACGCGAACAGTTACTGATGCTACAGATTTTACTGAAAAAAAAGGTCCAAAATATTAATTAAGCTAATAAGAAAGTAAATTATGATGGTTTAGTCTAGTAAAGCAATATTTTTATTACTCGAATCACCAGAGAAATACCATGATTCGCAAGTAAGGAGTGTCTTTAATACTCTTTTATAAAAACAGAGTTTTTCAGGCTAATGTAGGCAAGTCCATACGTACCTTTTGTTTTCTGTAACCAATTGCAGTAAAAGAAGTTAAAATTTCAGATTAGGTAAAGAAAAAAGAATTTTGAAGCAGAAATATATATATTGAAGTTATCAACCTACCTAATTCAGTTGCCAGATGTTTTTCTGTTAAAGAAATGAAAATTAGAAAAGTAAGAAAATCGTACAACTGTATGATGAAGCTTAAGTTGTTTTCCCCATCTTTTTTTTGGTGATTACAAAGCACTGAATTTACAGCCAGGTGTTAGAAGGAAACTAACTCATTATCTCCCACCAAAATAATAGATGGCAGCTATTAACTACTCTGTACCTACATTCGCCATACTTGCACACCGATTTCTGTTTATCCTGCTTCGTACTTGGTCTTTTGGCAGGTAAGTATTTAGTGTGCTGAAGCTCTCTCATATGTTTAGAGCTGTGCATTTGCATATACACATAAGTAACATAACTAAGTCCAAGTCAGAACAGCAGCTTTCTTCAGATCCTGCCATGCTGAACAAGGAAAGAGGAAGCAAGCAGGTAAGACTGTTGCCGCCAAAAGTTTCCTCCTTTTTGCCTTTCTCTCATCTTCACCACTGAACCTGGAGTAGTATCTTGGTATAAGAAGCACAGAGAAGACATGAGGAAGGAAGAGGGTAGGTAAAATTCTGACTTTCCAGCTAGCAACATTGCCCTAGCAGCTGCCTCACAGACCACCACCACACAAAGCCTCACAAATGTAGGAATTAAGAAATCATTAGTGTTTTGAAGCCCTGGCCTATACCTATAAAGTTTCATGCAGTTCATAGCTGTGATAGGAAGAGCAAAGACGAGGCTTGTGAAAGCAGACAGAAAGCCTCCAGAAAGATCAGCAGGAGCAGGGCATCGCTTGAGACACACAGAGGCAGGTGCTGGTAATCCTGCACAGAGGAGTGTCACGGAAGGAACCAAGACACTGAACAGCAGAAAAAGGCCCCTCAGACCTGCTATCTTCCTCATCAATTTTCTGTCTTTAGCACAGAATACCAAGCTATCCACTGATCATGCAAAATGCCCGACATTTTATACCAAATGGCGTATTTTCTGCTTCTTGACAGACAATTATTCAGGCTGTGTTATTTGAGATGTCTGAAATATTCTTTGTGCTTCAGCTTCCGCCTCTGTAAAAACAGGGGCAACTTGTTTAAATCAATCACGTGGTCATATTGCTGCTAAATTGGCTTGTGTTCACAATTTTTTTAAGGCTTTTGGATAGAAAGAGTCATTGGGTAGAAAACAACAGGGGAAAAATGGAACAGCATATTCACAAGACTTGGGTGTGCACACTGAGGGAAGAACTGAGCCAGGAATTGGAGGAAGAAATAAATTAAAAACCAGACCTGAAACATCATTGCTCTCATGTGTTACTTCTGATTCAGGAGTTTGCTTGACTTTGGAAGTAGGTGAGGATTTAAGCCATGATGGTGTGGTGCCTGCAGTAACACCTGCATTGTTACAAAAATATCCTAAAATAATAATTAAAAAAAACCCAATCATACCCTTGCTGGAGTATGCCATATCATTTATTCTTAAGGTTGCTTGATAATTTCAGTTAGAAAATTCTTGCTTTCAGATGGACAATCTTACCTGGTGTTTTATGTTTGGAATGTTTCCGTCCATCTGACTTTTCTCTATGAACATTTAAATTGAATTCTCAGAAAAGTTTTGAAAAAACAAGACTGTAATTTACTAAGCTTAAAAAAAATATTTTCATAGATACTCCTCTCAGATATTTTTTCGTTGCTTTGGAGTAAGAAAATGAAATCCACAAAGGAACAGTAGCAGAGCTATAGCCTTTACTAGATTTGGGCACTCTGTGAAAATTAGCAAACCCATTTTCATTTGGTTTGATGGGGCTCAATAGTATACAGCAGCTAAATCAATCTGGGTTGTTTAGTGAAATTCATCCTTGTTCTCACCTTTCCTCTTGCCCTGTATGCTTCTCAAATGGGAAGCAATCACATCAACACAGATGATGACACTAGCTTGCTTTAGTTAACATTTCTTTCACATTCCTCCTGAATTTCAGTTGCAGATTAATGAAAAAGATCTGGGAAGGGGTGAAAGATACTTTGCCTGAGCTATTTCTGAATGACAGGAAGAAAGGAAAACTATACCCTTTGTTAAGTTTTTGGAGCATTAAGCAGACGCTTTCTTACACAGTCTCAGTTGTGACATGGAAAACAAAACACCACCTCTTCCATGGAAGCAAGCTGAGCCAGTGAAGTGCCAGGAGGTTCCACACAAAGTGACTGACTCTGAAACAGCACAGGGGGACAAGGCTGTGCCACATGAGGTTCTCGGATATACAAGTAAAAAGAAATTAGCACCACAAAACATCTTACCTAATTCTGGACTCCCCTGAGATCTCGTTATCTAGAAAGATCTTCCTAGAATTATAGCATCATCTCCAGATAGAACACCTACAGCTTCTCTAGAAGGGAGCAAGTAGATGCACCCGTGATGTTGGAATAAAAATTAACAGTACTTATGGGCAGATGCTGCCTCATTCTCTGAGAATATGCTGCACTTGTTAGCATTAGTTGCTCAGTGGTTAGGAGAAAAACATGCTTTGTCACTTCAAAGCTTTTATGGGACTCTGCCAAGTGCAGTACAGCTCTACAGAAGGGGCCTGATGATATACATATCTTCATGAACTCCTTTGAAAAGGGATGGCATAAATTCTCATCCAGGCTCGTGCTCTGGAGAGCGCATGTACATTCACGATAAGAAGGTCCATCAGCCAGCCCCCTCCACCTCTTGCACCTTCTTAAATTCTCTCTCTGGCTGCCTTTAGTGGGACAGAGGTGTAAAGAAGAAAATGCCTTACGTCTTCACACCAACCTAAGACTATTCTTTCCTTTGTCCCAAGGAAATAATATTCTAGTGAAAATTTGGGAAACCAATACAATCGGTCGCAAACTCGAACTTGCTAAATAAAAAAAATCCTTTCATTATTGTCTAATATTAGCAGAAATTATGTAAGGGGTCTCTGCTATATCATATGCAGTCACAAATTCCAAGTATTAAACAGAAACATTTCCATTAGACAGACATTATATAAGGGGCTGGGGTCCTGCCAGTCCTAATAATGCAAACGGTGCAGTTGGGAAGTTGTTCATGAAACCTGCAGAGTGAGATACCACCCCTTCTCATTTCTATTCAGTAAATTTACAAAGTCTTCGTGGGATGATTAGGAAGACCTGGTGCTTATTGTTAAATAGCCTGAAACAATTCAATTTTTTGCTTTCTTTGCAGCATCACTGAGATACTGCCACTCTACCTGTAACTAGCAGTGCTGACAAAAGAAAAAAAAAAAAAAAAGGAATGAGCTGTATGTATCTTTTCTCCAGTTCTACTATTGACTGTTAGAATACTGATCATTATTGATATTTACATTTACTTTTGACATTCGTTAATGAATCTACGTTCATTAATATTGCAAGGTCTTACCTTTTATTGGCACGTGTCCTTCTGTACCTGCAGATTTCTTTAAAATATGACAACCTAACTTATTCTTGAAATTTTATTATTAGGGTTGTTACAGATATTTGTACAGCAAAATAACTGTATAATTTTAAAGTGATTTATATTCTAGAGAAGTAACTGAAGTAATCATTCACATGGTATGATGTAATAATGCATAGAGAAAACATTATAATGATTGTACAACCATTTATAGATCAAGTTATATGAATTAACGTTTAGAATATACTTAGGAATATCTTCAAAAAGCAATTACAAGTATTGAAGAGAAAATAATAGGTGAGAAAACAAAGAAATGTTCACTTACCTGTCAACAGCAGAATGAACAGAGTTATTGTCTTACACATCTTCATTTTTAACATTTGTACCTGGAAAAAGGGCAAACCCAACAGAAAACCAACGTGGAAAATCCCCAGGATATTGCACCCAGAGCACAGAAGCTGTGTTTGTTACCACCTGAGGGTAACTGACCTCGAAAGCCTAACCCTGCTGCACTTATCACCCCCTCAGCTGCCAACGGGCTGAACCAGACTGTTTCCTAAAACGGCTGTCACAAGGGCTTAGATGCCACATAGGCTGTGTAACTTCAGGAGCTTTGGATGTACTGAAAAGAATTTACTTACTACCAAGTGAAGTGTGCAGGAAGCACAAAAATTACAAACCCAACAGCTAAGTGGCAAGTTTATTCATATGTAAAACAAGTTCTGAACTGTGCATTTAATACAATACTCTAGTTGTGATGAGGATATTCATGTATGTCATGCCTACAGAGAGACTTTGTGTAGATCTCAAAGCTCTTTGTAAGCATGGAAAATGTATCCTTTAACAGATGGAAAAGCTTGGACACCCGAAAGTAAAATGCCTGTTGATCACAAAAGACAACCATTTTCTTTTGCACTAGTCACAGATCATATTTCTAAATATTCAGCGCACCATAAAAATAAGTATTCAAAGCCAAAACATTGCCAGCCTGTACAGTGCAATGATTAGTCACCTATCTAGTTATTTAGGATCATTTAAAGAAACAATATTATACCTTCCACAGCTGCTTCCCAAGTGCATCTCAAAAATTGTTGGTCAACGTTCCAGGTGGTCTGACGCAGGTACGTACTTCATCCAAGGGTATACTGCAGGTGATGTTGAGTTAACCATTGACAATTCTAATAAAAAGAACATAAATTTCTCAAGCAAAAGGCTTTTGCTTGGCATACTATGACATTATTATTACTTTATAACTATTACATACTGTTACATTAACAGCTTTTTTTCAGTGCACACATCCTTATCTTTTCTTCTGAACATTTCTTTATCAGGTTGTAGCAGACCTTTGCAGTACAAAATACTGGCACAGAGTTTTCTGCCTTCCAAGTCTATTGCTAACCAGCACAAGAAACCACTTTCATTATGCATCCTTTTTCTTCTCGTGGTGTGATAGATGTTTTCTTCTCAGACTTTGTTTGAAGAATATTTCTAATAACAATTATGTTTTCTGTCCCTGCCAATAACGTCTTACGAACGTTTCTACCGGAGTAAGAAATTAATTTCTTCATGCATCTCCCCTGTACACCAAAAAAGTATTCATGCGAATTCACTATGCAAGTGGAGAACCACAGCTCCTTCTACAGCCAACAGAAAGAGGCAGTTCAGAGGGAGACCCCAAAAAGGCACTGTGAATTTCTGAAGTGCCAAAGACGGTCCGCCAGTTCAGATGCATCCTAGGGAGACTGGCCTCTTTTACCTGAAGTCTGACTATTTAGTTAACTCTCTAAAAGCTGTCTATTCTGCATACGTTTTCTACCTTCAGACACTCACCTGTAAACCCTGAGAAGGGGAAAGGTACAAATAATGAATGCATCTACCCACCAGAGAGGAAGAGAGTATATAAAATTTATAGGATGCTCATTTGCAACTAAACATAACAGAAAACTTCCCTTGGACTGCAGAAGAACTCTGTAAACCATGAAGGTCAGCTTTGTATTTTTGGTGCTTCTGTTTCCCCTGGTTTAAAGTGCAAAACCCTCAAGCCCACTGTTCCCTGGCAAAAAATGTCTCAGTACTGACAAAATTTCTTTCCAACCTACACTTTATAAAATGGTACCAAAAGACCCAGACCATTGCTTTAGGGGAGACTCCTCATCTAGGCAACCTGACTTCCCAGGGAGTACTGAGCCCTATCATTTCATGACCTTTCCTGAATTACTGCCGGTCACTCAGCACTTTCAGAAGGAAGGACTGGGAGTGGAGCAGTGTGCGTAGGAGAGATACTTCCATCTCTTTACATCATCATTTGTTTTACATCAAACAACATCAACGTTTTAGGATCACTGCACATTGTACCAAATTTGTATCACATAGACATCATGCTTACTAGATCCCTTACACTTTGCTGAAAGATAAAAGTTCTAAACAGTGTCACAGAAGATGGAAAAACATAGGTAGATATGAGTGTGTGCATGTGTATGCTTTTTCTAAGTACTTTCTCTTACACACTGCCTTTGGAAAGTTCCATTTCTAATAAACAGTGCCAGTTAGATGGCCAGGTAATTATACAGTTGGTGGCTACTGTATTGTCAATTCACCTCATACTTTGCAGCAGCCACTTAGATGTTATGCCACTGGTACAGGTCCTCTTCCTATTAGCTCATCTCTGAAGTTTTGAGATTTGCTGTGTTTGCTCCTACTAGAATTGTTTGGAATAAACCCCTAACAATGTATTTTTGTTAGAATGTTTTGATTTTGAAATAGTTTGGGGGGTGGTTCAGTTCTGATAAATCTCTGATAGAAAACCATTACATTTCTGCCTGCCTAAAAAGCTGTGCTCCCAAAGTTTGCCGCTTCATGACAGATACGCATGGATTATTTTGGACATGGGAACACACAGAACTCAGACTCATAAGCAGCCTAATGATAGGTAGCCCCACAGCCAGGATTTTTAGGGTCCCCAGGTGTATTATATGCAAGAAACAACTTCAGAAGTTTTAACTGAGAAGGCATATTCCACAGATTTCCATCCCTTTGTCATCTGGAGCCTGAAGTGAGCCTTTAAATCCAGGGATTTGTCAGCAATACTGTACAGCTGCATTTGTGGCACCTCTACATTTAAAAAAAAAAAAAAAAAAAAAAGTAAGGTGCTTAAACTGCAGTCATGTATCTCTGAAATCAAACATGATACAAAAGCTATGGCAAATCAAGCAGAATTGCTTTGTTTTGTAGAGGTTGTTTATATATTAATTTGGCCACGTATGCAAAAAGTTATTTATACTCAGTAGAAATCATAGAAACAATAATTAATCTAACAGACAAATTTTTTTTGTTTAAAAAGTGGGCAGTAGTTATTATGAGTTGTCTGTCTAAAAGAATACTTGATGGACACCATATGACTCCACACGGTCTACCAGAGTGTGCACTGCTGTTCTGTGGGCACTGTAGATGCTTGACCAGGAAACAATGCTTTCTTAAGAAATGCTTGACCCTCACATCTCTGACTCTGTATACAGACGCAAAGTCTACAGACATCTGGATTCAAGCACAGTTGCCTGAATGAATGTTTTGGACTCACCTGACCTGATCCCAGGCCAGTGAGTTCAGATTCAACTGTAATTCTGTTCTTAAGTGCAGAGATGAAGTACTGAGAGACAGGCTGTTAATGTATTTTCCTTTCTCCCTTGCAGGGAATGAGTCTCCCCTGAAGGTGGCAACATATACAGGTATACAGGTCTTTCCCAAAGAACATCAACAGCCATGATATCAGTGGAATTGTCATTGACTGGTTATTGACTGCTGAAGAAGAGGTGAATTTTGCTCCTAGTGTGATTTTATGATCTTGATCCTTCTTTCAGTTCCTCTGTCTCTCTTAGAGCCCATATTCTCTATAGAATGCTCTTCATCTTCACACCTGTCAATCTTTCTACTCTGGTTGCTGTATCTTGCGCTTCTGAAATGTGCTGTCCTTGTCATTACTAGCAAGAATGCCAGAGTGAATCCAGTCTTCCAATTTTAAAAAGCGCCACAGCAGCAATAGATGTACTTTATGACAAACAACAGTGACTTAAGAAACAAAGTGGAAGTGCAGGAGAAAATTCAGAAAGACATCTGTAAACAACTTTGCTGAGACTGCAAAATTAAGACGCCTTTTGTTAGCCCAGTTCTCCCTAGTAAGTTGTCTAAATATCTGGGATCCTTCTCCAGTCCTTGTCAATTCCATGTTCTCGTTTGCAGTCATTTTCTTGTATTCACACTTTCAAATATAGGCAACTCAAGATTCCTCTAGTGACAGCAAATACAGATACAGGCAATAGAGAAATAATTACCCACAAAAAGAGACCATATTCATGCCAGTACCAAAGCCTCAGTGCCCCGAGATTCATGTGAATGCAGGCCACTAGGTGAATGTACAATTGAGCTAAGGTAATGCAAGGAAGAACTTAAATCAGTACACTTAACAGCTCTTCACTTCAGCGCATTAATCTGCAGTGGCTGACTTACTGCCAGCATGCGCAGTCCTGCTCTGGAGGAAATGATCAGCCGTTAACATCAGTGGAGTTGCATTAGCTGCTGCCCCTGAGGAACTGAATTGTAAAAGGTAAGAGTACCATCAAGTATGAAGAACAAAAAGCAATGAAGCATAGTATGTTACTACTATAAAAGTTGCTCCTTCTCTTTCTAGAGCCTGTTAGCCTACAGAAGTAATTCTCTTTACATGAAATGAAAACTTCTAGCTCTATGGGACAGAAAGCTTGTCTCCAGATTTGTACATAAAGAAGCTGGCTTCTATAGGCTGTAAAAAATCAACCGTCTTTGGTAATAAATGATCCTGGCAACAAATGCTGGAGAATAGGGTAAAATTATCCTTTCAGAGTAACTTACAAAATGTCTGAAGAGTTAAATATTTTTCCAGTGACTTCAGTGTCATGTGATCATTCAGGGTTTAAAAAAAACACACAGCCTGGAGTTCTACAATTCTGGATTTTTGCAGACTAATGTTGCCAACAGGAATGTCCAAGATGTAAGTGGAAAAAAACCCTCTCTTATTTTCCCTGTACCTCATGGTAATGCTATGTTATGTCAAAACAAATCAATGTGTGATTCTTTCCATCTTCTAAACAGACCTCTTAAAGTTAATTTAAAAAACCAATTCACTAGGAAGCACTCACATGACTGCATTACCAGCACTGCTTTGCATCCTACATAGCAGGTCAGGTTCTACATACAGAATGTGATTGTTACTATATTCAATAGTTCAGAACCCTCCATATAATTAGAATCTTCTCAAGTATCACATGACTGCAAATAGCAGTTTTTACATCAAGTGTCACACACGTTGATTTTCATGTCTGTACTACTGTATGTGGCTGAGAGCTGCAAATAATGCAGAGTAGCAGATTGTTAGGAACAGAAAATTGTGATTGGAAAAATAATAACCATTACATAAGAAACTGTACTACATTTAATGATCTACTCACAAGACAGCTTCTATTTACTTGTAAAATAAGAAGTGACATACCTCCTAAACCAACAGACCTTTGCTACAAGATATTACCTGTAAGGTGACTCAAAGTCATTGCTGCTGCAGATTATGTCATACACACTGCTGTCTACTGATCTCTTTTCTGGTTCTCATACACGTACACCCACACTTATGGTTTTTTTTTCAGGTGAGGTTAAGGAGAAGCCCCATGGATATTCCTGCTGAATTTTCCTCAGAATCATCTCACTGAGGAAGCAGGACTTATCCCCCTGAGGAATGAGCTGCTAGGATCCCCCTTTTGCAGGTTTTCATGGAACCAGTTGCCATCAGTTGCTGACTTGTACAGTACTGTCGTTACACAATGCCATCACCTACAACTGAGATAACTGAATGGAGCAGACTTCTTGAATCTCAGTGGTTAGTGAGCGACATGGTTGTCACATGTGGAAGATATTTTGCCTAGTCTGATCTGCAGTGACTCACTGGTAGGTTTGCTCTTGAAAATTTATGCAGCACCTTGCAGATACAAGAAGTGGAGGTAAGTAGTTCATTCCTCCTTCCTGCTTACCTTGGCATAAACTACTGACATCACCTAAGAAGTCTCAGTTTGTGGACAGCAAGCAGAAATCACAGCTGTCTTCTGCCTCGTATCGGGAGAACTTCAAAATCCATTTCATTATCTTTGCCTTCTGAATACGAACTAACATGTTGTCTTTTTATATTAACTCATCGTCCCAGCTGTCTGTACTAGGGCACCAAAGAAACTGTCCCCTTTATACTAGACACTGCGGACATGTACAATACAAAACTTCTGTCTCAAAGCATTTTTAGTTTCATTTAGGTCTGTCCTGCTCCTCCTACCTGCCAAAACTATGAATTCCCCATAATACCTACAGGAACAGAGGAGATTGATCTGTATATTGAATTAAATTCCCTTGAAGTTATTCCAAAAAATGTTCCCATTTACTGAGGAAGGGTCTTTCACAGGCCTGGTGAAATACTAACCCCTAAACCAGATGTAAGTTTGCCTCCTGTAGCAACAGCTCTCATTTTCATGTTTCTACGCTTGTTTTACAGTGGCATAGTCCTTCATTCACAGACTGCAGGTAGTAGTTTCAGTTCTGTGCCATATACAAGTTGCTGAAGTGAGAGACTGTCAGCTATTTATTTCTTCACACATGAGCATTTCACTCAGGAACTATAAAATGCTTCATACTCTCAGCATTTTTTAACGGAGAATAACATTGAGTCCCTTGTGTTTTAGTTCCCTTGATCTATTGACCACACATTTTAAGGAGAGGCTGACAGCTAGCATGTCAGTTATTTTTCAAATATCTGTCTCTGTCAAATTCAGAAATCCCAAGAAAATAAACGAAGTGCAGGATTATAAATACATATGAAATCAGAGCTGTCATCACTCTCAAGGATTTTCCATTGTGCCTGCTGCACTATTTTTAAGCTAAGATTTCCCAGATGTTTAGTAGGAATGTTTAGAGAGTAAAGCATTTCATTTTTCTTATGGCTGCAATGTTCTTAAATTTAACCTATTCAAAATTGGGGGTTTGTGCCCAGTTTGTTCTTCTCAACCGTATAAGTGGAATAGAATAATAAACCCAAAATTTAGCAAGCCTACATAGCTCTTGATGGCCTGAAAGCTGTTGTTTAAAATTTTCAGGTACCCTTAGAAGAATAAAATGTGACAGAGATCCCCTGAAAGGGTGCTCCTCATGTGTGCTTGCCCTGGTGTTCAGAGGCCAGCACAGGGTCTGTTTTGCTTTGAGCCATAGAGGAGCAGAGCAGGAACTATACTCCACATGGTGCTCCTTCTGCTAACTAGTGGTTTACTGAGTGCAGCTCAGACAAAACTGATTTAAATTACAAATTTTGATTAGGATTTAAAATAGGAAGAGGAAATTTTATCTAAAACATTCATCTTATCTTACCTTGCTAACTGATATAACTGAATACCTCCATCCTTCTGGTCAAGCAGGAGGATAGCTATATATTTTAATGTAAGTAAATACAGTTTGAACATATCTAAAAATCTAATTTTTATGCTGGTTGAGAATACTGACTGAATCATTTTCTATGTCCTCTACAACAGTTCATTTTTACTTGCTTTTTTTGTCCAACTGCACTTGGAAGGAAACTGGCCTCCAGATGAAAATACATAAAAGTTCTAAAACTAGTAGATCTTATAACCTTGCAGTAATAATGAGTCATCTCGTGATTTTTTTCTCTCATTCTAGCTCAGACTGTGGATGATCCAGTTGCTATCACAATGTTAAAGGCAGGAACTATCCCCTCTGAATCCTTAGAAGAGGCTGCTGTTGTCAGAATAGGTCTAAGGTACCCACAGCCTCCAGGTGCTTGAACACTGATGCCCTCACCAGAGCAGTGCTTTGGGTTTCTTTAAAACACCAGTAGTGCACATTTACTACCTGAGTACTATTTTTCTCTGTAAATATATATTTTTTTAAAAATTTATAACAGTGACTTATCCCTCAAATTAAGTTCCCAAGCTTCAGATTCAGCTGCTAGGTATGACATGGGACATATGGCAGAAATATGCCTTTTAGAATATTAGGGTACTGTAAGACATGCCAAGTGGCACTACACATGGTGGGCAACTGAATCAAGGCCCTACAGGAAGCCTAGTAATAAACTGCTATAAGAATAAGCAGGAGAATCTACTGTAATAGATCAAAAATCCCCAAATTTGGGTTTTTTTCACAGACTCTCCTGAAAAATAGAGACTGATGCAGGTTTCATCTTCATTGGGCTATGTCAGGCAAATTGTGTGTTACAAGCAGGGATGACTCTAGGGGCACAGGCGCTAACTACAGCAATGCACTTCCCTTTCTGTGACACATGTGTCGATACACACTGGTAGTAAGTTGTACCCCTGCACTGCTCCCAAAAACGTGCCTCTTGCGTTCCTCAGGCAATGTGTGCACTGGATTGCTATCACCTTACAGACCCTAGTCAGAGGACTACTGCTAGACAGCTGATGTGATAACAGGATAAAAACGTTTACCTTAAGAATGTTCTGCTCATGTTTGAATTAACATGCAAGCTGCTTCCTATCCCATTATTAAAATACAAAAGTTTCCCCATTCCAGAGTTTTGCTGTACTTTGTATATAGTCAGGTACTGTAACTTACTGTCCTGTTAAGTTCTTACATAAGCTGCAGAAAGCTTAAAAGATTGTAGCTAGGTGGCTTGTGTTCCCTGCCTATAGTCATCAAATTATGTCAGAAATGAAGTCATGTAATTGGCTTTGCCACCCAACACACAGATTTTAAGATTGCACTTACCTCTCTCAATGTGTAAGTGGATTTGGCATGGTTTATATTAAGGGAAGACTAGCTTCTGTACACACCTCCTTTTCTTCCCACACTCTCCTTTTCTCTCTCTCACACATGCATACACATGCTTTTACTCAAGAGATGTTAAATAACTTAAATGCTAAAGTTCTTTGACCCTGGGCCATTAGCCCTCTCAGGACAGACCTAATAAACAACTGGAACAGCTAAGAGTTTTAGGCATCTGATCTCTGGAGAAAACAACAGAACTCTGCAGATGTCAGTGCGGTGACAAGTGAGGTGAAGGCAAGTCGGAGTGGCAACCTACAGAGCCTGCACGCCGACCGCTGTGCTACCACACCACAGGGAATGTCCACCCTGCAACAGCAACGACTGTGCAACACTGCAACACGGAGCCTCTCTGCAGCTTAGACACTTGACACAGTGCTGCAGGAACTGCCTTCACTCATCCAGATTTTCAATTAAGGATCCATCTCAGGATCCTTCTCTTTTAAAATGTAATCAGAAAAGAGGGCAACTGCCCATCTCTTCTGCAACAGATTGCATTTCAGAGCACTCAGGGATTCGATTCCTTTATCAATATGAGAAGACTCAAGTCCACATTGCCAGTGTCCTTTACCACCACCAAGATGGCAAGTGTGAGTCTTTCTTTAAAAACTGAATTACAGTGCAGCGAAGTGCTTAAGAATGATGGGCAGCATGCCAGAGCAAAACTCTTCTTGCTGTTGGTTAGGGTACACTCTTGGAAGGAGAGATCTGAGATTCCCACCCCTGCTGGAAATATAATTTCTGTGTTTTATCTTGTTTCTATTACAATGCATAGCTACTAATTATTAATGCATACGTTCAGTTACTAACCCCTTTATATATGGTTTCTTTAGTATGCTTCTCTTGGAGCACAGTTTAATACACTTCTGTTAACACTGTTAGACATGAATTATCTGTAATTTGCCCAACACCAAGTTAACATTAACCAAAGAAAATTCCTTGTTACTTGAAGTCAGTGGCATACAGAGATCCGCTTCATGGGAGGTATCTGTACACCCTTTAGAAGTTACATCTACCAAGGCACTTTGCCTAAGTGACGTGGAGTGCCTGGATCTTTGTATTGTCCGTCACTTCCATTGACGACAGGGTAGCAGTGGAGTTCTGAACTGCTTTGCAGTTTGATCTCCATTCAATGATACTGTTGTGAAGGAAATACAAATGAGATACATTTCCCTATCTTTAGGAAACAACACAGGAAACAACAGCCTGATCTCACGTCACAGCGTGCTACCTTAAAAGGAATGTCATCATAACTTAAATCTGAAGTTCTGAACCACTGTGGTCTTTGAGCGGATACTTAGGCATTCCATTTTCTCAGCTAATTCCAACTAGCTAATAGCAACGTTACCTGCTTAAGCCTCATGCATAGCTCAGAGGCCATCCTGAGCCTCCTCTGTGCTGCAGTCTGCACTGCCTGAAGCGTGACATTTCCGATGTAGGTTTGGTTCCTATCACAGTGTGAGGAAGTGACAAATGCCTGAAACAGACGATCCAAATGTGAATATTCTTGCACAGCATTCATTTTTACAAACAAGTGGTCTTCTAGAGTCTTACAATTAGCGTAATTTTTCTGCTTCCCCTAACACAGTAAGTCTCCGTATTAATACTCTTCACTCAAAATACTGCAAACTGAAAGCCGATGTCAGAATTTTTATCGTTGAAGAACACGACGCTACTGTATCTCATGTTCTTGCAAAGAAATGCTTTGAGAAACTGTGAATACCTGTTCGCTTCCTCGGGCACTAGAGGTCACCAGTGGCACGGACACGGGGAAAGGGGCCGGGTTTGTGCTCTGCAGCAGTGCAGGCGGAGGCCTCAATCCCTCTTCTGTGACTTCTTTAAGTTGTTACTGGAAGTCCTTTGGCATCTCGATTTTTGGAAGACTGAGAAGATTAAACTATTTCTCTCAAGCGCAATAGGTCTCAGATGTATAGCTGTGAATCTATTTGAAAGGGATGGGTGTCTCTTGAAAATATGATTTATTTGCCCCCCTGATACTTGAGAGTTCCTTGGCTGATACCTGCTGTATTTGAGCTCTGAGTAATGTTGTTGAGACAGAACCACAGAACACCCAGCAGAAACACATGTTGTTTCAAACGAAATAGCATGGCCCATTTCAAGCAAGAAACAGTGCTCCTTTACTGGTTCCATCTGTGGCGTGTGAAGGGTTCACTGAAGCAGAACGTTCAAGAACACCAGTTGCGTTTTTTGACTAAAGAGACCACACCATCCTTTGAATACATTCAGGACTTTCAATTTCTATAAGTGACACTTGTGACAAAATACCTCGTCTTCTTGCATATGAAGAGGCTCAGAAATGCTCAGAAATCTATGCTAGAGCACACCCACTTCTTAGAGAAAATATATACACCTTTTAACCTCTAAAAGACAGACATTAGCTTAAAATACTTGTTAAATTTAACAACCATCCAGTTTCTACACTCTGTCAGCTATTTATATAATGCATGATACTAATATAATCCTAAATAAGAAGCAGGGTTTTTTAGCAATGATTCATTCTATAAAAGTGTTGATCTGGTACGGTACAACAAACATACTACTGCAATTATGGAGACTGACTATAATCAAACAGTATTAGCTAACAGAGAGTCTTCTTGGTGTGTTAAAAGCTATTGCCATGTTAATATCAACTCAAAGACTGTTTTGTCAAAAGATTTCATAAGATTTTTGATATTAAACCTATCACAGATGGAAATTTTGGTGAAAAGTCTGTTGAAACTCTAGAAATCCTGAAACTTGCAGTGAGTAGCAATACCACACAGGCTTTTTTCATGCTTGGTTTTTTCACCTAGGTTTCATCTAACTTTGAACTCCTTTTACTTTGAGCTGCAGTACATAAAGAATTTTTAAAGTTACGCGAAGTTAAAAATCAGGCAGGCAGGAGAAATCTCACCCTTGAAAGAAGTAAAAACAACTGGACACTATATGCTACATATTTTCACTACTTTGTTTAAAATAGCATATTGATGTACTTACAACACTTCAGATCTGTGTGTTATTTATGATGCTGTAAACATACAGAACAGCATGAAAGCCACATTTTCCACTGCATCCAAGGAGACAAATTTAAAATTACAGCTATTGGAAATCTGTTTTATGAGCTGTGTGAAAGGTGTAGTTAAACACAGTGCTATAAACTTTGGTCTACAATACCCTATGTATTGTGACTCCTAAATAGCGTTAACGACAAGGAAAATCAAACTAGATTGAGACTTCTGGCTATGTTCTCATTTTTCTGCATCCTTCTGAAAGGAATGTGAGAGCACACGTGAGTCTAGCCCACATCTTATATATCCTTGTATTAGCAAGACACAAAATAAGAATACTGCAATATACAAGTTAATGCACTACTTATGATCAAAGGTAAGCAGAGAAGACAGCTCAGCTCAGCAGGGAAGACTATCAAGGGGTTATGTGAAGCTTTGTGAGTCAGGCAGCAGATCTGGGACACAGAACTTGGTGGAGGGTCTTTTCTTGTCAGCTCCTGCAGCTTCTGCTCATCGGCTTTTTTCTCTTCTCCCCTCCTCCCCCTTCTCTTCACCCACACACAGCAAACGTCAGCTGAGTGTAAGCAGAGTATAAGGTGGCATACTCAAAATACCGCCATGCCTGTGCCCAACCCAGGGTACCTCTTATACCAGGACCAATGCACACGGGAGGGAGGATGAAGCCCCAGCAATAGCTGTGCTTGCACGGGGAATTCACCATGGGGCAAATCTAATTGCTTTTGGCTTCTTTTGGGCTACCCATCTGTACAATGCATCAATACATATCAGATACGGTCTTCACTGCCCACAGTACGTGTTCAGTAAGTCTAAACTGGATTTATTTAAACAATTATTTTTTTTTACTTAATGCACTCATAAAAAGGCTGGTACCAGTGAAGAAAGGGACTTAGATACTGGATTATGAGATACAGCTCTGCAATCACTCTACAACAACGACAAAAGTTAGCTTTCACCTGGATCAGTTCTCTGTTGCCTGTACCCTGCAGTCAGAGAAGTGTGTGTTGTATTGACACAAATGCTGGTGCTGGCACAAGACAGCAAACACAGGAAGGGATGGATGGGACCAATTCTTTTGGCAAAAATCTGAATTAGCTTGACTGGAAAGTCACCACTGAACTGCAGCATGTATTTTATGAATACACCCGTGAAAGACAGAAGCTGGCATCAAGAAACATGAGAGTGGGCCTTAAATTTCCCCTTCAACATAAAACATCCAGAGGTGCTGATATTCAGGATATGCTACTGAGCTCATCCCGTGCCTTGTGGATGGGTCTCAGCAGACGGTAAGGGTATTAGCATATGAGATGGGGCTATGTAACTGGGTTTGAAGAACCAAGGATTTTTTCTTTGCTGATCTCAGGGAAGCTTCTGACATTTTTACTGTAATAATTTATTACAGTTTTCATATTCGGTGAATATATGTCAGTCCTGGAAAAGCACTTCTGTATTTACATAAATCTACTGTAAATAAGGCTCATTCACCTTCATCCACCCATCATATAGCTCTGGAACTAGAGGAAGTAAATATTGGACCTGGCAAATATAGTATTTCATGTCTCTGGTCCCTTCCCATTTTCTTAACTTTCATCATCTTCCAAAATTATGTTTCTATTTCAATTATTCAGTTGTTGTGTTGGAGATTCTTTTTTTCCTAAAAATGTCTGCTTGATGAGAAAGCTCTGTTCAGCTGGAAAATGGCATTCTGACTAGAATATATGTTCAGGTTGGTGAACCCAAAAGATGGGCTAAGTGCATCTGTTTTCTGATTCTTTCCTCTAAGTAGGTGAAACCCTCAGTGGTTTCCACAAGAAGGCCAATGTGTTTCTCAAGTCCTTAGCCTTGCTCTACCTGCTTTGCACTGACCTTGCAGAGTAAGGTAGTTTACTTGAGCATTTGTGGCTCTCTCTATAGCTTTAAGTAGCTCCTCTCACCTGAGTTCAGGTCTGTGCTTAAAGAAAAGAGGCTGCACCCATCACCATGCTGGCTCAGAGGAACCTGGCTGCTAGTGTTGCTTAAGAGCTCTGCTGAGTAAGTCAGGGTAACTTTTGGCACACATAAATTGCTTAGACTTGAGACCCGAGCACACAGCCCTGCAGTGCCAGGGAGGTGATAGAGGTGGCTTAGAGCTCCCTGTATGCTTTGTTCATGAACCTCAGCGTGTATTTCCAAAATTAAGGTTTTCCACTAGACTTGTGCCATACCAGGAGTGAAGCTAACTATCACGGTTACCTTTGCTGTCGGAGCCCCTGCAGTCAAGGCAGGAATGCAAGTACAGGCTGATAGCCAGCTATCCCGAGACCGTGTAGTTGCTGGACTTCAACAGAAATCAACTTGTAACACAGAGACTATGTTGGTGGGGGAAGGGACGGCACTCCATCCATGGCCACCCACTGCCTAGAAAAAGTCTGGCAACAGGGGTGTTATTCTTGTTCCATTGGCAATCGTGGGACTTCTGCTAGACTTGATCCTAAATGAATGCATTTTTCTGACCCAGAGTCCTTTTATGTGGTTTGGCATGGAAAAGTGCCATGGTATTTGTCACAAAAAGTCCTTGCTGGCTAATCTGTTTTTAGGATTGTTGATGGTTTATAAATTAGAATTATTAGTCAAACATTGCTCTGTGTGTGCAAACTCCTAGTACAGACTGGGGCTATAGGGCCAGCATGGAACCACCTTTCTATCTATGGGAAACTTTTGACACAAGGGAAAGATAGCTGGAACAAAACCAGAAGGGTACATAAGCATTTTACCCCTGGCACTTACTCTAACATACATTAGTCGTTGTATTGGCCATGGAACATATATACATCTCCAATAAAAGTGAACTTCTTACATACCAAAGCCTTAGCAGGTCCTATTTAAATATGCCATAAGCTCTGTGGCAACTAACTGCCTTGCTGTTTCTCTCCATGTTAAATCAAACAGGGATATGTTAACAATTTAAAGAGTAGAGAAGCAAAACTAGACTGCTACTTCTTTTTAATCGAAGGACAAGTCCTGCAGTAGTGCACCAGCCTGCCTTTCCTAGGCATACAGGATGCCCATCCTAGAGGGGAGCCGAAAGAGGCGTTAAGTGGTGAATAATCCTTCCCCCGCCTGTGACCATAGATCCCAAGTCAGGGAAGTTCTGTTACTGACAATAGACTGAAATAATGAGAAAATGAGAGTTGGCAGGCACTTCTGTACATCCATGTGTTGCTGTGCTAACCCAACTTTCAGATGTCACACTGCCAGATTGTCTTGCTCCCTTTGTATTCCAAATTTCTTGTTTATCCAATTAGCATAAGTAAAATTATATATAAATACACATATAGTGCTAAATTCTATGACAGATGTAGATCTGAGTCTTGAACCACAGAACGTTCAAAACAGCAAAAATGTCTCAAGTCATGTAGACCCTGTAATTTTGTGTCATTCTACACCTGGCTGAGTTTTGGAGCCCCTCTGCTCATTCTCTGGATTTTCTTACATAAAAGTCTACTTGGTGAAAGGCAGAGTTGATGATAAACGTAAAACCAATATGGATTCATTTTTTTAAAAAACTGGAAATTTTTTGGCTGTGTTCCTCCCTGGCCCTAAAATTCAAAGCTTGAAACTCAGAAACAGGGAGTGTCATCAAATGTGGAAGAAAAAGACCATGTTACCTTCTCCTGAAGCTCTAAAAGTAGGCCACTTTCAATTGGATGATACTTCTAATGGATCTTTTGTACTAAGTGCCATGTGAAAATCTGTCCCTGCAGCTGTTGGTAACTATTTTTTGTATCAGATTGGTTCCAACTTTTTTATTTTTTGTCATATCCACACAAATAGATACTTACAGCTTTGGGAGAATGACTTCCTTGACCCGTAGTTTTTCTGGTGATGGAATCCAAATTCTGTACATTCCACTCTTTTTCCAGGAATGCTAACTACAAAATTAATACAACATGCAAAACAAAGGACAAATCTAAAGATCAAATGGGAGGGGGGGGAAACCCACCAAAACCAAACTTCTGTTTACACTAATACAGAGTTTAACACCATAGAGTCATTATGCTTGCCATTGCCCCCACCCCACTCAATTTCATTTAAGTACCTACTAAATATATTTGCTTTGATATGCCTTTCAACCAAAAGAGTTCACTCTCTTTTCTTTTGCAAGGCAACCTGAAATATGTTATTTGTTTTGTGTTTGGCAAAAGATATTAGAAAGATTAGAAATGTTTGTATTATTCACAGTCACATTAGAATGAGAGCATATGGCAGCTCCTAACTATCTAGAATTTAGACAAAAATTCTCTATTGAGCTTTCTCTATACATATGCGCATGTCTGTGTATATTATTAAAAAACCACATATACATATATATATACATACACACACAGAGTATGTAAGTACACAAGGTCAGCTTCCAGACAATTCCGCTACAGCATTTGATACAGCTGCTGATAGAAACAAGGCTACAAAAATATATAAACAACTGGTAAATCTATAGTGGCAACTTTTCCTTGCCAAAATTTGTTGGGCAATTTCTCATGCGGAGGAGGGTGCTGAAGCAGTGAATTGAATGGTCTGAACTTTCACCTTGCTACACAGCCAGAACCCCACAGCATTTTTAATCCTTTTTACCTCACAGGGGAGAAAGGATCCTCAGAACTGTGCTACCTCTCTAAAAGATGAACATAAATGTCTGAGTGGAGATCAGACTTCCCTGAATTTCAGGACAATGGAGGCTTTAACGGCATAGTGTGAAAGGAAGAAAATGTTCTCATTTCCTACTAGTACTTGATTTTATTTCTTTTTTTCAATCTAGCACTATCAAAAGCCAAGTTATGACACACACACAACTAAGAGAATTCATTTCATGTGAAGTCTATGATACTGGAGGTGTGCTCAGCTTTTAAAACACAAACATAAAAAAACCCTAGAAGTATGATCTGCAACAATGACATTTAATGTCACCTAACTAATTTTGTTTCCTTGATATCAAACATCTCTAAACCAAAGATGTTTGATACCAAACATCTGTGCAGACTAGAATAAAATCTGCTGTATCATAGGTTGTCCTGGTTTCAGCTGGGTCAGAGTTAATTTTCTTCTTCGTAGCTGGTGCAGTGCTGTGTTTTGGATTTGCTGTAAGAACAACGTTGACAGCACACTGATGGTTTGGGTTGTTGCTGGGTAAAGTTTACACTAAGTCAAGGCCTTTTCAGTTTCTCAGGCCCTGCCACCAAGAAGGCTGGAGGGTCACAAGAAATTAGGAAGGGACACAGCCAGGACAGCTGACCCAAACTAGCCAGAGAGGTGTTCTATACCATATGACATAATGCTCAGTATATAAACTGGGGGGGGTGGGGGGGGTGGCCGGGCAGCCGATCATTGCTCAGGGACTGGCTGGGCATTGGTCAGCAGGTGGTCAGCAGCTGTATTGTGCAGCACTTGTTTTCTTTCCTCCCTTCCTTTGGATTTCATTCCTCCCCCATCTCCCTCTTTTTCATTATAACTGTTATTATTATTATTGTTGTTCCTTCATTTTTATTTAATTTTAAATTATTAAATTGTTCTTATCTCCACCCTTGAGTTTTACATTCCTTTCCAATTCTCCTCCCCATCCCTCTGGGTGAGGGGGAAGTAAGCAAGTGGCTGCGTGGTGCTTAATTACCAGCTGGGGTTAAAGCACAAGGTGACAACTATGTATGAAGTCAAGCTCATGCTCTACACGTGCAGAATAAGATAATATGCACAGAGTACCAACCTACTATACATCCTCCCGTGTAAGTGAGCATGTATTATCCTTGTCTACAATTACAGCTACCTGAGGATAAGCACCCAATCATCTGCATTTTTGAGGTACATAGTCAGCAACACATGATTTTCCAAGTGTTAACAACGTGCAAATTTAAGACATTTGCGGTCACAAAGCATTATTTTAATTTTTCTTTGAAAAGTGAACATGTGAAAACAGGAAGGAAAAACGTAAATTGCTGAAAAATGCCAACTCATAGACTATACAGTTCTGACCATAAGACAGCCTGCCATTTACAATAATGGACTATATCCACCACCTAAATCTACAGAAGATCTGAAAAAACTTAGAGCCTATAAAGTGGCTGAGGCTGAACTTGAGATGTTAATTTGATTAAAATACTTACTGATTTTTGAAGTCTTGGTTGGTTGGTTGTTTTTGTTGTTGGTTTTGTGGTTTAGTTCACCTCAGTCAGTCCAAGATAAGACTGTGGTTTTCTGCAGTACGGACACAGCTCAAGTGTCAAGAGTAGTCCTGATTCATACATCCGTATTTTTCCAAGTCTGGCTAAGCCTATACGATCTTTCTTTCCTCTTCTTTCTCAGCCTCTATCCTCTTTTCCTGGTAGATCCTGAGTAGAGCAACAAAGGGAATTTCATGACTGCAGAGAAGTACACTGGATCTAAAATACAAAAATTCCTAAATTTGACATTAGCTGCAGTTGCTTACAAGCCACTGCCTCAGTCATGGTTTGATACTGTTCACAAGAAAAAGAAAGGAATGGTCAGCATACGCTGCCAAAAGAATAAGTGACCCTGGTAGAATCGGTATCAGAGATCATGTATATTGCTCACCAGCAAGACATCTGTTTTCAACTACAGGGCTTTTATTCAAGAATTGATGAATAAATTCTCATGATATCTAAGTACCATTGCTAACTCTCATGACAGTCACAGAATTTCTCTGTCAGTCCTACCATCCTCCACTAGTGATGTTGCCCATAGCAGCCTGTTTGCAAAGCATACTGTGGTCAGCATGCTCGACTGACTTCTAACTTGGAGTTGCTACTACTATATTTCAGTCATCAGGCCAGGCCAGGCCATCGTGGACCTAAGTCCAACTAATTTAAATACTGAAATTAGAGTGGGACAGATAAACAGTATTACAACTCTGAAAAGGAATTAACCTATAGAATCTTCCTTCCTTTTTTGCTAAAAACAGTCTTTCAAAAACTTACAATACAACACGCGTCTGAAATTTACCTGCATATTGCCACTGAGCTGGCTTGCTGCTATACAAGAACCTTTACAACACCTAAAAATCAATTAAATAGCCTCTGAAAGGGCAGTCGGATGTAATGCAGACAAAATGCAAATAAGCTCCAAGTGCCAGAGTTTTTTTAAGAGATAATTCACTGTTATTGGGAGGGAGGGAGATGTTTATAGTAGGCTTATCCCAAAAGGCCACCACATGCAATATTCCCACTGACTTCCAATAGTTATAGCAGGTGCAGATTTATGGTTGGGTGTAAGGATGTTTCAGTCTTCACCTCTTCACCTCTTATTAGCACTTGTCTTCTGCTTCCTTGCCACAGTTTAAGCAGTCCCAGATGTGTACAGTTCCAAAGCTCCCCTCTAGCTCCCATAAAACCAGAAAAAAAGTATGCTGTGGAGTACATTGTGAGTGGTAGAAATGGGGCAGGAGGGCAAAGAGGAAGGATTCTCTGTGGAATATGACCTGATGAGCAAAGGGTGGTCTCAGCTCACTGTTAGTTATTGCCCCAAATACACAAGAATTTTCCAGCTTAACCCTTTTATTAAATTTCTTAGCAAGAAAGCATAACAGTGAGGAGATAATGCGTATTAATAACCTAAATATCAGAAACATGAACAATAAAACCATATAAATTTAAAATAATTTTAAATTTTCCACTGCCTTGATGAATGAATCTGCTTAGGCATTTCAAATCTACAGCAGTTTGGTCAGTTATAATTTCAGTGATTAGTATAAATGAAACCTGAACAAAAGAATGAAGGCTAATGTGGTTTTATTTGAATAAGAATGCGTGGGATTAACTTCATTCTAAAGTTGCCATTTAAAAATATCACCTACGTTGCTCTAAATCTGGAAGAGGTTCCTACAAAATGTCTTAGGCTGTAGAGTGACATGGAGAAATGGATATAATTCTCTCTGGAGATGAATATATTCTTCTCAGAGTATTACAAGCCTTGCAGTTACGAATGATACTTTCCACAGTGCTGTGGTAAACGGGAATTTTAGCTAACCATATTCGAGCTATAATTAAGAAAGATGGTTTAGTCGCTTTGACTCTTTCTGTCTCTGCCAGAAGTTCAAGATTCATATAAAGATACACAACCATCTCTTCAGTATTCTTTTTCTTAGTAGCCAAATGCCTTTCCCTTTTCTGGCAATCACAGTCAGCCCTCATTATTGCGGAGTCAGAAATTCTGCCTTTTACATTACTATTAAAATGGCATACAGGGGTCAATTTGATAAGACAGTGACACGTATACATTGAATGCCATCAGTATTCAGTTTTGAAACTCCTTCAGTTTTTTCTAAGCCATTCCCTAATCAATAAGTAAAAGCCACAACAAAAAAATACCTTTTTCTTATTAGACTGCCAGAGATCCCAAAATGTAGTTGATATCTGTTTCCAATTTGTCTTTGTGGAAAGGAGGCCAAAGAGTTGCTTTTCTTCCTCCTTGCAGAATGCAGCCAAAATGTAGCCTAACCTGGGTGCACCCACCCACACTCACCAGTGTATGCATTCTAGTCATGATTCAAGTTAATAAATTTGATTAGCTCGTACAGTACTTCAAGCCAGCAGCCCACAAGGCAGGTTCAACCAATACCTTTGCTTGACTCACTGCTCTCAGCAGACCACCAAGGCTCTAGTTTGTATTTTTAAACCTGGGTTAAATTGTGGCATAACCACAAACCATTGTATGCGATTAACAGTGGGGTTCCAATGACTGACTGACAAACAAAATCTTAGCACACTGAGTCTGCTTCTCCCAGTAGTAAACACATGTTATTAATGAAATGATTCTAACAGGCTACACAATTGGAAGCTTTCTTCTTGATTGACAGACTATGCTTTTCTTAACAGGCCAAATAAAGAGGGCATAAAGAGTACACTTGTATTTTTTACTTTGTGAAGTAAAGACAAAATTATTGCAATAGTTTCTCCATTCAGTTATAACCTAATGGAATGTTTTTCTGGCCAGTCACTGAGTGATGCATTACCTTGATACACATGCTCTGTTACTCTGAACAGAAGGGATTAGCACTTTTTAAAAAAGCCGCCCTCCAATCTCTATTGCTTCCTTGCCATCGCTGACCCACTCCTCTGTCATCAATGACATAGCTTAACAGGAGAACAGTGGATGGAGGGAGTGTGTGGGGTGGGGTGGGGTGGGGGGGGAGCTAAGAAAAGACGTCAACATGCATGTGGCATGAGATCATGACACCATCACTCAAAACTACTGCAGACTGGTATGGTCTAATTGCCAGCTGCTCAAAACAACACTTGCTAAGCTGGACTGGGTATTAAGCAGCAGGATGAAACAGATGGGCTTGCTCATTCATAGACCCTATAGCTCATACTCTTCTGAAGAAACAGCAATGGGCAAAAAACAGGATGAGAAGTGTTACACAATTTCACCATGCTTTCTTTTCTTTCCACAAGAAGTGGATGAACTACATATCCAACACTTCTTTAATAACACAATTCATACCAAAATTGTCATCACAACTGTCAAGGCCCCTAAATTGGACCTACAACATGCAGGCATGGGATTTAGTTACACATTCAGTAGCTGTGTTCTTCAGGCTATTAAGCAGACCTCACTACTTCAACCTCTGCCTTGACGGTTCATACGTGCTACCACAGCAACATTTGCCAGGCTGGTGGAGGACAGAGAGAGGAAGAAGTTGTTTCTGTCAGTGCTGCTGTCAGAAGGTAAAAATGCAAATTGAACTCAAGCCTGAGTCTCATTAAACTGCCCCAATTCCTGCGCAATTCACCCATCTGGATTATCATTGCACCCAACATTGCTACTAGCCAGTAAACAGTAACACAATAACACACATGTATACTCTTAGGGTAAACTTGCTCAAAAAGAAGGTTTGGAATATTTGTCTTCACAGCCTGTCATGCTAATGTGCATAGCAAAACCACCAGCATTGCACCACATGCTTGGCCTCCAGAGGTGCGAAGAGAGAATGAGATTAAATACTTGACTTTCGGGCAAGTTCTTACTGGGGAACAGAAAAGCAGCATTTTACACTGAGCACATTCAGTACTCTACCATCATCACTATCCCATGTCTTTTTTTTCCCTCATATGAAATACAGCAGCAACTAAAATAAAAGGTCAATATCAATATTGCTGTTTTGAAGTTATTACAAGAAATTGTTCTGTTGCGTCACCTACATGTGAATGGCCATTTTGTTGAAAACAGTTTTCACGGGATTCAGTGTTTCATTTTAAAGAAACAAGCTTGTGAATGCTAAAGGAAGATTTCTTCCATGTAAAAGGTCAGAGTGCATGTTAGAGCAATCCATCACAGCTGAGTCAGTGATATTTCCATGCTACACTATTCTCCCTGTATGCGGTATGCTGCATGCTGAACTGTCTGAATTCATATATCGTCATGCTAGAAAAGGGTTTGGTTGGTCACTTTTTTTATTAATTATTTTCCTCCCTCTTGGAGAACAGATCTCATCTCCCAACTTTGCAGCCTTCTTGGGCAGAGCAGTAATTTATGGGTGGGAGTGAACAGAAACTTAGAAAAGGAAGGACTGGAGGGAATGAAACAGCAGTGGTGCAGTCAGGCAGGACTATCTGTCAGGCTGTGACTCTGCCTTCTTCTAAAGGTCCACAAGGGATGGTGTGGATTCCCTCCAAAAAACTATTGCAGGTTTTCCTGGATGGTTCCTGTAGCCTGATATCTACGGCATGTTTATGCACCCACTCAAGAGTCCTTACTCCTTTCTGTTCATGTGAGAATAAAATGCTTCTTCCTCTGCAGATGTGACCAAACCCCAAAAGGCAGTTGTCCCACTACTGCTGTTCACCACCGCCTCCTTTTTGTGGCTAAGTAGTAGCCACAGGCTTAACCTAGAGGTTCCCTTCAGATTCTGCTCCTGAGGATTTCTCTTCCCAAGAAAAGCACAATTTTTCTTCAAATGGAACTTCAAGGAGAGAGCTAAATTGCTTTTTGTCTGCTCAGTTAGTGTTGCATTATCTTCTGTTTCCCTCATTAATAATAGACTGGCAAACAAAACTCCCCCGCCTTCCACAGAAGAGGGGAGGAATGGCAAAACAATAGAAAATGATCCAGCTGTAAATTGCTTCAAACACTAGACTTAAGCAAGGATTTCAGTCAAGGCACTTTTGAATCACTCACACCATGGAGTACTCTAAAATAAGATGACACCCTCACATTAAGCCTTAGAAATTAACAAGTAACTGTCTTAAACGTTGAACTTGTTGAAAGTAGTTTCAATGGGATTAATAGCCTAAATGAACCAGTATAAATTTTGATACTAATATTCATTATTATATATTAGGAAACATGCTAAAGGTAATCTGAGACATTGCTAATCAGGGATTCCTGCCTCTCCAGGACCAAGGAGTGAGAATATGAAGTCTGAGCGTTATTGCTCCACCTCGGCTGGCTGTGATGAGGGCTTGGTTCTCCTGTCATAAAGCAAAGGCACATCCTGTTGTCAATTAGACTCACCGGTATTCTGTGGCAGCAGTATTGGGCCCCTGGGACGTTATAGAGTTTGTTTTGCTATGTAAACAGCATGAAGTAATCCAGGCAGCGAAGGACACAGATGAGCAGGAAATTTGCAGCATACTAAGTAAAAGAATAAAAGTCTGTGAGTGAGAGACAAAGAATAAACAGTAACAACATCCCTGGGATACAATATCCACTGGTCTGGGGTCATCGAAAATATATACAACAGAAAGTTAAGGGACTAATTAAAATAAAATATACCCGCTCTTCTGCTTCTGTGGATAAAGCAAGAGAAGGACTTAAGTGTAGGGAAAAAATATTTGTTAGTTACTCAGTTTGATTTTAGCACATATCAAACACAGCTTCCAGGTGGATTTTTTGTTATATAGTCCCTATTCTGGGACCTGATCCAAAACACAACCAATTTGTCGAAAATTTTTGCCCTCCCTTGTTTTCAGTAGGCTTTGAATCAGGTTATAAAACCAAACGTTCAATCTGTACCTGTATATTTATCTATTTTGTGAAAATAAAATGTAAGATAATGTCCTCAGACACATTTTTAATTCGTGTAACCTAGGCCCCCTTTGTTTAAAAATGCAGTCCCATATTGCATTAGAAAAATTTCTGTTTGTGATACCAGCATAAACTTGTACAAAAAATGAGACTGCAACAGATTTAAGAATGTACTCCTGAGTCTGTCTTTCTCTCCTTTTGGACACACAGAAATGAGAAATGCAGGACGTCTAAAATCTATCAGAGTTCATTAATCAAAGAAAACATATAAATCTATGTTTATTAACAATGTTTGTGTTTAAATAAAACTTTCCATGGCACACAAACATCAAAATATTTCCCTTAGTCCCTTGGTGCTCATTGTTTATGGCATTCAGTATAGAGTGCGCCTTCCCACCCTCTCATTTATAAATAGTGCTTCCCTGATGGTAGTTTTCTACTATCAGTTTTACAACAGCATGTCATTCTGTCTTTGAAATTTCTAGATAACACTGTGGAAAAATTGCATGGTTTACTGTTTTGAACACAGGCTTGAGAACCAGGACTCCTGGTTTCTATTCCTGTCTCTGTCAGCACTTTGCTGTTTGACTGTGGCCAAGTTACTCATCTTTTCTACTCTTTGTTCTGCTGCATCTGCCATTTTCCACATCATTCATCCATCCTAATTTCAGATAAGTGCAAGCAGTTTTCTGGATACAATAGAAGCTACTGAAGGCAGGGACAGAAAAGGTACTCTCTGCCCCAATGGATTTTTTTTTGTACTAGAAGACTGGAGACTGCACAGGGAATAAAACCCAAGAAGCAATGTGAACAGCTCTAAGCATAGCCCAATGCACCTTGGAAGGAGCAGCTGAGCACTCAAGAAAAAATGTGGGAAGAGGGGATGTGAAGATGCAAGGCAAAGAATTTCAGCAAAAAGAGAGAGAAAAAGAGCGAGAAAAAGGTTTAAAAAAAATGGGACAGTAGAAGCTTCCTTTCCCATGTAGAAAAATAAAGGAATTAATCATTCCCTATCCTTCACCTTCCCTAAAACAAGAGTATGGAAAATGAGGGGATCAAACAGAGAAGAAAGGAAGGAAACCAATAATGAGCAAGGATGTTAACAGGCAAGTCAAAATGCACATATTGCCAAGGTACAGAAATGGGAGCCCCAAATGGTAGCCAGGGAGTGGGGCGTTGAGGAGGAGTGCTCCTTACGTTACAGGAAAATTTCCTTCAAAATTTACAGGGAATATCCTCAATCTACAACCCACATTATCACGTTTCAAAAGTTGAAAGGCACAAACCTCAAAGATTAAGAGAGGGAGCTCACAAAAAGGTTCACAGCCAGGAGACGACCGTGAGTCACTGCAGGGACTCGGCTGGCCATACAGCGTGACCCCAGGACAACCCACCAGCACTGGCCCTGCTTGTTCCTACCGCTTTGCTTCCTCTCGTAGCCAGGGAAGTCAATAACCAGCAGCCCACAACTACCCAGTTGTGGCTGATCAGTTGACACAGTCTGGCACAAAAGATGTGCTTGAACTGCTTGATAATTGCAGGCAGCTCTACAGCAACAGCTTGGACACCCCTCTGATAGACAGTATTAAGATTGCTTGCTAGGAATTATCATCACTGTTTAAGTTTTCTGTCATTCCCTCCCATCAGAATGAAAATGTCAGCTCCTCATTTGAGAAGGCCATTGCAAAAACAGAGCAGGCATCTTTCAGGGACTTCTTGTAGTCTTTCCTTTCAGTTGGGAGACTTCTGAGGCCCCAGTTAGCATTACCACTGTAAAAGAACTGAAATTTCCTCTTTTGCTAAAAGCACCTCACATTTTATATAGAGGTGGAAGTGTAGCCTTCTAGAAAAGACTGAAAGGCAGGTCACCATTCTAGAGACAGGGAATTAATGGGGAGTTAATGCACACACCGATTCAAACTTAACTTTTTTTTTTTTTGTTCACAAGAAGAAAGCATAAAAATTAAATTATTTTATGACAGTGTGAGCAATGGATCTGCCAAGCAGAATTTAAACTCAGCTCTGTAACAGAATTATATCCCATCAAGTGGCATGAACATGTAATATTTCATTTTCTGGCTCGCTACTACACTGTCTGTGAGAAAACATAAAACCAGTATCTTTGCAGACTCTATTATTCACATATTCTGAAATTGTGTGGTATTAATTAATCAGAAAGGAAGCCAGAATTCTTATATGAAATATCTTTCCATTTTTATCCTAATCAAAACAAGCTGAGCCCCAAAATTGTAAGAACTGATCATGACCACTAATTGCAAAAGAGGAAATAGGAAATACATTTACCAAAAAGATGTCCATTGATTCACTTTTAATTTCACTTCTCTTTTTCCTGAATGAATAACGGAAAGATGACTTTTTTGCAATTAATTTACCTTCTGTTCATAAAATTGAAAAAAATCAAAGTTTTGATCACTTCTATTAACTATTGCACTGGAGAATAAGTTTCAGAACATGACAGTTAGTTTATAGTTAGATAAATGATTGCATTACTTTAAAGCCATCCAGAACCCCACCTTCCTGTGCTGGCACTATACAGCCCTTGGGATTTCCATAAGAAGTAAGGCTAGCAAAGATGTCCTTGTTTGCACATATATGCGATATTTTCAGTAATGTGTGTGTGTATTTATATTCCTCAGCTGGTGGATTTTATTAAGATAATTGATCGTATTGTTTGACTCTTAAATAAATGATAGGACATCCTGGTCCATAGGATACAGAACAACAAAAAATAAGGATCCTTCAAGAATGACACTCGCACTTCTGAAGGTGGCCAGTATCAGGTCTGAATTAATTAGGTAGTTGACTATACTGTATCAACATCCGCAATTGAAAGCATTCATCAATAATTATTGCCTAGACAAGAAACATATTTCTCAAGTACAAAATTGCAAACTATGTCAAAACCATAAGCTGAGCAAGATCCATGTTTGTGAAACTCAAGCCAACTAAAAGCATAGTAGCAGAGCAATACAGCTTCAGGGAAATGTTATAGTTGGCTCCTACGATATGTACCTTCATTTTTTTCATTAAAAAAATAAAATTTCTATTAGCACAGGAAATAAAAGTTGATGACAAATCTATCAGCCAACGGACTGCTAACTCCATTTAGATCTTCAGTAAACAACAGTGCTCATAAGCATGGAATGATGGCTTTCTTTGGAAACATTTTCTATCTGTTTTAATTTCTACATGAAATATCTAATAGACATATCTCATATTGTTTTCAAGCACAAAACTCTTGCCAAACCAGCCGAGATTTCCTTGGTGGTGAAGACAGAGAAGAAGCTGTGGTTTTCCCACTTTTGTGCTGCTGCTTTCCTGCACTCCTCCACACCTCTAACCTTCCCAAATAAGCACCCCAGCTCCCTGTTGACGACATTTCATTTGACAGGCTCCCCCCTAAATATTACATTCCAGCCCTTCCTCCAGCTCTTTCTCAGAAGACCCAGTGATTTGTACAGAGAGGCCAGCAAAGGAGAAACAATCGAGGAATATCTGGGGAACAGAAAAGGAACAGAAAAAGGACAACCATGAGTCATTGCATTCCCTGTGCCATCTGGCAAAACTCCTCCGGGGATGTTCCTAGGGTGGGACCCGGTGAGGACCTATTTGCAGATGAGTTCCAGGAAGTAACATTGTTTTTCCTTATTTTCCTCCTTCAGTGCTAAGTTTTTTCATTCACTGCCTAGACTATTTTTTAGACCACCAGAAAAAAAAGTTCTGCCAGAGCTCCCTGTATAACTCCTGGGCTCAGGGGCCGGCGTTACAAGCTGTCTATCATTTACTACTTACTCCAGAAGAACCCAACTGTACAGAGAGATGTTTGGTTTGGTTTCTCCAGAGCATTTCTCCACCAACTACAGCCTTAGTAAACTTTTGTTCATTCACGTTGGAAACTGATTTCTCTAGATTTTCGTTGTTGCCTTCCTCCTTCGTTTATAGAACAAGATTATACTTACACATTCATAAATATTTGAGTTGCTGTGAATACAGCATCCCAGAATTCCTCAAAATACAATATGCTAGATGAGGCATTTTTTTCAGACAAAATCTGCAGCAATTAAGACTTAAAGAGTGACAATAAAGCCATTGAACTTAGAACACTGACCACAGAGGAAGTTAAAACCAAAGCTGCTGAAAGACTATTATTGTACTTCCAAATCTATCAAAACTGGAAGTGTGTTTCTAGTAAAAAGAGAACACAGAAAACTGAATGATGCTGATACTAAAATGTTGTGTGAAGCCTTTAAAAAACCTAAAAATCACTCTGCCAATTTTTTTTTATCCCTGAAAAACTTTGTAGAAAATATTTCTCATAATTCGCCACTTCAAGACTATTCTACAGAAGTTACAAGTTGCCACAGATAATATACTGTTCTTTGACCACAATAAGGAAGGAAAACCAGATAAGTCTGATGTAGAAATGTGCCCCAAACCTGAAAATAGTTGTGGATCCCCAATGGCCCACCCACAGACTCAAAAGCAGAGCGAGTTAAAATATTTCTTCATAGACTGCAGTAACTTTCCCACATTTTTGATGCAATGAAGAT
The DNA here is from genome assembly GCF_015220075.1 of Falco rusticolus. Classification (NCBI taxonomy): domain Eukaryota; kingdom Metazoa; phylum Chordata; class Aves; order Falconiformes; family Falconidae; genus Falco; species Falco rusticolus. The sequence continues at coordinate 113,454,912 of NC_051187.1, read as the reverse complement.
CAGTGTAGCATCCTGTTAACATAATACAGGCTGTTCTCTACAATAAATTGCTTTTAAGAGGTGACAGTCCATTGAATACTGGACTGGGTCTGGGGTGATTTGGTTGCTGGATAGCCTAGCAGTCTTCTATGAGCTTAGAAAATTACCCTACTTCTTTGTGACTCAGAGCTAGAGTGTGCAATAATGCCTTCCTGTCTTTTCAGAGTATTTAGTAATCTACACATGAAAATGTATTTTTCTTTCCATTTATTTCATGGTACATAGATTTTATACAAGAAATTCTAGAATTTGGTAGATTTTCATACAGTAATAAAAATCTGTATCTTCTTCTCTGCCAATATTCCACTCTGACTGTTTTAACATAAATATTTTTGCATTGTTCCATTGCTATTCTCTGTAGGATTAGCAAGTTAATCAATAGGAATATTTGGGGGCCAAGTTTTTTTATTTGTACGGAGGGTCCAACTACAGAAAATAAAACATTCCCTAGCTGAGAATCTAGTCCTTGAGTCTACTTATGGGTCCTGAGGATGTCTAAACACAGTAACATACTTGTACACGCAAGCAATGGTAACTGTTTGTAATCTGCTATGCAATCTGTCTGACTGGTGGAGCTGTACAGACACCTTGCCAAGAGCTTACCATGCAATATAGTTTATACCACACCTAGCAACGGCAAAGCCCACGGTACTCTCCCCTGCAGAAGTGATCTGCGTTTTCAAGTGTCTGCTCAAGACATTGAGCAAAACAGCACTCTCGCTCTTTTGGACATGTGGGGTAGAATCTCACACCACCGAAGAAAATGTCAGTATTTCCTATGAATCTAATGGGTTCCTGGTATCTCTTGGGGATAAAAGTTTCTTTCTTAGAATTTATTTTGGACACCAATGCTTTAAAAACACCCGCTGGAAGCACATTACACTAAAGCTTCATTATTAAAACAAATGGAAGATTTAAGAAGTGTCTTTTTATCCTGTAGACTTTAAAAATACAAAGTTTCTTCCAACCTAAAACATCAACAAACAGAATTGCGCTGAAGTTTTGAAGAGCCATGGCCATTTTGCTATTTGGAATCTGCATTCCACAACAAGAACTAAAGACTTGTAGAACTGGGGATCAAGACAAAGAACTGACTGCAATGAGACACCAGTAAAACTTCAACTGTTCATACAGTTGAAATTGCATCAAGTACCCCTTACTTGCCCTTTGTTGTTTACTTTTAAGTATTGAGGAGTGGGTTTTGGCACCTCTTTTGAAGGGAAGAAGTTGCTCTAGTCTCTGATTTTTCTTCTGTGGTGTCTTGCCAGTTGTGCTAACTGTGCTACATGGTGTAATAGAGAAAACAGAGTCATTCCAGGCTGCTAAACTCATTTTCACTTTTCAGTGAAGTAAGTTTTAACCAATTTTTTAAAAGGTGAAAAGCCAGTGCATTAACACACTAATACAGTCTGTGAGGTTTGAAGTCTAGAATTTAAAGTCTTCCATTGTAAAACCAAGTAATGTATTACATGCCATACAGATTAAGCTGATCCATAAGCCACCTTTGTTCCAGAGACTGTTACCCTCCATGGAATGGAATTCTCAAATCTCTGTGGAGAAGGATTCTTTTTACAGAGGAAGAAAATATTTCCTAACGAGAGTATTTACTGGAAATACTGTAAATTCATGCCACATAATACAGATGACTGGTAACTCCTTCAGTATCGTCAAGGACAAAAACCAAAGCCAAATGGGTGTCAGATTGCTTCAAGGTTTTCCTTTGCCTGATCTGGATGAGAACTTGAGGTTTTATCATAAAAGGAGAACACTGGAAACTGAACTGACTGGCTTGCGATTGCTGAGAAAAGGCATCAACATTTGTTTCTGGTCTTTTGCTGAAGCAGCCCTTCAGCTGATCATTTGGATTGAAAGTAAATTGGTTTGTTTTCATAGGTCTATTTCTTCCAAGTTCAGATAAAATAAACCTCTCCTGTGGGCCCGAGGGTGTTCGTTCTGAATTCTTGGTTCATGTGGCAGAGATCCTCTGTACTATGTTGCTAACGTATTACCCACCTTGAAGAATACAAAGCGGGCTATGTCTTGGCATGTTTCTGTAGTTTCCTTGTCTTGTTACAAGATCTTGTGAAAGCATGAAAATGGGAAACTAATTTCCCTATGGTAAGGAAAAATACATGTGTGCATATGTGTTTATGTGTATATATACATAAAAGGACATTTGTCACAAACGTCAGCTACAGCATTCTTGGAGGAAATCTAGTAGTTCTTCTCTGCTAGCAAATTCTACTCCTAGATCTGACAGATACCGTTCAGGTCACGTTACAGCCCTGCCTTAGCCATGAATTCAAGGTTTGGCTGTAAGATTCCTCCAAGTTAGTGCCTATGTGCAACTGGAATTATGTTCAAGTCCCATCGCCAATGACTAGGAATGAAAAAAACACCTTTGTAGTCTTATCCCCTTTATACAGATTTTCTGAAAGCCTGAATTGGGGAACAGAAAAGCAAAATGACAAAACTTTAAAAAGTTTGCTCTGGAGGGTTTCAATCTCTTGCCCCAAAGTAAAACGAAACCATAAAATATGAATCCTACAGTGAAATTCCCTTTCTGGCGATTCTCCACAGGGTTAAATACTTAAGAGCAGAAAACGGTAAAGTCATCAGAATTTTAAGTGGGGAGACAACATTACAAATATAAACCCATTCTAAAGCTATGATTTGTTGTGAAATATTTACTCAAACGCTGTAATAAATGAAAAGTAGGTTTCCACTTTCTTTACATCTTAGCGGAAGTAATAATACAAGAAGAAAGAGAAAACTACCGAGTCTAGTTTATGAGAAATGTATTACGTTTACCGTAATTCACCAACAGGACCAATTCTAAAAAAGATGCTCTCTGACCACCTGTATAATTTTTCAGAACACTATTAACATGGGGCAACTACACTCAAGAAGCTAGTCAGGGAAAAAGCAGTATTTTAACATAGTTTAACAACCTAATATAGGATGAATAAAATTACTATTTCTTTATCTTTTTTATCTACAGACTAATAATATTTACATATTTACAGGATGATATTTACAGTTCCATCATCTTACTTCCCAAGAAAGAAGAGCAAGTATTTCCTTTATGGATATTACAGTATTAAAACCCCAGAGGATCAATGGAAAGCATGAATATTTCGCTTACAGTGCCCTTCTGTTCAGACTGACATGGCTGGTTGAACGTTTTCAGAAGGGCACAATGACAGCTGAGGTACTGCCACCGCAAACTGTAAGAGTTAGGGAAGGCCACCATTGACCATTATGCCACCATCTGGTCTTGAGTGTTTTTGAGAAGGCTCAGTGGAGCACTATGATCAGGTGGTTGGTAGCAGCACCCACCTCAGCATACCCTTTATTGGCCTCCCCGCTGACGTACAATGTTCTGACAGGCCCGTTGCCCATTCCAGAGCAGAGCTCCATGCAATCCACCTGCTCCTACACGTAGTGTACAACCTCCCTTCTTTGCCATTTTATAGGCTAGAAATGCATGTTTCAGTGCAATTCAAGCATTTTGCTTTTTTTCTGGCTGGGGTTTTATTTCATTAGAAACTACATATTCTTCAACTGTATTAAAGAAATAAGCTGATTAATCCCATTTTCATGAAAAAAATGGAAAATACTGATAATAATGGGTCTCAACTGACCACTACCATTATTTTCAGCAGCACTATTCTCAGCGTTAGATTCACTATGTAAATCCAGTAACAGTGGTGCTGAAAAAAGATCAGCTTCTGAAATGTCTTTAGATAAACACAAGAAAGTACATGTATCACAGTTCATTCAGAAGTCAAGGTTTAAACGGATGTAAAAAGCCCTGGTTTTCCAGTATCAATGGCATTTGGAAACACAACCAAATTCTGAGTGCTGTGAGCCACAGAGGTACAATAAAACACAAAAATATAATAAAAATACTATCTTTTTGTTATTTAAATCCAGCTATACACAGACTTTTAAGTGCCAGCTGAAGAAGACTCAAAGCACAAATACAGACTTCTCTGTACATAATGATCGGAGTTTTATTACTGTTGAGTAAAATAGTTTTGTTTGGAACCTAATCTTAATTTCATTGCACCAAGTATAAAAAACAGCTACAACTTACTGAGAGGTGGTCCCTTCCTTTGCCAGATAGCAAAAGAAGCAAAAGGATTTCGTTTGATGAATTAGTTTAATGTGTAATTTTAAAATGCTATACAAACGTTTCCAAAGACTCAGTGAAATCTGGTCTGAGAATGTACACCTCAAGAGCCCCTTATGATGTGCAGAAAATCCTCCAGGAGTGGCATACTCTTGTAACAGAGGTTATTTACAGCGTGAAAAAAACACATGGGCAATCTGGGATGACACAATTACCCAAAGTTCTGTATTAGAGAGTTCAAAAGGAAGAGATAGTGCCTACAGACATTTACAAACAGTCAAAATCATTATCCAGGTTAGAAATAGGACTGGTTTAGGGGAAAAAAAGTCCCACAGAAGACTACAGAATTTCTGAGTGAGGTCTTCTCCTGAAGTTACATACCTATTGGTAATACATCACAAAACTGACATAGAGCCTTCAAAAAGCTTAGAGAAACTTTTTATATTTCACTGGAAATCCAATTTTACATTAGAAAATCACAATTCTAATCAAAATTATCTTCTTAAATATTAGTAAGAATTCTGAGGACACTTCTCTCACTTAAGAGACCTTAGTACCCCGCTAAACTACCTGCTTTACAGATACCAAGTATGGAATTCTAAATAAAATTAACTTATTTTGCTTTTTTTACCTAGAAATCAGATCTTTTGACAAAGGGTGATTTCTTTCTTTCTTTTAATGATTGTAAATGACTTTGTCATCCAGATTTTATATACAGGCTACCATCTTCATTCAAGACTTGGAAGCACGGCTGCTAAGTAAGAGTAGTGCATAACACAGCACTCCTCTGTGCGTGCCTGAACAAAGAGCAGGCTGGTGTTTATAATGCACGCGTGATACAGTGGCGAGCACGAAATGGTGAGTCACTAGGACCATAACTGAAATAAAAGGGATATTTGTTAAGGCTTACTAATGACTCAAGAGGCCACCTGTAACCAGTAAATCATCCCATCTTTAATATCTACTAATGCTGTTATGAAAATTTACTCACATAGGTCATTTTTAATGGCAGAGTAGAATATTTTTTCCATCTTCATCTTCATGGTGAAAGATTTTGCATAAGAAACTCTGCTGCACAGGTTGGGGAGGCTTCTTTATAAAACCATAAAGATCATATTTAGTATTAGGTTTAACTGTCCCTCCACCTTTTAAATTGTATGCTAAATGCATAGGCAACAATTTCACTTGCCTGACATTTTTTATTGGTAAACATCCTAGAGCCATCTACGGGTGCTCTGTACAATCAGAAAAAGGATGCCTGCATTTTCTTACTCTACTTTTTCTATAACACACAAGTTACTTTTCAGTATGAGCACTTGAAACATGAAAATAATCTGAAAATTAGTATAATGAAAGTATGCTACAAATATGTTAGATCACTCAAGATCTGCAATTAGAAATCTTCATTCCTGACTCCATATAGCTGTCTGATGAACATTAAGTAATTCTTCAGCTGCTGGAACTTAAGGAACCAAAATTTCCAGTGAGTTATCTATTATACCTGATGAGGAGTGGTGTTTTCTTTAGGGTTGCCAGCACTTCTCATGCAAGTAGCTGAATTTTCCAGATGTTTCTTCAGCAAAGAGACCTACTTCTGCTTTCCAATATCAAATCTTTCCTAAATACTACCGCTTTCTTTTCACAAGATATTATCAAGCATCACAGCTATCACTATTCTTCCAGATGCACGTTTTACATTTACATTGTTGAGTTAATTTAGCAAAAACCATAAAGTAATTCAAACATGGCAAGTTCTGGTCGAATTGTGAGTTCTGGGTAATCTTGCTGTTCCTGAACTAATAACAGCTTCTTTCAGCGCTCCTCATAAAGCAACCAAGTACATCTCATTGGCTTTGTCATCTAACTCATATCATGGGGTACTGAGACTTACTCCAAAGTATTTCAAAGTTTTGATCATTAAGAATCCTGCAATTTATATCACCATTCCAGTAAATTTTCAAGTGTCTCCTAAACTTGCTTTTGAGCATATTACTTCCTGAAAAGTAAATCCTACTAATCCTACTATAGGAAAACAATTACCTATAGCTGACCAGGCAAAAACTTCCATCTATTGAATTCATAGAGCATACAAGGCATTAATATCTGATACAATAAATACCTGAAGTATAGAAAACAATGTCTTTATTTACACATCTGCCAAAATCAGAAATACAGCAGTGCTAGCCAATTTACTCTCTTGCACTACATGACATAGGGCATGGAGCAGTTAGAGTGGTAAACAATAAAAATTCAGAATAATGTTAAATATTAATTAGAGCATTGTGAAAAAACTGCTCCAGCAGTAATTTTAAATTTCAAATTGCTTGCCTGCTGTTGATCATCACCACAATAATGCCAATAATTTCAAAGCAAAATTGAAAGAAATTCAGCTGTTAGGCTGCTGAACACGAGAGTACTGGAAGGTAGCCAGTAGACATGTGGGACGTAGACTGCTACATGAGACAATCCCTTTATGAAAAATCAGGACTATCAAGGCATGAGACATCTCATTCCAAGGTTACACAGGTTAGATGAAATACACTCAAGAAATGCCTATGGTTTTTACCACTGATTTTAAAGGGAGTTTGGTGACTAGTTCATATATTGGTCCTATACTGCTCATGTCTAGTAAGCAAAGGTGAATCCTGCCCAGGATACCTGAACTGGAGCTACTGAAGAACAGAAAGGAGCATGATGGTTTCAGCCTCTAACACTTTGTGAAGAAGCAGGAACAGGGCCTGGATCTCTGAAGTTTCATGAACATGTCTAACTTTCTCAGTGCTTCAATGAACCAAACCACAGAAACGTGAAGCTTGCCCTTCATGAGCTAGCAGATGAATATTTTTTGGCACTCAATTTTTGTGATGATGTCAGATTGATTATTTTATCATATTTGAATGTATATGACATTTTGTTTATACCAGTTCTCTTTTTGTTCTCCATGTGTATAAACAGATACACCAGTGCTAAAGAACTACAATTTTGTCACAGACACAGATGTGGAGCAGTATGAAGGCTTTCAGAAAGTTCAGAGTTGCCAGAAATAATCTTCCACCTATCACCTCGAGCAACAGTGTTTCAGAAGGCTCTGTACACCACTGCAACCTACTACTCACATCAAGAAAAACAAGTATGTTGCAGGATTTGACTGCACAAGATGGCACAACTACAAGTTCTACAATGAATACATACCTAAACATATTTTACAAAGTTTCAGCCTCATTCTGAATGTCCAAAATTTCTCAATTTCATAGCGTTGAGGAACACTGTTTGAACAAGTTCAATGCTGTCCATACCATAAGGCCAACTGCGTCTTAATGTGTTTAGAGCTGTTACTGTAGTTGGACTTTGCCAGAAAGCAGCTACTTGTGGTGTTTTCCCCACAAGTACATGGCCTATTTAAAGCTGTTTATGAAAGAGTTTTTAAAAAAAACCTAGAGCTTGAAATCCACAAAGGTGAAGCTCTCCCTGAAAACACATTTATTAAATTGAATAGCAGCTTCCTTATCCATTTGTTCTTTAGTGTGTCTTTAACAAAAAATGTGCCCACAGTGCAGCCAGAGGTGCGACAGGGGTATGTTTAAGCACTCGTGAGTGAGCCCTAATCTTGCCAATAGCACTGCAAATGTAGCAGCAAAGATTTCAACACAGGCTGTATAACCCCATGAGATCGTGGTACTCATGCCAGCTGAATTAAAGCTAGCTGGGATATGTCTCTTCCTGCTGGAGGCACACTTCTGATTGCTTTGCAGACATAAGTCACCCTGCTTGATTTTGTCTATCTATGCCTGAGTCAAAATTTCCTCATGCTACCCAGCCTTATGCTGGCAAGCTTTCTTTCTGTGTAGAGTGAGTCAATATACTCTGACTCTGTTTTCAAGACTCTAGAAAGACAAGGCTGGAAAAGCAGTATAAATCATTCCATATTGGAAATAATTACTTACATTTGAATTCTGTAATCCTTATTTGAACAAAACTCACATAGACCTTAGTGGGAGTTCAGTTCAGTTAATGACTGCAGTACTTGGCCCTTAATTCCTTTTTCTGCCCTGCTATCAGATGTATTATTATTATGAGAAACATCTGTAATAATACTTTACACTTCCATAGCCCCTGACATCTGGAGGCTCCAACAAACTCTCTCTGAAATTACTATTAGGTATTCTTATGTTACTAAGGTTGTCAAGTAATATGCCCAGGCCAGAGATACAATGTTTATGCTTTATGCAGCTCTTAAAAGTTAAATGAGGTTGCATTGATAAATAACATCCATTATACAACCCACGCCTTTATTACCAACTGGAGAGAAAACTGAAAAATGACTGACACTGAAGATTAAAAAGAATTGTAGACGCCTAATATCAAATAATGTCAAATTCAGCTATTCATACTTGAAAATTCTTGTTTTGCTTTCCAGACCCTAGAAATCACTTAACAAACACAAGGCCAGAAGTCTGAGTGGAACAATAATGTGGTTTCTGTTTATGCTTGCTAGCTTGTCTGTCTGTGTTTATCTGTGGGCTGCAGCTAGCTGATCACATACCGTATCTGTTCCACTGTGGCAAACCAGCACTATTTGCTTTGGGTTTTTTCCTTAAGGTACTTTTAAAAATGCTTCCAGGTATCAAGCAACCAATTATTTTAGGCGAACTTGGACCTGATCATGATCCATCACACAAGATGTGGCACATGGTAAGCAAATGCTCAAAAATGCACATGAAATGAGGTGCACAATGTACACATGGCTGTTCCAAAAGAAAAACCAACAAAACCATGTACTGTAAGAAAGAAATTACAGACTCATCTCATTACATGAGAGCAAAAAATTTGAAAAGCTGTAATATGAAGAAAGTGCCTGGCAAACTGATCATAAACAGCAATATGTTCAGGACAATGAAAGGGAAGGATCTATTTTCACTCCACAGCTAGTTACAATTAATTTCTCATTATAAGGCCCTCTCTTATCAAGACTCAAGAATAATAGTTCATTGTCCTGTTAGCTCTTTCAGATGCTCAGAACCACAGGATTGCAATTCTCCTCTGAATATCCCTGTCACCGTTAAAATACAGAACACTTTATAGCTATATGTGTCAGCTGTTATATCCCCTTGTATCTTCTTTATGTGGGCTCTCAGGGTGATAACGCAACACAGTACCTCACTTTCTGGACACTTCTAGCTGTAATTTGTCTTTTATCAGATGAAGAAAAAAATGCATTAAGGCTGAGAGTAGCTGTTAAGCAGAAACATGAACGGGCCCAGAGCCAAAACAAGTACTCCTGCTTTAAAATACAATGCGTAACTTACCTGTATTAACTCCATCACATAACAACCTAAAGACAGAATTAGATTCAGTCATCTTAAAAATCTGCTGGGATGCAGTGCCTTGCTGAAGCGTTTGAATGGCTTAGGAATGTAAATGCTTCACAACCCTAAGTCTTCACATGCACGCATGTTCTTTAAAGGGTAGAGGGCTGTCTGAAAGCATTGCCTTAGAGGAGGGGGAGTGAAAGAAAGTGAGACCAAGTGTGCTGCCTAGCTGCCTACAACTTTTGGCAGTGGATCAGACAAACAAGTTCAGCAGAAAGTCGATGTAATTTTATTGGACCACACTGTCTCAAGCAATTAGAAAAATATTTGTAAAACATCAGATGAGAAGGGGAAACGTGGAGCCCAATAACGCAAAACAATGTTTATAAGACAGAAATTGTGAAACTGGAAGAATAAACACAATTACTCTATCAGCACCTCCAGTTCTTCTGAAGATTACTTAGCTTAAAAGCAAAATGTTTTCCTGTTGCATTGAAAAGAATTCATGGTTAAAAAAATTCACAAATGTACACGCATACAAAAAAAGTGTTACATACGGATTTTTACTGTGAAGCTGTCAGTGCTCATCAACAGATTACATGCTACATGAATGCACTTTATGTACTGACATTCACATGCCTATTTGGGCAAGGAATTCAAATCCATGGTTGTGCAAGACGGGTAAATTTTAGATTCAGATTATGTTTTTAGAAGAACTACAGGTCATCCAATGTACGTGTAAGCTGCTCAGATAAATTAATACTGTGTGCAGTAAAAATCTTTCTTTGCAAGTTATTATTTCCCCCCTTTAAATACTATGCTGAGAAAAACAGTTCTGACAACCTGCATAACGCAAGCTTAGACACACACAACAGTAAAGATGGCCACATGCATTTCTTTTTAAGTTGCAGGCAAGTCAGGAATTTGTCTGCATCTTAAATTGGGACATTTTTTCTTTTCTACCGAGTAGAAATATTTCATTTTCTGCCCCAGTTAACATCATAAGACTTGTCACATTAACTGTTCTGTTCAAACTCCAGCTACTTAGGCATTAGCGCATGGGGAAGATTTATCTGTTAATTCTAGGATAACACAGTACTGCCTGACTGTTGGCAGTTATCTGAGTAATAGGATTGGACAAAATGCAAATATTACTATGTCCATTAGAGGTTCTATCAAGATTAATGATGGTCGTTAATGAATCAGAAGAAGGTTCTGAGCACCCTGGAATTCAGGTGTATTGTGCATATCAATTCAAATCTATCTTCAGCCAAGATGGAAACCCACTGTCCATGTTTACTTTTTGTGTACGGAGCCAAAGAATTCAAGCTGTTGAAAGGACTGTTTCGACCTGACACAGAATGCCAAATAAGAGAGATATTCAGGTGAGAGAAAGATGTCCTGAGCAAAGATTACTGGTGCTGAGTGACAGATGCAGGACTTTCATGAACACAGGCTGCCTCAAGCTAACGAGATGGCAGCCCAGGTTCTTGAAGATTTCTGCTGTTCCAACACTAGGAAGAATTCTTAGTATAGCAAAGACAGGGATCCAGGACCTGGAACAGCTGAAAATTTCAATAGTTTATAAACTACTACAGTTACTCAGTTGCAACCTCAGCAAAAGCAGGAACAGGCCTTTATAACACCAACCATCAAGTTTACCTTCTGGGCTCGAATCCAGTGCCAACACAGTCAAATAAAATCCAGAGAGAACAGCCTGTGTTGCCCAAACAGTCTACTCGTACCTAGCTGTACAGCAACGATTTCTGGGCAACCGTGAAAATTCTCTACAGTATAAAAGACTTCTCCCACAAGCACATTCACAATGAAAACAAGCTGTGAATTTCAGGATAAACCTAAGTCTAGAGAAAGCAGCTCTGTTTGAAGTTGTGTTTGCAGTGAAACTTTGGCAGTCCCAAAAAACAGCTAAGCTCCGATTTCCGTACATCTATATACTCTGCAATATATCTTGTGTGGACTAGAAATGAATCCTTTGCATTCCAGAAGCATCAAAGAATGACTGCTGAAGAAGACTAAAACTTCTGTGAGTGATTGCTCTGTGTGTGTGTGTGTGTGTGTGACATAGCTGTAGCCAGACAGGACATTAAATGTCCCAGCAGAGCTGTTGCTTACACACATCCTTTAGTGTACTGTCAACACTGGAAAAGAATCTGTGCTGGAAAATATTGAGAAATTATATTTTTCAATACATATTACATAGTTAGCTGGGCTAAGAACTAGAAAAAGCACATGAATAAAAAGCTGATATCCTAAGTTCAACCAGCAGCGTGGAAAAAACCATGAAGACAAAAAATGAACAGAGAAAAGGAACTAGGCAGATGAAATGACAGCATGGAAGATAGTAGAGAGAGAGAGTTGTATGAATAGATTACATATGGAGTTTGTATGATTTTAAGAAAAAAAAAGTTTAAAGAAGAATGTCATATAACCAGATTTTATTCTAAGAGAAGTACTTCAGCAGATCCATTTTCTACTGGATGTCTTCATTGACCACACAAGATTTTCTTTTTCCCAAGGATTAATGCTGAGCAAATACAGGGTAAAGAAACCCTTTGCAAGAAGTATTTACAAACATCCATTTGAATAAAACCACAAAGTGCTTTGGATGGTATTCGGTTTACCTCATCATTCATACTCAAAATAATGAATATTACTTGTATTTGCAGAGAAAAAAAAATCTCCATTAGTATTTTTGAGAATATTAAACACAAAACAATACCTTTAATGTTTGTGTCTGGAAGTTACAGTTGTTTAAAGGATGAGATGCAACAACTATGTTTATAAAGCCTTTCAGGAAACACTCCAAAAGTATGAATATTCTTGACTTTCTCACCTTCCATACATGTACCCTTCACCTCCTCAGACAGCCTGCAAGCACAATTATCTCTGTGGCATACCAAACGACCTAATAACAATCAGAGTCAACATGTATGTGACACCCATTGGCTCCCACACTTGCAGGCTCACCATCTGCCTGGACAGCAAACGTGGCCTCAGTGGAGCATTCAAAGAACTGTCTAATGGGTATCCAGTGCTTTACTGTCTCAGTAAGGACTGCCTCATTCCCAAAATCAAGGCCAAAGGCATGAATAGAGCTATCAAAACAAGGTATCTTGTGCATACAGAACCCTGAACCTCACTGGCCTGACTTCTTGAGCAATTAGTGTGCTCCATAAATGTACCTTTCCTATGAAGACATATTTTAACATCAAGGATTCACAAATTTGGCATTTTTAACATTTAAAATTTTCTACATTGATTATCTCCTACACTCTCCTTTAAAGAGGTCCCATCCCAACCTTGAAAGAAAAGAAGCTTGCTGGAGTTGTTCGAGATGTTCTCCTCCTTACAAAGCAATGTCACCTAATTGGAAATAACTATATTCTTGGGGAATTCAGGAAAGAGCAAGATTAGACATGTCTGTGGATGATGAAAATATCAAAAGTTGCATTCAATTTTACTTTTTTTCTTTTTTAGGAACAGTATAAACTCATGTACTTTAGGAAATACGCTAACCCATAATAACCTAGGATAGAAAGTTCCTTTCTGGACATAATATTCTTAGTCTTCCACTATGGCTTTTTTTGTTGTTTGGGTTTCTTGGTTTCTTTCTTTGGTTTTGTTTCTTCTCGGAGCATTTGCTATTGGTCACTGTCAAGACAGAGCGCTGGCCTAGATAGCTTAATGTCTTCCTCCAATAAAACAGTTGGTATGTTGCTGTGCATTAAGTCAATAGTTTGCCTTGACAGAGTACTTTTTCCAATCCAGAAGGGAGGGAAAGAATCATGCTGCCAGTTTTTCCTGCTTCACAGGTCATTGTTTTTTCATATTAACCTCTCTGCGTCTTCTCTTTGTAGCATCTCTCTGGAATAAAAGCAGCCTTATTTTTCTAAGGCAGGAAACAATCTCATTCTCCAAGGACACAACTTCACAGTCACGAGCAAGTGAGAGAGATCCCAACATTTTTCCACAGTAAGGCATTAACTTCTTTGAAGCACCGGGTTATTCACCCTGCATTCCTCTTCATCTTTCCTTTGGTATTCTTGATGTACAGGTGGGGCCGAGGGACTTTTTTGTAAATGAACTGGGTAAGTGCTTATCTTCCTTCATGTCAATAAAAATGGCAAAGTAATTTCTTCTGAAAATAGTTCCTTTTCACACAAGCACAAAGCAGAGCAGTTTTGCATATGAAGGAAAAACATGTTAAGCTATGACAACTTTCTATTTTTCTAGACAAGCTCTTTTTTTCTGCATTGAAGATTTGCTTCTAGAAGCAGACAATGATGTTTTGCCTTTGCAAGTTCTGAATACCTGGCAGTCCAGCTGGTAGTAATGTGCAGTTTGGTAAGCGGCATTTCCACAGCAAGTGGACATTTGTACTGCACAATGCATGAGAAATGAGTGTGTGATTTTCTAGAAGTACCAGGTTTACTGCCCTGCATCATACATTTGATTTGTGCATGCACAATAAATGCATGCTTCTCAAATACATCTGCTCATGTGCACTTCTTTGTTGTGTCCAGAAATTGAATCAAGTATTTGCCACATACTTTACCAATGCTCTAAACTGTATCCGTGTATATTCCTCTACCAGAAAATTCAGTTGTAAACTTGGCAGCTTACACATTGGATGCCTGAGATACAAGTATAAGAACCTTACCCTAAGCTGAATTCAGGCAGCCCACCTTTCTGAAATATGTAGGTTAAGGTCAGAAAACGGCTATTTTTCAATATGGCAATGAACCGTAAGACAATATGGAAAACAGTCTAAAATATGAGTATCATTATCCCACTGTCACATTAATCTGCTTCCTCTTATGGTAAAGCAGTGAGAACTAACAGAAACAGTGCTTTAATTGGGATGCTCTCTAAGTTAGTCAAAAACTAGGTACATTCTACGCAGAGTTCAAGCACAGCCTTCGATTCAAATTGCTTCATTTCAGTTTGTCTTCCAGGATAAATCAGCATTTTTCAACAGTTTTTTTCTGTGACGTGTCTTGCCATCTCAAGAGATACCATGCACTAAGCCTACATCTACCGCAAGGTTGAACACAGAAGGGAATGATTTGGGTGACCTTTCTCCTGATGTGATCACCTGACCTGGCGGAGTATATACCATAACACGACTGTAAACACCCCAACATACAAGATGCTCAAGTACAGGATGAAAATACCATTTCTGACAATGTTTCAAACAAAACCAGGACACATTTGCAAGAAAGTCTGTAGTCTCTCTCCCTTTTCCCATCTTAATTACCTCCACAAAAGGGTCAGTAACATTTGCCAATAGATGAAGAGTAGGAATCTACAATACAGTCAAAAAAGTGAACTAGGAAAAATGCTGTTTTAATGGAAACTAGTAAAAGACTTGCTGTAAAGACTTGTATGTTAACTTCACCTAGAGTAAGTTACTAATCCTAAATGCCAGTTCATTCTAGCTGTTTAAGTATGAGTCAGTGAAACAACCCATGAACAAGAAAAATACACACAGTGGTTCTGCAGGATGGACTAAATAATCTGAAGCAGGAGGCAGCAACAGCAGTTTTATCTTGCAAGTTCCCACAGTGGTTCTTTAAAGAAGGCAAGATAGAAAAGAAAATGTAGGGATTGAAAATGTAGGGATCATACTTTCACATTGAAAAAAGTAAATAGAAGAGGTTTTCAGTTGTTCACATACAGATGCATTAGCTTAAACCTCTCAAAGAAAAAAAGAAAACCAAACAAAGGCATCTTTGTCTTGCTTACTTGCATCAGTTGACAATCACGGTCCATCACAATCAGCTTACACTCAGGTATAATAAACAGTATTGAGGAGGTTATATTTTAATGTGAGAGATAAAATTTGCTGCTGGTGATAGGTTCAAAACATGCCTGTAAACCCATCATATAACACATCCTCTTTTAGTCCTACTTAGATTAAAAATAATAATACTGAAGGATAGGTTTTGGCTTTGGTATCCACTGCAGGCACTTCAAAAGGACACACAGTGAAACTGGGTGCATTTTGATTGACTCACCCAGTGGGCTTTCAGGGTGCATCCAAAAAAACCAACTTAAAGCATGCACAAGCTCCTATCCCATAGTGGTTCTCCATTACTTCAGCCATGTGGGCATATGCATGTCTGTGTAAAAGACAATGACACAGAAGGAGGAAACTTCTCACCCCATTAGGCACTGAGTGCTTCCAGAAGCTCTGCAAACCATAACAGCAATTCCCCTCCCTGCCCTGCCCCCAGGGTTCATCTAGTTCTTGCACCATCATAAAAGCAGGAAAGCTGTAGAATCACACAATCCTCACCCTATTTCTTACACTTTTTCCTGAAGCATCTTCTTGTTGACATCTTAGGTTAACTAGACCTCCGGATTGCTCCAGTACAAGCCCTGCTACATTTGGATGTTATGTTCTCTTTTCCTTTGTGGAGGAAAAAAAAAGAAAAGAAAAAGTGAAGTCAAACTGAAGAAACTTCTGCTTTGATGTATTTATTCTCTTGTATTAAACGACACAGAATTATAAATTAACTGCCCCAAAACCATAAACTTAACAGATTTAGTAAATCTGAATAATAGTTTATCTCAAATGAGTCTGGGGAAACCAGTTTGCCTCCAAATATTTGCCCAAAAACTAAACCAAGTCAAGCCTTTGTAAAAAGCCAGTTGGTTTATTTCATTATTATTTTCCATTCTCCTATCCCTGGGAATAACTATACCAGGTCTGAAAGGCTGGAACTTTTGCAAGAAAGTTTGCCTTCTCTGATGGTCTAACCCCACACCTCAGATTCTGAATGTCAGCAAAGTTTAGATAAATGTTTGTGATTTTAGGCACCTATCCAAGACTGTTGCTGTTTGCGTATTAGGATATAAGAAGTTAATTGGAAGGACACACTTTTCCTTAGTGGTAGAAGCAACTGATTGATTACATTATGTGTAATCTCCTATTCATAGAAAGAGCAGAACATAGCATTCTACAGGCAGAGATAAAGAGTGTTTGTGTGTGTGTGGCTGAGGGGAAAGGGCACAGCAGGGGAGTAAAATACTAAGAATATCGGTGCACCAGATGAGATGTCAGTGGAATAGAAAGTCATCACAGGATAATGGTCTCCTGCTGCTAAATGAAGGCCAAGGCAAAGCAGATGTTGACTCTGAGCAAAGAAGTTTATTTTTAAAGCACAAGACACTGATCCTGTCATAGTAGTTACTCTGCTAAACTGCTGGTAAAGTATCATTCATTTCACTTGACAGACATTTTTAAGAAAAGCATCACTTATTTCATGTTATTATTGAGTTATATTTTTATTGACTTGATAAAAAACCCACCCCCACCCCCAAACTTACTGTTATGTTCCATCAAGCAGAAATGAAACCAGTAGTGAAAATACAACCTTATTTGAAAATTGCACTGAACTTTCACGGTTCTGCAACTTTCTGACAGAGGTTGCTTTACTGATAGGCTTCAGGCCATTAAAAACTAAGTTATCTATCAGTGCAACTGGCTGACTGGTTACATCTATTCCTGCAACAATCAATCAGTTGTCCTAACATGCAAATACAGGAAGGAAAAGAACCTTTGAGTAAGAAACCCAATCTTTTTGTTAGACACTAGTATTTTTAAAGCTTGGACAAGACTGAATTCTAGATAGACATCTTGCCTGAAATCTTGGTTCCACTTACATCAATGGCCATATACCCATTGATCCATAGGGACTAATGATTTCATCACATGTTAGTCTGCAAAATGGCCGGTGCTGGACATTATTCTGTCTGCTGCCCACTGATACACTTCAACTTTGCTGTTGGAAAACCACCTCTGTGAGGGATCTAATATTTCCTCTCACTTGTTTATGGTCTTTGGCAAATCCCTTAATCCCCAGTTTCTCATTTGTACATTATACGATCGCCTCTTTTTGTGTGTGTGTGTGGTTTTGGGGTGGGTTTTTTGTTTGTTTTGCTACAGGATCTTCAGGGTAGGGACTGTCTTGAACAGACAATGCATGAAGAGTGGCTAAAATTCCCAGGCGTTTATATCAGTTATTGCCACTGAAACTACTATGCCAGGAGATAATAAAAATATATCTGACACCTCATCCAGTATGCTTATCTGTTCACTGGCTTTCTGTTGAATGCAAACACAAATGAAAGGCCTTGACAGTCACATCCAAAATCTTTTACAGATTTGGGTATGGTTATTTGAAGCATTATCTCAACTTGAGTTATGACATTTCATCAAAACTACATTTAGAAGAAACAAACTCCTAAACCAAGACAACAAGAAACTTTTCCTGGCAAGTTCTGAACAGCTGTGTTTCGGAAGAAATCTACTCTGGAAAAAATCTTAACAAATACAAATTTGGTGTCATCATCTTCTTCTTCTTCAGGGATCCATTAGTAAATCCTTCTTTAGAGTCCACATTTTAAAAAATCATGGACCCTCATGAGCCGAGGCCTCCTTAAAAAGCAATGGAAACCAGCCTCCCAAGTCTCTGTGTTGCTCTAGATGATCACAGTTACACTTTTAAATCACTCAGGTGCTTCAGAATTGTATAGCTGTTCATGTCTCAATAACTTCTTGGGTATAATAGACAGCATTCCTAAAAAATGAGCTAATCTGTTAAACTCCTCAAACCAATGCAGTAGAAGTATCAGGCAAATCCCTTTAACCTGTTTTGTTTTTTTTTAATCCAAGGTATAATGACCAACTCATTACTTAATTGAACATACTGTAGTAAATCAAACAGCTGTACCATAATTTTCATACCCATCATATTCCTATCAATCAAAGGATAGTTCAAATGTACACACAGAATGTATGCTCTTATAAAAATCTCAACTGCAAAAATCAGTATTACTTTTAATTGTCTATATTGTTAATTATATCAGAACTAGTTTACTAGCTTTACATTTTTACAAATGCAATAAAGATAACAGCATCTCCCCTGAGAAAATAGATTGGGAATTATCAGTGCCAGAAGAATCATATAACAAATGACAAAAATATACTGCATTGCCAATTAGGCAAGCAATTCTGAAGTAGGCAGCTATACTTTAGAAATAACCCGGACAGATTTCTAAACAGAAGCAGTATGGTACTGTGAAACAAAGACAGAAAAGATAACAAGGTTTCCTTATCAGCGACAGTGGGAAGAGCATAAACTTTCTAGGAAAGCAATTACCTTACATGCAAGTTTTCTCATTGCAGTTAAGGACAGTACAATAGCTACATGTTTTGATCTCAGCTTTGTCTTCAAATACATGAGATATGTAATATTCACTGGAGTCCCTGGGAGCTGTGAACATGTATCTGAGAATATAACTAAGCCAACAGAGTCTAAAATGGGGTAAAATTTTTTTGAAGGTTTTGCCAAATATTTGGTGGTGCTGCTATTGTCATCCACAGACAGCTAGGAAGTTCAGAGGCACGCATAAAAGAAAAATAACTAGTATGAGGACTAACGTAAAAAAATATATGTACTTTGATTCTGAAATTTAGAAGAGATTTATTACTGTAATTTAACACTGGCAATGGATCTGGCTTAACACAAGGCATAAAGGTCATTTAATGAGAGCACCCTGCTGGTCTGAAAGATTGTCGTGTGGCATTGATCCAGCTGGTGGTCTAGATTGAATGGATTTCCACAACATCTAGTAACCACTGGTTCTGCCACAATAAAATGCTACTATTTCAGTAAGGTGTTGCACTCAGTTTAAATATTTATTTATACAAAATTGGAGGCCATCAGTAGCACCATTGGCAGCTTGGAACTGACTTTGCTTGAACCGTTTCATAATATCTCACTAACTCATAGAATGCAGAATAGTACTTACCTGACAAAAAGAGACAAGAAAAAATTTCAAATGGAGATACCTTCTTGAGTGAAAAAATAAGCAATCAGAATACTAACTTAAAACCTCAAATGGAATGCTCTGGAGCAGGGACTAATGTTTAAATTAACCATTCACAGCCTTGTGTAAATGCCTGCTGAAATCAACTGCAACCTTCTACCTTTACTCCATGGGCAGCAGGCCAGGAACCAAGCATGCTTATTCAGATTCTCACCTGCATAGATTGCTACCAACTCAGGTAAGCCAAGCAAGCTCTGAGAACTCATGCTAGAAGAACATCTGCTCATTAGAATTAAAAAAGATTGAGTATAACATACACAACTGAAGAACATACCTTTTTCTTAAAAAGAATCAAGCATTGCATCAATACAGAATAGTAAGTACCTCAGGCATTGTGTCACTTAAATGTAAATACCAAAGTATGACCCTGAAAAGAGGATTCATCTCACCTAATTCTAGCCATCTAAGGATCAGGCATCTGATCTATCAGCTGGCTTCCCAGTAAAATGAGTAGAAAAAACAGGTGCTTCCAGCTACAAAACACCTCATCTATCCATGGAGTGCTTTTAAGATAGGATGGAATTTTAAGTACTATGGATATCCCACTCCAGAATATAGAGAATCTTGATAACAAACTTAGCTTCATTGTTTTAAGTTAAAATTTACTAAAATCAGGTGAGATAAATACAACTCCAGATGCTCAGCTTTAGACATCCTGTTGTGAAAATTCTGCATGGGTAAGTCTTGATAGTGTGTAACTTTTCCATTGCTTTGATTGATGAAGAGTAAGCACAACACCCTTTTTCAATTTATGAAATGCAACAAAACTAAATTAGGTCATTTTGCTATGCCCTAGTTTGTAATTTCATGACTGGCAACATTACTATTTGAAAACATTTCATAGTTGTAATAAAATATTATTTCAGGCTCTCTTTCTAATAGCTATAGTAACAGTCACAAACATGAGATAGAAGCAAAATGTCTATTAGTGACTTTTTAAAGCACACTACACAATTCTAGCACTTGTTAATGCAGTTCAGCTGCTGTAACCTATTTGCCCCATGTTTCTAGAAAATGACACTTGCAAGCTGTGGGATGTCAGCTACCATGAAAGGATATTAGGGACAGTAAATGGAAAGAATTGTATTATTTCAGTCAGCTCCTACTCAAAGGATTTTTGTTTAAGAACCTGAAGAACTTGGGAGCAGCTGAGAAGCTCATTTGCCATTTAGATATTTCAGATGAATCTTCAAACTACATTAACGTTACTCAGTGATAGCAGGAATGAAAAAGTACTTTAAAATCCAACTGATTTTTGCAAAGACATTAAACTAAGTTATTAGTACTAGTTAACAGAGATTAAGTATACATGTTTTAAACATGAGTGTTGTTATTGGTAGTAAACTTCTGATGATACTTAAAACATACTAAATACTATGAGTTACTAGTTAAACACCATTTTCAACTATAGGTAACTTCTGGAGCATATGTAAAAGTTGGCTGTTCTCTGGAACATACTTTTTAGAAGTGGCTCTGAATCCCCTTTGCTGTTCTCCACCTCTGTCATATTCCTCTGTCCTCACAGATTTCTGGGGCTGTGCCAAAGAACAGCAAATCCATAACCCACTCTTAATTTATTCCCTGGTTATTCTGTATGTCATTCTGCAGTTAACCACTGCAGATTTTATAAAAAAAACAAACTCGCAAGATGTTTAGGAATTAGTAACTGGAAAAAGTAAGAAGGACAAAAAGATTTTGGAGTTAAAAATAACTCCTGGAACTAGATGCCACTATCTGAGCTGTACAATAGTTAACCTGTTGAGCCATCGTTTACCACGTACATAATATTACAGGTAAAACATGACACAAGATGATGGTCAATGAGTTCACATTTTGGATATAGCTGATTACAAGTAATAACCTCTTTGAACAATCACAAAAGTGAAGGGTGGGTGTGGGTGTGTGTGCGCGTACGATCAGGAAAGCGTCAGAAGAAGCATACACAGAGCCTCATTCAGGTGAATCCGAGTGGTTGTTGGAAAGCCTGGTGAATGTGGATTTTACCATCTGGAAATGAAGCTGCCATATGTTTACTAGAGTTTTCACAAAGAAGATTGATCATTTCCAGATTTCCCATTTGGTTAGGATGGATTTACATCTGGAGAAAAGAAAAGCCGTGCTTGCTCTTGCAGAAATTTCTACTACTTTTATGCATTTACTGAGGCCTGCAAAGTCCTGGGATATCAAAGTTTCCAACTGCTGACCAAGTCTTTGCACTTCCTAGATAGCGAAATTAAGCCAAGAAGGATTTTGCCTGTTCTTGGTAAAACAGTTACTGCTGCTGTATAGAATGACAGGATATAGCTCACTTCAAGAAGCTTATGTTAGATTCTCCAGGAAAAGTCTCACAACGTCAGTGCTTTCGTCAGAAATTGTTTTGGTGAAAGCAATGGTGGGAAATCTTTTAAGAGAGACAGTTAAGCCTAACCACTATAACTCTGCCAGGTTCTGCTGTTACCTCTTCCGAGTAGTTGTCCAGAGTTCTGCGTGACAACTATAAATATTTAAAGAATCAAGTACATACTTAGTATCATTGATACCATGGATTAATGATTCATGTATCAGTCTTTTTGGACAGAAGAGTTAGAGCTAATAAAACTTATAGATTTGCATTTTTATTTAACCATTAAGTGAAATACTTATTTTGTAGACTGTTTTACTTAATTGCACATAATTTTGAATATGAGTCACACAAAGGTACTTTTCTGAAAAAACTCCATTTCATGTATTTTTCACAGTATAATCTGGAATGCCTCTTTGCACATGCATGAGAATCTTTGGAGGTTTTGGACAAGCTTTATGGCTCACCTTGGGGTTTTTTCAGATATTTATTAATTTTATTAAAAAGATGGAAGACATTTCCTGTGAGAAAACATGGGCATTAAAGCTAATGTATTGATGGAAATAAAGTTATTTTGAATAGAAAATGGAGCATTATTTTTAGAAAATAGAGAGCTTCTTATCTTCTGTCTGATTAGGAATTGCCTCTATAGATTTCAGGGAAAAAAAGATAGCTTTTATAAGCTCTAAATCAGCAGTTTGTTTGTACTCAGAAAAGTGATTTAGTGCATGTTTAACTTTAGGCACATGCTTAAATTCCATTGATTCCAATGGAAATAAAGCAGATGTGCTTGGAGTTTATCACATGCTTAAACAGTGTTGAATTAGGGCCTTTATACTTTACAAGTTCAATATACCAAATGTTAATTAATCCTTGCTGCACTTCTCAAGGAATGTCTCATTACTAAATGCAACTAGTGGGAGTGGAGATTGCCTAATAACTCATGTAGTAACTAACTGGTTTGTGCTACAAAACGTAGCTGCAGACCTCCTAAACTGTCTCATTCTTCTTGCACTGTGGAATTGTAGATAGGAAGGAGGTGCTAAGGGTAAAAAAAAAAAGTTTCTTGTCAATAGAGGAACTTCAGTGAATGCTTCTGGGTTTGTGTGCACATTCACAGTAAGCAGCATATATTTCAATCATGGTTCGTGATATACTAAGAATGAGAAAATAAATACATGCAATATGTAGGCAGAATATATTATTAGTGGTCAAAAAACAGGAGATGAAAAAGGATGACAGTGAAAAGAAGCTAATTCGATTGCATACTATAAAAAGTAGAGCCTCATTACTGTGGAAATGTCTAAAACAAGTAGACTCTGGCAAGCAAAATCCTTCACACCTTTTAAAACAATAATTATAAACAACAGCTTGTGAAGCATTTAATTGAAACTTGCCATTACTTCACACGCACAGTCCATATAAGTGTAGGAGGGAGGGTACTTCCATCATGTCAAACTGCCAAACAGCCAATATTTTTTAACATCAGAGAAGGGTTAAGTAAAAAGGAGGCTCTTTATACTTTAGGTAGTTTGTGGCAAGCATGGTTTAAAAACTCCGAACCAAAGACAACCAAGCTTTCACCAATCCCACAACAAGTTTTCAGGGTTGACTTCATTAACAAATATATATATGCCTCCAACTAGATATTTCAGTTAGTTGACTTAATCAAGAACAAATTAAGCTTTATAGTTCTAGTACGAGACATATGCAGACTTAAAACAATTCTATAAGATCAGTTTCTACAATTACTTAATAACACAACACTTTATTACTAGATCTACATAGCTCCACCTTCACTGAGTCCCTCCTTTCCATCAGTTTGTCAGTCATTAATACTGCCATAGGTAAGAGCCTTTCAGTCGTCATCAGCACCAGAGGGGACCCACATCCAACCTTCTTTGCACAGAGAAGCAGCTGCCTGAAAATGCTTCTGATATCTGACTCCCCTCTCTCTCCCCAGTAATTTGAAGACTGAATTTGAAAAAGAAATTAATGGAGAGTATCTTAAAATTAATAGCTCATTTCCCTTACAATTTTTCTCCTGCTCTCCCTGCCAGTCTTAATGTGCATGAGGTTTCTGAAGAAAATACCAGTATCCAGCCTTATTTACTTTGAAAAGTAAGAATTTGATGTGGAACAAAGCATTCATTAAAAACAGGACATCAAGAGGAGCTAGACTGTTTTTACTCATAGTCTTGAAGTTCTTTGAAGATGTGCTGCCTAAATTCATTTTTCCATACTGACTCTGCACTACATCCTTCCGACAGAACACCCTCCGTGGCACCTCCCTTTAACAGGTAGCTCTCCCTAGGAATCCCCAGTGCCAGTACTGAAAATGTGATTATAGACAAGAAATCTGTTGTCTGATTTATATGTCCTGATGTAAACCGGGGTAAAAGGTTTCCCAATGCCAACGGGTCGGCTCGTTGGAACAAACATAGTGGTCAGTGGCTTGAACCTCCTGTGGCCAAGTGTGTCATTAAAACCTGGTGGTCCATGTGTAAGGTGAAACCACGGCCATATAAACATACATGCCATTTCCCACACGTCCAAAGGAATGCTAGAACCTCCCACTTCCCCACTGAGTGATGCTGTTTTGTGGGCAATGGAACCTGGGAAGTAAACCTAACAGGCTGCCTTTTTGCTCCCTTCAGTTAAAACTCAATTGCTCCCCAGGAATACTTCTGTGGTAGCGCAAATGACCAAATGAAGCATCAAAGATCATCTCCACAACAAAAAATGACCGATTAAACTGAATCATACCAAATACAAAATTTCTCTCCAATGTGTATTCCTGGATAAACAGTTTTCCATTAATGAAACAGAATATTTAACATGTGACTAGTACCATTAACCCACAGAAACCCTCCTGATGTTCCTAATATTAACTGTTATTTGGGATCAAGGCCAAAACACAGACACTGTCACAGGATCATGACCAGGTTTAATCTAAGAGTAGTACACATCCTTGTAACACACTTCGGTACAGTGACACAGAAACAGTGATGTACTACAAAACAAAATTGAAAGCTGATGCAGCAGTAACTAACCATTTTCAAAAGTAAACATAAGATGGAGTTTTTGACTGGCTAGCTGCTTGGTTATCACTGTCTTCAACTCTAGTATGCCACCCAACGAGCACTACCAAATCAAGTATCACAGTCAAGAACCCTTAAGTGGTAGGGGCAGGGCTGAAGTCTAGAAAAAGGAGTTCAAGTCTTGCTCTAGTTATTACTGATTGCAAGAGTTGTTCCCTCTTCTGATAGCAATGGACAGAATACCAAAGATGGCAAGAAATAATCAAGAAAAAAAAAAACCCCTAAAAACCCAAACCAGAAGAAAATACGATGAAAAAGAATGACACAAAGATACAGCTATGTTGGCAGAGCTCTAGGAAGAGAGTTCAGCACACACTTTATCAGTTCTTGGCACACACATACAGCCCTGCTCCCAACAGATCCAGAGAAACACAAATCCAGAATGAAAAAAATTGGGCAACATCCCCAACAACAACTTTCAGGTGAGTTTCCTAGTGATTATGAAGGTTCCCCTGGCTGAGAACAAGTTTTGCTCAGAAAAGCCTTTAATTCCACTATGAATTCTGCCATGCAGTACCTCAAACCTGATCTGATATGCTGCCTGCAGGATTATCCAGGCAGTAGCTATGCAGCTTATTTAGGATAATCATTTTGTATGTGGTCGATTTAGAGGCATTAATTGCAGCAAAAGTATGCTTTCCTTTGACTCTCCAGCAAGCCAAAAAGAAACAACAACATAGTGGCAGAATTATCCCAGAAGTATTTACATGCTGATATATTTTAAGAATACTAATTATTTATTTTAGAATGGCTCTTTGTTCTAATTTTCCTAGTTTGGAATGGTTTTTCATTAATGCTTTAAAGCCATATGCTGTAGTAAGGCGCAAAGTAACGTTTAATATGTATCTCAAAAACTGCAGTGAGTGTTGCAAAGAACACACTGATATTTTGATTAGCTCCATTCCATGCTGTGTGTCAGAACAAAACCTCTTAAAAACATTGGCCCTACTGTATTGTAGGACCTATGCATAATTATTTCAAAACACACAGAAAGTGGCACACAGAAAAGTAATGAATAAAATATGTGGAAAAAAAAATCAAGAAAAGTTTTAGATATTACAAACAAAGCACTTTCTGTAGGACTAGCTTCTTTTAAATCCAACATATTAATAAGGGTACCCTGCTTAAAAAAAAAAAAAAAAGCTGTATATAAACTAGATAGCATACATAGCTGCTCTGTTTAGAAAACAGCAAAGTACCATGTAAAAAAGTCTCTGTTTAGTCAGCCCACCCACTATGAAAGAAAAAAAAAAAAAAAAGGCTGACATTTAGAAAACAGGATATACTGAACAGTTTTCACAATTGTGCCCAGCAAATATGATAGAGCTTTTTGTGTAAATTCTACAGTATGAGCCAAATCCTGCAAGTTACCACCTATTGAGAAATACAAGGTGTTCAGGATAAAAGTTAAAACAGCATTATAAGCCCAACCTTCCTTTACAATATGGCCTTTAAAGAAACCACCAGTTATCAGTGAAGCAGGAAATCAAACAGTAAGTCTGAGGCAAATACCAAAATACCCCCACCTTTTGGGAAAGTGATCTTTTCAGTCCTACTATAGATATGACAAAATATTGTTGCTCACAGACCAGAAGAGAGGTTAAAAAAACCTGAAAACCCAAAGTAAGCACATATAAACGTGAGAAGAAAATTCAAATAGTATTACATAAAATTTTCAGAGCACAGATTTTCCTGTGTGTTTGGAAAATGCTGAACACAATAAGGTCCAGATGCTGATGGGAGCCAACGAGCTTAATGTGAAGCAAATATTGCACAGAATTATTATGCGTTGTCACTTGCTGCACAAGGCTGCCTCAGGCAGAGGCAGCCGGTGTGCGCTGCTCAGGGTAGTCTCAGTCCGGGTGTGACGCCTGCTCTCTCACGCTGCAATGAATTAAGCATGCTACAGCACGGCAGCATGTAATCTGAGCGCAGGTACACTGTGGGTGACATCCAGCCTCTAAAACCACATCAATATACACACTCCTTAAAGTTTCAGACTTTCAACCTGAAGACACATGAAGTCTGCGTTTACACACAGACGTGCATGCATGTAGATATGTGTGTGTTTCTGGTGGAAAATATTGCAAAAGGGAGCACACATATTGTGGAAAAACAGAATAATAAGGAAATGTCATTCTATGTAGCCAATGCAAAATTGTTCTAAATAACTGGACCTACCTTTGTCTCTGCTCCTGACCTGCCTGCCTCCCTTTACCCCTGCCCCCAGTCCCTGGTGCTTGGTAGTTTAACCTAGAAAGCTAATAGAAACACACATACAGAACTACCGATGCTACGGTCCTGTATACAAAACCCTCCCCAGACTCCACTGAGCCAGCCAGGGAGCTCTCAGCTCGTCACCACTGCCCCCTGAAGGAGTCTAATTAGACCCGATGATCAGCCAGCAGAGATGCTCATCTGACTCCTCAAGCCTGTTCCCCTCTATACGAGATAGGTTAATTTCTTTTCTGTTCTCCCTCAGATGTGTGAATGATACAGGACACAGTCAACAGATAAGGAACAACTTTAAACACTGCAGAACTTACACAAAACTTTAACCGCAAGCTCAGTGATTTTTATTACAAGTGCACATGGTCCAACAGAGCCATCCTAGGCTAAAAATTCCAACACAGAGTTCCTGCAAAAGGCAAAATCCAGTGCCAAGGAGTCTCCCCTCGAGTATTCACTGAACTTTGTTAACTAGACGGTGGTTGAAGGGGATTCCATTGAGGCACTCACAAAATCAGCCCTTGTCCAGATTTGTGTCAGCCTTGCATCTCGGAAAGAGAGTAGTCTAAGAAACAGCAGCACACCCAACCCAATCACAGGCCACCACAATTCAGCTCCAGACAGGTTAAAACAGTGCTCATTGTCTGAGCAGCAAGTCTATGGAAGCCAGGTAAAACTTTTAGAGATTAGACCAATGGCTAAACTTCAAGGAACAGAGGAAGTTATGCTGAGGAATCCACTGCCTATTTTTTTTTTTCTCCTTCCTGCCAGGGAAAAAAGGGTTAGAGCTGCTGTGCAGGCTGACAGGCAAAGCAACAAAACAAAGGAAGCTTCCCTCTAGCTCCTTCTCATCCAAAATTATAGTGCGTTCTCTCACTTAGTGTCCTTGAATACTGCTGAAAGATAAGAAATTACTAATTACTATAAGCAAATGGTTTCCCTTTGTCTTCTGAACAGAGGTAAAGGGTTTAACTCGTTGAAGAGCTACTAACTGCAGGATCATCCCTAGAAGTCCTAGAACATACTTTCAGTTAGAATGTTTGCTAAGCTTTTTTGGGGGAATCCTAATTTTAAATTGTAAGTGCAATGAAGATAAAGAGACTACATACACAATTTTCATTAGTGCTTCTCGTAGTTTAAAAAGATACTTTGTATTTCTCTTGTTCCCGTGAATGGGCACTTAGCTCCCATATGTCCCAATCAAGCAGATTTACGTCAGCCAGTGAGATGCATTACAAATGACTGAGTTCTGCCAGAAGCCCTTAAGCCATTAAAAAATGCTGTTAAATTATATAAACTTTTTAGATGCGTAGGCTATTGTTTCCACAACAAAGTGTTCTTCAATTTTTCACAACCAGATATCCAATAGTTAAAAGCTGGAATTCACTAATGTAGGGCTCAGGTAACAAGTCTGACCATCACTTTTTGCATCCACTTGTCCTGGAAGAAGCAATGGCACTTCAATTAAAAACTGTTAATGAAAACGTTCAGAACTTTCACTACTCTGTGTTTCTTCAACCGAATTTTTATCATACTTGAGGACGTGCACATTTGGAATTTGGTCTAGATGTGGCAGAACTGAGAGCAAACAAAGCTAATCCAAGTGTCATTGAATGATGATATAAAGGAACAGAAGATGAGCAGATGAATAAATCCTTGGTTTTTTTCCTGGAGTCTCAAGGACTGAGTGTTTTTAGGAAAAATTCTGGTGTTTTTTTAGTTAATGGACAACTCCAGGTATGGAGAAGTGCCCCTACATTCATGCCCCTCTCATCCACATCTTTTAGACTCATGAAGAATTCCTTGACAATACCAGAAGAGAGAGAGTAGTTCTGTTCTTTGCCTACACCATATTTAGAACCACTATAGTAAGTGGTAAAAAAATTACATGTGTTTCTTTTGCCTCCTCTTCCAAATTTTATGGTTATTCCTTTCCTGTCTCTAAAATGAATTGGGGTATTCACTTTAGAATTAACTGCTGCCATATATTTGCCAGACTGAAATGAATATGAAACTGTACTTGTACACATTGAATTAAACGATTAGCACAGTAAAGAACTTGCTGTCTGGCAACTGGATTGAACAAGGTGGTTAATGGCACAGGAT
The DNA here is from genome assembly GCF_015220075.1 of Falco rusticolus. Lineage (NCBI taxonomy): Eukaryota > Metazoa > Chordata > Aves > Falconiformes > Falconidae > Falco > Falco rusticolus. The sequence goes on along the minus strand of NC_051187.1, from coordinate 113,425,734 downwards.
ATATGTCAGAAACTACATTAACCTAAAACAGTGCTTCCAAAATGCCTTGCACAAAAAAAACAGGTAAAGGTGTAATACCATTATCAATGAAAAGCAAAGCAGGATCTATTCACTCCAAAACCTGATAAAGCCTCAGTAAATGTAAGGACTATCATTCTGTATCTTTGTTAAATGTGGTCTTAAAAATATTTACTAAATGGCTAACCACAAGACTAAACAAAAGCATTACCACCATTGTAAATCAAGATCAAGGCAGTTTCATGCCAGGCAGGGAGGCAGCTGATAATTTAAGAAGAGTGCTACAGATATTATGAGAGGTGAGAGATGATGACGATCCCATTGCTGCTTTTTCTTGAGATGCCGAAAATGTATTTAATAGGGTAGGATCAAATGCTGATATCTACAGTATGGCTTTTGCAAGTTTTGTTTTGGATTAAAACTCAGAAACCCAATTAAAACAATTTACTTTCACCCATTAGCTTTAATCCTTATGAATGGCTTACTGTCTTCTCTGGTTATTTTACCAAGAGGCACTTGAAAATGATGTCCTCCCTCTCCTGTCCTACTTTGCACTTGACCTTGAACCTTTGGCCATCTCCTGCATTTTTATTCTGAAAAAGTATTTGGCATCCAGAAACTATTGGTATGTGTAGGTGACATCCAGACAGTTATTAAAAGGCATTTTCAAAGAACAACAAAGACATCTGAAGAAATAGCTCAATTTAATTTTCATTTAAAACAGTATCCTCTTTCATCCCCTTGCAAGACCAAGCTATATCTCCATTACAATGCACTGGTGTACCAGAGTCATATCTAAAATACCTTAATATCTAAAATTTTGCCTAGATACACAAATAGCTGCTTTGCAGGACTGTAGGTTAGGGCCTAACTCCCATTGAGATCAATTAGTGTTAAGAATTCTGCCTGCTTAGGGTTTTTTAAGAAAAGTAGTAGATGCTCAAAACTAATTCTAAGTAAGAATCAGTCCTATCATAATTTAATAGTTCAAAAAACAAAGCTCTGCGAACTGCAGAATGACGTTCTTAATTCTAAGCACTTAGCTTTTAATCTTTAATATTTCCAAAGTGTAAAATGCTTACAAGTAAATTTGGAACTCAAACAAAAGTAAGACAGACATACAGCGAATGATAAAAGCATAGAAAATTAAGAAGTTTCAAAACCGAGATCCTCTGAACTGTAGCCTTTAAAAAAAGACTATTAACATTAAGAAGCTTATATAGAGACGGTTGAAGTTTCTCTGTATTTGCAAGCAAACATACAGTCCATCCATTTCTTCTAAAGAAACAAAATATACTTCTAGCAGAACAAATTCATACTCCTGGGAAGTACGTAAGGTGTTTCTGCACCTGACTTACCCAGGTTCCTACTGTACCATCAAAGAAAACACCCATCTTTAAAGATGTTTCTGACTAAATGCTTAATAGATTTGTTACAGACACTGAAAAGGAGAAACAAAAGAGAATTCAGATTCTGTGATATACCTCAGTCCAGGGTGACCTACAGATTTCTGAAGGGAGGGTTATAAGTCTTCTCCCAATGAAAATTCTACTCCTCATAAAGAACAAAAAACTTCAGGGCTTCGTCATGCCATTGCAATGCTGTTTCAGAAGACAGCCTCCTATCCATTACAGATCTCACCATATACTGGTGAAAGGGCTTTCCTGACATGATTTCACCTGCTTGCAGCACAAAATACATTTTAGATTATAAAGAATTTTTCAGTGTTGCTTTATTTATAGATTTTTAGCAGCAACATTCAGATTGTTTTTGTCAAGGTCTTGGTCAGCTTTCAAAGTCTACAAAGCCAGTACACACAAAATCTCACCTATGAACAAGCAAAAGACACAGCTGACTGGGTTTTATGACTCACTCAACAGATCTGTGCATGTCAGAGACTGTCAATGGCTTTGGAAATATCAATAATCCATGTACAGTAGCATTTCCAGCTTTTTAAAAAAACACCAAGACTCACTCTTTGGTAAAACAGAAAAATGGATGTTGTTGAACGAAATGTCCTTGAAAAATCTTAAAACACAGAGAAAACTAAGTGAAAAACTAATCAATTATATTATTGCTGAATATTTTCTTCATTATGAATAGTTTTTAAACCTTTTCGCTGTACTGGAAAGGCCAGCTTGCTAGTGTGTGCTTTTGTCCTTCCAGGCTCTCACTGCTACTCTGCTTACCAACTGTCAGCTTAGAAAGATGCATGCACATTGTTGACTTCTGTTTCTTTGTGCCATTTCTCAATCTTTAAACTCTTTATGAAACCTACCTCTCCTGACATATTTTTCTCCCTGTGTATACACTCAGCTAGAAAAAATACAGATAGGTCTCAGGCAAAAGCCACAATGTTCCTGAGGTTGGAAGGGATCTCTGGAGGACCCCCTGCTCAAGCAGGGTCACCTAGAGCAGGTTGCCCAGGATATTATTCAGTTGGGGTTTGAGTACGTCAAGGACAGAGACTCTACAACCCCTCTGGGCATCCTGTGCCAGTGTTTGAGCACCCCCACAGTAAAAAAAACCCCAACAACCAACAGACAAAAATATTCCCCCCAAACCAAAAAACCACGCCACTATTTCAAAAGGAGACGATATAATAATACCTTTCTTCCACTCAAAAAAACCCCACATTTTTTTTCAAACTGTGAGTGATTATTAAGCATATGCAAACATGAGTACCTAGGAACCTGCATATATGCAATTCTCTTCAGTATTTATTTAAGTATTTCAATAGGAAATGGTCCATTCAGACAAAAATCTTTTATCTCCAATGATATCCTAGGGCAGGACAAAACCAAGACAGGAATATGCATCAGTATACATTTCAGCCTAGAAAACATGTTAAAAACAGCTGCACACCGTATTTTCTAGAGAACAAACTGCAAATTCTGCAAAGCTGAAATAGAATATATTTAGTGTAATAGCTTATGTTATTCTAGCCAATGTCTGAACTTCTGTTACCACACACATTAATTTTCAAATATTATTATTATGATTGGGTGCAGAGCATATTTATTAAATAACCTATCAAGCACAATGCATGCAATCGTATATCTAGAAATGGATTTGATACATTCCATTTTGAAGAAAAGAGTGGGCAGAACCATGGGTTATGCATGTCACATTTCATGACAACACAGGAAAACAACAATTGTCAACAAAGAAAAATAGGTAAAACCCTGCTCTTAGAAAACATGTCATTGTTTTCTTAAGTTTTTAGATGGAGTATGAGAAAATGTCATTTTAAAGTCTCAGCTGACAGTTCAGTCAGTTCAGTTTACAGTGGTGTAAACCCGAGGTTCACATCTACTGAGCACAAAAGCAATCTCTCTCTTTCTTAAAATCTTTACTTTTTTGGTAGTTGTCCTCCTCCACCTCCCTTAAGGCCCTGAAATATGTGACTTTCCTGCACTCTGAACAGGTCTGCATTTAGAAGAGCTGAGAAAGATCACATTTCATCAGTAGTGTCATTTCAGGGAGCCTGACTGGAAGCTTTTCAAAAGAGAAAAGACAGCACCCAATTCCCACTGATTTTCTGTGTCACATACTCTTAAGAAAGCCTCTGTTCTTGCCTATACTTCTAGCAATGACAGCTTTATGTACTCTATGAGTCTCCACCTATTGCTGCAGATAGTCCTCATCACTTGAGCACCTACAATTATTTTCTCTGACTACTTGTGTGTAAAGCTTATAATAAATTTCACCTGTTCAAATCCAACACTCTGACATTTGTTGTTGCCAAAAAAGTTAAAATGTCTTTTCAGCCAATAATAATATCGGTGTCAGCTGCCAGGTCCTTTCCTTTGTGAACTTTTGCCCATTTAAACTAATGGTGTCTTATTTGTTTTAGGACTGTTTTTTTTCTAGTAGCTGCTCTTCTGTGAAGCCTTCTCTTGGCTATGTAAGTCATACACCAATCTGGAGGACACCTGCTTTTTAGTACTTGCTGCCAGACCTATTTGAAAAGTCAGATCTCCACTAAGCACATCAAACACTCTGGTCTCACTAGATCAGAAACACTGAGTTGTTTAAGAACGTGGCTTGACATTATACATAATCTGGTCTAGCTGCAGGTGGCTGCCAACAGGGGAAATCCTGCTCCCCCTACCCCCCTGCCCATGAGCTGAACACTCTTTCCCTCCTCTCACTTCCATTTGGAAGGAAAGATCCTGAGGCCCCTGGCTGAATCAGTTCAGTGAGCGGCTCCAGTGAAAAAATCCTTTCTTCCCCCATCATGGACTGAACGATGTCTGCTGAACTGACACCCTGGCAGTGGCATGATGTGCTAGACCTAATGTAGGGGAGAATGAACTCCTGGCCAGGAGCGAAAGGAAGACGATAGGAGCACCTCCTCTTCTGGTGACAACCAGCAGTGGGCAGTCAGATTAAAAAAGATAAAACATCAAGCAGCCAGTAAATGAGCAACAGGTAAGACAATGAGTCAAGATACAGAGTTGAAGACAAATATGAAAATCAGCTGATATGTTGGCATAATTCGATTTCTCCTAAGATACTTTGGCAAAGAAAGATGGTATTAATTAGAGAGATTAATTCAACAGAGAATGTTCTGGGCTTCAAACCTCATCCCGACTGCGGTTTTCTTCAAGGTGAATTCTTAGAACATTTTTTCCCCCAAGATTATTTATGATCTTTGCACAGGCTGCACTTTACTATTATGTATTGCAGAATACAGTGTCTCAAAAGCGCAGATAGGGGAAATGAAATGATCATCCTGTCCTGAGACTGTAGAATACATTTGGCAAAATGCCATATGGGAGGTAAATGCCTACATACAGAAACACAGATGAAGGCAAGAGTTAGTGCAATGAATAAAAACTATATTAAAAAAACAAAGCAAAAAAGAAGCAATAAGCTATATGGGGAAATTTTAGTGCCAGGGTCTGCATCTAGCATTTGCTGATGTTAATGATTGACTCTAAATCTGAAAAAAAGTAATTTTAAATTAGGTAGAAATCCACAGAAGTTAGTTTTCATAGTGACTTTTATCTGAGGATCTGAAATTGTTTGGCAAGTAGCATGGAATTATGATGCACAGATCACCTGCCTGTTTATGGAATATTCATATATACATTTCAATAAGAAGAAATTAAATACCAACCAGAATGTGATATGCCCAACAATATTCTATGACAGAAGCAAAAATAAAACCCAAGCTACTTGCCTCTTGAAGACCTATACAAATGCAAGCAATTACATGACAGACACTATCATCTACATTACTAAATATTTCAGCATATTGATTAGTGAATGGCAAAATTCCCAGTTGTCTAGAAAACCTGCTCCTGGACAGCTGCATCACTGACTTACATGTTACATACCACTAACAATAGTTTGGACCAAGAAGATGCATATAATAATCTCTGTGCTATAAAGACCAATTGCCCACCAACCATGTTCAACAAACTACTGTATAATATTAATAGATCAGCTCCCTGGACAAGAAAAGTAAGCCCTGAGATGAACAAACAGGCTAAATTATAGCATTTGGCTATAATAATTTAACCACACTAAATATCCTAAAATTGTATCAGAAATTCCAGCAAGCAAAGGTATCTTAACTTATGTTTTGGTGATATGGAAGTCAAAGACAATGATCCCATACACTAACAGATCAAAATCTTTCAGGTCTTATGACGAGCTGTCACAGAACCATGAGAAAACTCTGCCCTTTGACTCAAGAGCAAAACCATGGGAAATGTATAGGAAATGACACTGACAGAATGGGAACCAAAGCAGAACAAACAGAAGCAGCACATTATTATTTTCTTTAAGTGATAGCTATCACTGTACAAACAGCAAAAGCAAACTGAGCAGTTAGAGAGACTAGCAGGTAGTAGAGTGAACCACCAAGCTGTTGCAGTCAGAGTCCAACTCAGCCAGCCTCACACGGGGCACCAATTGTTGCAGCACAAACAAACTATCAGGCTGCAACAAGGCTTTACCCTTGATCAGATTCTACTGTCTGTGCTGTATCTCCTTCCTCCAGAGGCCAGACCACACTGCTCCTCCTCCATCCAGCCCCCTCTGCCACACTCCTCAGGGCTATGTAACCACTTAGTGGAATGAGCTACAGCTGCACATCATCCATGTCCATCAACCCACTGCCTTCGCGGCAAGGCCACAGCTGCACATTATCAGTGCTAATCAGCCCACTGCCTTCATTCCTCTACACCAAGCTACAGTCAAGCCAGAGTACAAACTACATGAAGTGACATGAAGAACTAGTAGCTGATTATATGGGTCGATTTCTTTGCTTTACCCTGTGAACTCTATATGCCATGAACAAGCACACCCAGTTCTATAGCCTCCATGAGCAAGCACAGGGGGATTATGGCTGCAACACAGCCTTGACAAAACTAAAGAATGGTTGATGAGATTTCAGCATAATGTATATCCCAAATGAGGACAGATTCAACCCCCGAGTGACATCTGGTAGTAATACTGTACTATAGCAAATAAAATAACAGTAGTAATAATTTACATTTCTATATACTCCACTTTAAGGCATTTGAAACTGGCTACTGTTAGAGAACAGATGTAGGACTAAATGGCATATGTCCAATACAGATGAAAAACCTGATTCCCGAGTGCTACATGGGGGGGGAGGGGGGGGAGAAATGAGGAAACCCAGATTTTAAGCGTAGTATTTCTTTGGGTACAGGCAGACCCCAGTAATTTATACTAGGATGTCATTATCAAATGCCTAAATTGTAAAAAACCAGTGAAATTAAGCCAGCAGATCACAGAACACAACTGCCTACAACTCTGAATTCACCTATATCTTGACTTGGGTGAGAATATCCCAAGAGCTAATCTAGCTTTTACCGGTTGGCAATCTCTGAAGAATTTCAGAAATTCAAATTAACATCTCCATGCCCTTCACCTTTTAGTCACAGAAGGCAGGTGCTGTCATGATATCTGGAAAATATTATCTTCAGAAAATATGTTCTCAGGGAAGGATCTAAAGCTACTGAATGTATAGCCACTTTACGTCACCAAAGCAGTTCATAGTGACACAAGTCACTTGTGACTTCCCAGGGAAAAAGGAACCTACTGAAGAGAAAGTTGAGGTTTTCAGTCAAAAATCCCAGAGTCAAGTTTACAACTTGCAACCTAGAACTCCTGGAATACTAATACAATCCTCGTAAGTCAAAAACTGAAGAGGCTGTCTTCACAGGGGAGAGAAAAACATCCCAAGTCTGTACCATTTGATTTATACTTGCAAAGGAAAGCTGAGCCAGTTAAATGTGTAAACAGGGGTTGAGCTGATGTGTTGCTTTTCTCCTCTTCCATTCTGGGAAATGACTGTGGGTGATCCCTCTTCTTTCTTTACCTCCCACTGTCTCTTCCTCCTCCACCAGAAAAAAAAAAATTAAAAAGAAAAAAAAAAATCTGTTTGCCAGTAGACAGTGTGAATACCAGCTGAAACACCTGCATGCCAGACACATACAGCTGTCCTCTCCCATGCCTCTTGCTGACAAGGCATCTGTGCTGCACACCACACACCCAGCCTGCATGCTGTAGGTAAGCAGACTTTTAGTACTACTACTCCCACTCCTCTTGTACAGTTCTCTTTACCATCCCCCATACCCTAAAGAGGGGAACTTCTCCGCAGTGTATAGCAGCCCAACAAAAATGTTCTGTATAACCCAAAGAAATGACTTTTCAAATTCTCTTACAGCACAGTCACCACATCATTCTAGTGCTGGATTACAGGGCAGCATGAAGTCAGCGCCCTCCCCTAAACAAGAAATACATATATAAGGTTAAAAAACAGGCCTCTGCTACAGAATCCCCTCACTCCATTTTCACAAATTTCTGTGCTTAGATAGCAGCATCACTGCTGATTCCTTCACACTTTCTCTTCCTGGTTGTGCAAGAATCAGGAATAAACTAAGCACAGCAGGAAGCCTTCCACCTTGAGATTTCTAACTCTATTCCAGATATCCCAGAAAACTGGACAGGAATGACAAATTTCAAACCAGAGTCAAGCAAAAGTTTCAAACCTCTCTGCCTTAAGATTATGAAATAGAACTGTATGAACAATTTATTTCTGTTCCTGTCTATTGGGAAAAAGGATTTTTAAAAACTATTTCAGATTAACAACTTATTTTCAGGGCTTTCATTTGACAAGATACAACTGATGCTTTGGAATTAATTAAAAGAAGTACTATGAATACACAAGATTGTTTCATAATGCAAAACTGAAATATATTAGTTTAAAAAATGTAAAAATAATATACTTGGTCATTTCAAATTACATATTCTTCACCAAATAATTCCCCACATTTGCCTATGTATATATTTTCTTTCATTTGATGCCCAAATTTAACTTTCTCTAAATATAAATATTGCATAACTTTTTCCCCCAATAATATTTATAAGTAAAATGGCCTGAATCTCAAAACTGCAAAACACTTGCAGCACTCTCACTTCAGTTATTCTTCTTACTTCTGTTTTGTGGATTCTCAGCATTTATAAAAATTGATGCCTGTGTGCAGAAATATGATTTAGGATCCTATCATTTGTCATATAGATTGTAAAACTCTAACTGCAAGACAAAAGTCTACAAGACTGCAAGACAAAAATGCAAAGACATATATTTTTAATTTTTCCTGTTTCCCAAAACTTAGTGACAAAACCCAGCCGTTTTTGTTTTGTCAGGTATTTGATACTAAAATGCCATAGGACATGATATATTGCATTTTTTTTCTTTCTTTATATGTTTGCCAATAATTCAATAACTAAAATAAATAGTAACACTAAATCTTGCTTTCAGTTATGCTGGGTTACCTTATACTTACTGGAGCTGACCAAGACCTACCTATGGGAGGATGGAAGAAATCTGGAATGTCAGTTCCTAGAGCTCTGTATCTCCCTGCCCACCAACCCCCCACCCCCACCCCACCCCACCCCATTTTCTTCTAGGTCTCTTTTTAAAAGTTGTGCTCACCATTTTCAGATAACAAATAACATTTTTCAGAAACAAACAAACAAAACCACTAGTAAAGTGATTAATATTTAAAGTTCCACTAGTTTTCATATGCAGCATGAAGAAAGATATAGTGCTGGGAACACAGAATTTCTAAATGCTTTTTAAAGACTACAAAACACCTTAATTTTTTTTCCTCTCAATATAGGTGGTGGTGGTTTTGTTTTTAATATGTCCATGTGAAGCCACAGTAGACAAACAGACAGAGTACCTTAACCTGCCCTTAAAAGTCAGCAAAATCAAGTAAAACTAGCAGCAGCATTGCCATAATAAAAGACTGATTTCAATTCCTTCCCAATCAAGAATGTGTGGTTTTGCCATTCTCTTGAGTAAGGACAGAGGCAGACTCCTAACATAGCCCCGTGTTTCATCCTTTAAATCAGAGACAGTAGTGTAATTCTTCTCCAGCAATGATGCTTAAATGTTGTCCAAACCTGCTTTCCTTTACAGTTCTATGCAATATATAAAGAAAACAAGTATTAGAAAGTCAGGTTATTATGAAGGAAGGTAGGAGATGGGAAAAGGTAAACAATAAGCCCCATAAAACTCATGAACAAACCAGTACATTTTGAATTGCTCTTTGGTAACTGATGAAAAAAAGTGTTATGAGGCAAATCCTTCACTGGGTCACTCACTGGGGAGACTGGTAAAAATAAATTGCACAGCTCTAATTTTCCTAGCAGCTTCCATGCTATTCTTTGAAACTGAGTAAGAAACCCTTGGCCTAATCCCAAGAGCCAATCTATAGTAAATAGTGCACACTTAATGCCTAAGTTCCTTTTTAGCACCATTCAGACAGTGACTTCAGCCACACAGCTTAGTCATAGCAGACATTTTTGTGGTGAAAGCATTAAACCCACATGCAGCTCTCTTTCTGTGGCCACTGGGGGTCATGCTCCTTTCCCATTAGCTGAATAAATCATAAAGTCTGCACAGACCACACAAGAAGCAAGGCTAGCAAGCCACAGGCAGTGCCTACAGCCTGCTATTTCTTTTCAGAATTAAAAAAAAAAAAAAAGGAAGAAAAGAAAAACAAGAGAGAAACACAGCAAAACAGCCTAGCTTTAAGAAATTATTTGCTTTTTTTTTTTAATTTGACCTCTTTGAAGTCCACAGAGATTTGTTTGTTTGTTTGTCTTTTAACCCAAGCAGCTACAGTGAAGAAGAAAAGCAGAGAAAAATAAAAGAGCCTCATGCAATTCCTTTGTCCTATGCTGCAACAGCAGAAGGTAAAAAATCCTGGCAGTCTGTTAAATAACAGAGGTTGTCATACAATACAGGGCCTCATCAAAATACCCACAGAAAACAAAATAGATGTTGATAGATAATACATAATATATGAACAAAGAATCAAAATATTGCATAATATTTTTCACATCGAATGATTTATTCTGCCAATGAAAATGACAGTAACTGAGCAAGGTCTGGAAATCTAGAGGTTGGTTCAAGTTCCCATCAATCAGGAAACAAGATAAGAAGGAATGTTAAACATAGCCATTAGCATGGAACTAACGAACATGAAGAAGATATGCACAGCTCATTATGGTAAGGAGCGTTTCTTTAAAACGCACCAAACCCCAAAATATTTTTAAAAGTGCACTGAACTTCAGAGAGACTTTACATAACAGCTTGATTGGCAACTAGAGCATGCCCCTTTTCTCAGAGAACCCAGATAGGGCGGGTGGGGGGAGTGTGTGGGAGGGTAGCTTTTCAGACTATGTTCTGTTCCATGATCCCATCTAGATCATTTGGACATGCAGTGTTTAAAAAATAACATTTACATGCTTCACTCTTTACATGCTGAAAAACTTTTTTGAACAGGGAGGACAGCTGAATCAAAGATAGCTGGGTCAGTTTAGGCGCTGTCAGCTGAACCTTTGTTTGCAATGCTCTCTTGTGTTGGCACTTTTGGTGCAGTCTAGGATATTCCTGGATTAATGGTTGGACTTGATGATCACAAGGCCTTTTCCAACCTAAATGATTTTATGATTCTATGATTTTTCAGCAAAACAAAAAAGCACTCCAGAAAAGAATAATATCAAAACAAACCAAAAACCCCAAAGGACAACAGAACAAAAAAAAGAGGAAATAAAAGCAAGTAAGCACCAGCTAGGGTCAGATAGGCTTAGACCAGAGTTTGGAAATCTCTCTCCATCAGCTCCACCAGTAATCTTATATCTTTACCTGCAATATAACTTGCTCTTTAGCTGTTATAGTCCTCCTGAGCAAAGACAGATAATCATGTTGAATTGTGACAAATTATACGGTGGTTTTGAGATGTGAGCAAGCACTCACAAGGGAGTAGGGCAAGACCACTTAAATCCCTTTCATTTGTGACTTAATATTGTGGGTTAAAACTTGTGTGACCTTTGCCAAAGACATCTCATATATGTGCAGGAGCAAAATCAAATCCCAAGTCTCAAAAGTTTCCTAGCAATAAGATATACAGTTTCTGACAGGTCACCCAAGGCACAGCCTGAATTTTATCATGGAATTCTTACTCATGGATTAAGTACCACTTTAACCAGAATAACAAATCCCTCAGTGGAAAAACGTAGAACTGTGTAAAATCAAAGATTTCACTCATTCCAGTGGAACAGCTAGCTTTTAACATCTTCATACACTTATTTTCCACACAGTAAAAGTAAAAGACATTCTTAGACAGCTCATACAGAGCATCCTTCCTGAAACTAGAGTGCTCAAAGATCTCTAATACTTGAGATTTCAAACTGATGCAGTTACCAAACAAAGCTGAGTTATGCACAACTCCCTTCTGGCCATTATAAGCCCATTTTTTAAACTTTTCCTCAGGCAAAACTTGCGTTGATCTCACTGGGAGATTTGCTTGAGTGAGGACCGCAATATTAAACTCCACTAGCACCAAGAACTAAGAATACCACTTCAATAATTTTAAAATGAAAACCATATAAATATACTTGTTTTATCCGAATGTGTATGAACATTAGCAACATAAAACATTTCATAGGCCTGTGTAATACAAGTATAGCTACAGATTCCAACTTGGCTACTTTCAAAGCAAATATAATGCAAAAATTGTGAGGTCAATTTCTCTGTCCAGAGTCTGGCATGTGTACGTGTTCTCCAGAACCTGGCATGAGCCCAGGATAGGGGAACACAAGATGAGTAAATGAAGGGAAGAAAGGTTTTCTCGAGGCAAGCTGAAGGGAACCTAGAAGTGTCAGGTGAGGGAGAAAAGGCCAGTCTTCCCCTCTCCCTCTCCCTCCTTGCCCGAGTGCCATACTAAGAAAAAAGCAAGCACAGCTCAATCAAAACTCCCAACTGAGACTAGTTCTGCCATTCCCAGAATACAGAAACTGTCATGTATTTTTGCCCTTCTGCAAACAAAGAGACGGGAAATGGTTTAATCCTTGATAATATGTGATACCAGCAACGTAGTACCTCTGTCCTAACATGTACTGATGAGAAAATAGACAAATGTTTGAGAAAGCAAGGGTTACCAGCATACACCCACCAGAACAATCACATTGATTCCTGTTGTATACCATTATTTCTACCTTTGCAAATGAAGTTAAGATTCAGGATGCTTAAATAGAAGAATAGTATCTGACAACTTAATTCTCCATTGGTTTCTTTCGTACTAATGAGTACCATCAACAGCAAAACACAATCATACAAATCCTAGGAGACAGAAGTTTTCCTAAGTAAATATGGGGTCTTCCATCCTCGCTGCATAACTGCATTAAAACTCTCATCTTCATGCAGTGCAAACCAACCAACATAATACATTCTACAAAAAATTACAAGCATCTCCCATAGCAGTAAAGGCTGAAAGAGCTGGGACTGTGTAGCTCAGAGAAGGCTTCGGGGTGGGGTGCGGTGGGGGGGATGCGTCTTACCAATGTATATGAATACCTGATGGGAGGGTGCAAAGAAGACAGAGCGAGCCTCTTCACAGTAGTGCTCAGTGAGAGGACAACAGGCAGATGTTGTAATGCAGATGGCTCCCTCTGAACATCAGGAAACATGGTTTTACTGTGAGGATGACCGAGCATGGGCACAGGCTACCCAGAAAGACTGTGCAGTCTCCCTCCCTGGAGATACTCAAAAACCACCTGGTCCTGGCCAACTGGCTATAGGTGGCTCTGCTTGAGCCCTGGGTTGGACCAAATGCCCTCCAGAGGTCCCTTCCAACCTCAACCATTCTGTGATTATGTTGATTAAAAAGAAAACAAAACCACAACTGAAGTTTTCAAAGTTTCAGGTTGATATTAAATGCCTTTCCCCTTTCAGGCCACAACTGCTAGACAAAACCATAGTCTTGCTAACCGTACTGAAGAAATACGAAAGACAGTGCTTCCACATGTTGCATGAATTGGGTAAGTCAGTTACTACAGGTTCATGTTTTCTGTTTTTTTAAATAAGAGATTAACAGAAAACATATTTTTACAACATGAAACAAAAATCAGCCGACTCTGCAACACTTCAATATAACAAGAATGCTGCCCACTCTGTAACTCTGCATTAAATGTGACTAGGTGTACATTAAATTTCAAGTGCTCTGGACTACTATCTCATTACAATTTTCCAACACACACACAAGCACATGCACATAAAATACAGCCTCACTTTCCAGAAAAGGTCTTAGAAAACCACAAGGGTAAAGCAAGGGGTGTGGTTATGACAAGAAGTACCAGTCAGTCCTGTTGTAAAGATACCTATTCCATGTTGAACTTCTGATATCCAAGATAAGGAGTATCTCACACTAACCAGCTTCTCTGTTGTGCCTAATTAGTGTTTTGCTACCTTCCTCTGCATCTTCACCACCCCTTAACATTACAACAATAGGACATTTTTTTCATCTTACTCTTGTTATCTCAGGATTTTACTAACTGGTCAGTCAATAAATTCAGGAAAACCATTAAAAGCACACTAGTCACAATATTATAGGTAGGTATATTAACAAAACATAGGTGTATTCTTTCATTATTACAGAACTGTTCAGAACTGATGGACAATATCCACAGATAACATGCACAGTGCTTCAATTAACTTCAAAGGAAATTACTGAGGACATAAGAAACATATAGAGCTGTGAAGTGCCATTTACCTATATCCCATCAGTTAAAATTAAACCTTAAAATTTATTATAGCGAGTGATCATTTCATATTCTTGGATCCAAATGCTACTAGAGCTATACAAAGAGGCTCAAACCTTGGTAACACAACGGTAGATTAGGACCTGTTCAAACAAGAACTGTTAGACTAAATCTAGTTATGCTAGATACTTGTCAAAATGAAGAAAGTGTTAAGTTTTCTTAAAATGTTTCTTCAAAAATGCAATACAAATGGATTCATTCTATTTCTAAGAATATTGCTGTAGACAAGATTCGGAGAGTGTTATGCAAGAGTAAAAGGTATTTATAGAAATATTGCTAATTTTGAAAAAGCCAATATAAGAACTGCTCATTGACAGGACAGCAGATCGCTCTTTTTAAATGCCAACATGAAAATGCTGTACCTGTTGGTCAAATAGTTTGTAGAAAAAAAAAAAAAAAAAGATGAAATAAGCTATCTCCCTGAAATTATCAGAAGAAAACCTGTGGGTGTAAAACAGACTGTGTCTTACTACGAATTCTTGCTGCTGTATCCCCTCTCCCATTTAAAATCACTTTACTTGGAATTATATACATTTTGAGCATTGGAGTATATTTGTAAAACTAGTAGTTGCGGTAACCAGACGAGGTTTACATGTCTGTCCACATCACCACCGTGTACTCAAGATGGATTTCAGCTGCCAAAAAGGTCAATCCAAACTGCTTGCACAAACCTGTCTTTATGCTCCTGTTTATTATGCTCCCATGTAGTAGATGTCTCGTGCACTAAAACAGTGCAACCATATGTCAACATCTCTCTGGTGGTTCCGAATGTTCTAAACAAGAGCGAGGGTGCACTGAACCTCCCATGTAAACTTTATACAACAGATTCAGCAGAACTGTAATTATTTACAAAATGATGGCATGAGAAATCTCTGGATTTATATCTCACTTTAAAGTAACAGGGATTGTGTCCACATAATTCTTGAGTTCATGGTAGGTTTTTAATTTACTTATTTTTGGTATGATAAGATACAACTCAGCACTCTAAAAAATTAATGTAATTACTTTTAAAGTTATTAATGTCTTTCTAAAAATCACTTCTCTCTCTCGCTGTTTTTTTTCTTTTTTTTTTTCTTTTAATAAAGGCACTGTATTCAATTACAGATGAACCTGTATGTTGATTTATTGGTACTGCATGACACTTGTGTCTTGGATTCCAGTTATTCCCTGGACAGAAAGGTGTAGGTAGAACAGGAGAATACAGAATTCACTCACTCATCTGCAGAAGGTAAGTACAAAGCATGATCGGTAGGTAAGTTCCACTGAACTCAATTTTCAAGCTTCTCTCAAAGCCTGACATATTTGTCATTACATCAGGTGCTCAACTGAAAAACTAATGATTATGTCTTTTCCGTTGTTCTTTATAGACAGATTGAAAAGAACAGTGTATATAGTCAGGCCTACCTGAAACAAACTGCACTCAGGGATTCTGACCCCAACCAATACCAGTTTTACAGGATTATACCTTGCCAGTCCTCCCATGCTCTGAACTTGAAATCTGTCCCTCTCTAAGTCTTCTTCCTTCTTACTTTTGCATCTTCTTTTAAATACTTTTTTTCCTCTCCTCCCAAACAGTACATGTACAATGAAACAAGATCAGACTAAGTAAATACAACACCTTGGGTTTTAACTTAATTATACCTCTTCTACAGACAGCCACAATGTTTACGAACATTCGCATCAACTGCTTTTCAATTGACAGTTAACATTTTCATATGTAATTAATACATTTTAAGTCAATCCTACACAATATATATTGAATTACCGTCACTCCATGTACCAAAGTCTTCAGTTGTTTTTGTTGCAAAGCTAATACATAATGAAATAATAATGATTATTTGTAATAAAGTGCTTCTCATCTTAGAATCTCCAATAATTGAGTATAATGAAGTATTTATTATTTCTAGTTCAGGACAAGCAAACAATGGTAAATGGCTTCTCCAGAATCCAGGGCTTATGGTCCTCAGCTCCAGCCACTCTCCCACTACAGTTTGTTTTCTCTATGCTGGTGGGCCTCTTGCCTGAGTTTAAGACAGTTAAATAATGCAATTAAATAATTAAGATGATTGTCCTTAAATGATCAATTAAGACAGAATTCTAAACATGCTTCCTCATTTGGAATTTAGCCTACTTTCTATCTCCTTCTGTGTATCAAAGACAAGGCAGCTAGGCTAAATCCTGAAATCACTGCACTTCTTTCATTATATGGTTTATCTTAAACTTATGTGAGTGCTATGTGGTGAGTGCTATTTTCTTAGGGCTTGGGAAAACTTATATCTACACAGCCAATCAATGCAGCCCACAGATGTATTGTTTTAACAAGAAAAAAAGGTAATTTTTACTTCTTGCTGTATTCTCCCCACCCCCAATACCTGGCAAATCCAACAAGTTCGTTCCAGATTTGCAATGATTGTCCATGTTAAACATCTGAAGTCTTCTGAAAAAGCTTCACAGGCTTACTTAGAACACTCTTTGTTAATTAAATTTGGACTGGGGCAATTAAAACCAAAGCCAGAGACAGCACAGTTACCATACCTGTATTTAATTAATTAAATTAATTACCAGGCAGAACTGAGCTGATAGAAATAGAGAGACTACAGGGATTTTGTGATATGTAAATCAAACTGGCATGCTTAAAGCAGGTTTCATCTCTAATTGCAGATATTGCAATTTAATTTAAAAGGAATAATATTTCAATAAAAGATAACCCACTTAAAAGTTTTCTCTCCAAGCCTCCCTCTCACAGCTTTAAGTCACTCTGTTTAGATCCTCTGCAGAAATGGTGTCTTTACTACTTTCGTTCTGTATCATAAACATTCAGTGTTATTACAGACATCATGGTATCAAAGTCCAGATAGTCTGATGTTTTAGGGGGAAAAATTAGACTATTTAAAGTGATTATAACTTTCCACTTGATAGTTTAACATTCTACAATCATTACTGAGTCTGCAGGCACTGTTAACCTGTTCTGGTGAGACAAACATGTCTTTTCTAATGTTTACTAAGATATTGTAAATTACTTAACGTACAGCAGAGTACGTTTTTCTCAGTTAATCTAGATCTGATCCCTGAGGGGCTATTTATTACATATGTATACAACCTGTCTGTGGAAGTGAAGTTAATGTAATATGACACAAGTAGCACACATTGTTTAAATGTGTTCCAGAAAGTTAGCAAATTTAGTTAAAAGAATACTTACATGCTCTTCTGCCTGGAAAACAATAAGGAAAAGGGTTCTAAATATTAAACACTGCTGTTCGCTGTAGGTGGCCAATTAATACACTGTATCCAAGCTGGAACAAATCCTTCAAATATATACATAAAGCATATAATCTCTTATCTGCTTAGGCATTATCAAATTTTTAACAAATCCTAGTAACTTCAAACACAGCTTTAATGGGATGTAGTACTAAAACATGCAAAGTAAAGAACAGAGTTTTTAAGAACATAATCTGTTTTAGAATGTTTCAAGAGAACTGCTTTGAAATGCAATTATAATCTTAACCCATGAGTAAATGTGTGCCATCTTGCAGAATTATGTTACATGAATTAATATATATAGAAAGAGAGAGCCTCGTGTTCCTAACACCTATCACAATTTGAAAATGGGGGTTTAGGCAGAACTACCTCGAGACAGTTCTAAAGGGTAGCTATGTTTGGACACAGGAGCACATTTATGGCTACAAGTTTGGTCCCTGTAAATGTTCTATTTGATGATGAGAGAGAGTTGACTTGAGAGAAAATTCTAGGGATTTTGCAACTATTCTAGCCCTGATAAATAGTTGGAACATATTTTAATGGAATCTATCTGTACTTTAACCTAAAATTACCACAATGCATCTTTTTCTCAGGGTGCAAAAAGGTCATTGTGTGAGTTGCTGCTTCCTCAGACTGTCTCAGCTTTCCCTTACACATACAGTGAAATCTCTTATTCCAAAGGCTACACTTCTAGTTTCCTTTGTGCATGCAGAACACAAGTTTTCCAAGCTGGTTTGGTTTCTTTTTGTTCTGGTTTACAGCTCCCTTGTCTGCACGACTGACATAAATGAGACCTATTTTGAAAACAGCGATATGGGTTTAAAATCTCTTCTATTATTTTGAGGACAAAGTGACAAAATGTTTCAGGTCATAGAATCACAGAATCACTTAGGTTGGAAAAGACGTTTAAGAAGGTCAGTATGTTCTGTACTGATAGGCACAGTTCAGACTCACTGCTTTTTGTTCTGAGACAAAAAGTATTACCTTATAAATTAAATTTCCCTTCTTTTCCCCGAATATGTTGCAATTATCAGTAAAGAAACAGACTGTATGCATGTGATGAAAGCCTTGTATTTTAATACAGTAAGCAAACTTTTAGACTATTTACAGACCACCCTGTTAAAGAATGTCAGTGTACTCAGTAAAGATGCTCTTTCTAGTACTTTGATTTTAAAAGAAAACTCAAAAGCAGTGGGTTTTGGCCATATATGGTAACTGAGCAAGGTATGATTTTGATCTTTATTCAGTGAACAGCCATGGTCAGATGCAAAAAAAAGATGCAGAAATATAACTGAAATTTAGGTAGAATTTAGACATTTATGAAAAGGCTGTTCAGCTACCACCAAATATAATCAAACTCTAAAAGTACCTCAGTTTTCATTTTTAAGAGGCCTGAGTGCCTTCATTGCTGCTTTCAAGCCTGCCTTTAAACACACCAGTTACCACAGAACAGAGCAGCTCCTGCCTAACCACTAGCATCCTAAGGATCTCTGTCTGACAGTGCAGTTTGCAGATATTCTAGATGAGGTTCCAAAAATAATGCAGTAGTAACTACAGCCTCTTTTTTTTTGTTGTTGTTTTGGTTTTGGTTTTTTTTTGTTTGTTTGTTTTGTATTTTTTATTAACAGTTCAATGCTTGCAGAATCCTCCACATAGGAAGGCTTTAGAATCCTCTGCCTAAAAGGATTCAAATCCTGATCGCTTACTTGCAAGTGAGGTTAACATTGTGGGGTGGAAAAGGCAGGCATGTGTATGTGTAGAGAGCAACAAGAATCATTGTGCTGAAGCTGTTCTTGAAAACTCAAGGTTTCAAGGTTTTTGTTCGATGACTGGAACGCAAGAGGAAAAGATGAGGAACTAGTTGTGACTCATGCTTCAAGAACAGTGTATATAATTTACATGGAAGAAAAATTTGTAAGACCATAAACAGACGATTCTAGCCCTTGTAAGGTGCTAGGTCTCCTGCTGCTTGACTGAAGGCTTCACCACTATGTCTGACAACTGTGTTCATACTTGCTTCAAGAAGGTCATTTGTAGTAGCTAAGATTCAAAAGTGTCCCTTTATCCCTCTGAGCCAGGTATGGACTACACTAATTCATAGCAGAGGATAGGTTTGAGTCCTTGAAAGTGGAAGAAGGACTCTACTTCCCATGCATGGTGTGTGAGCACTAATAACAGACACTTTATTGTTTTGGAGGTTGTCATGGCCACTGGAAGATTTAAAAAGAAACACAAAAACAAAAAACAAAAAACCTACTGAACTTTATTCTGTGAAGACGTAGGAAGTTTTATTGGGAGAGGGACCTCTGCTGCGAAGTTCTAGCAGAAGAAAGTGGTTACCTTTCAAACATCTTAAGGCAGGATTCAACATTCACCTCTGCCTTCACCACTCCCAACTGAATAACTAGATGCTCAGTGGCTCTGGTGCCTTCCAAGGCCCTTCTCTCTGTATACATAATATTACTGTTTTAAGTCTACTGTGCTGGCCACGTATATAAAATGACACATAGCAGAACATCAGAACGGCAGTATGGAGTAGTGAGCTCTGGCCCCTTTTTAGATCTGGCCTTTACTGTGGAATGACATTGCTTGTACCTTGGTATCTGTGTGTTTTTTGAAACATAGCATATCCTGTTTAGATTTGCAAGTGCCAAGCCGTCATTCACTATGTATTTTCTGGTTTTAGCATTACTTGAAGGTCTTTTTTTTCCTAATGAATAGTAGTATCCTGAATAGGAGAGGAAAAAGAGCAAAAAGTGAAGGTAGTTTTTTCCCCTTCAAATTGATAAGTAAACTGTTTTCTTTTTTATTATTATTTTGCTACAAATTATAATACAAAGACTATACTATTTGTCCCATGTTGATGACACAACATGCTGACTTAAAGTGTATTTATTACAAACCTGATTTATGTAGCTTTCCACATCTGCAATAGCTCTTGTTCTAAAGGGAGTAATGGGGATGTCAAGTATCCAAATAAGTAATTCCTTTTGTAGTCAGTATAAAGCAGAAAAAAAGAAGAATTCTGCAGTAATCTGTTGTTTGGGAGTGCCTCTGAAATGCATACAAGACTAAAGATTCCAATATAGGATCTTGATCCAAATCCCAGTGAGTTTAAATGAAAGACCCCCCACCAAAGAGGGCTAATTCAGTAGGTTTTGAATGAGGTCCTAATACCTTTACATCACAAAAAGTGATTTGAATGTTCTTTTCCTTGTTAATGGAAGATGACAAATATATTCTGACACAAAACTGTAAACACTTATTCCTGGTCTCAGGAAAGTCACAGCAAGTTCTACTAACATGAAAAATATATTTGTATGAAAATATTTTTCCATAATTTCAGCAGTATAATCAATGAAATTTATGAGTCAACATTTTCTTAGCACTGTTTGACTAATGGCTAAATGCTTGTATCAATGACATACACAACAAAGATTATTTTACCAAAATATTCCTAGATTATATGGCTGGTTTCCTCTGAGGAATTCCAAATAAAATATGAGCATTTATAAGATCTTTTCTTAGGAATGGAGACACTAAAGAATAGGGAGAAAGCAATTTTCTCAGTATCAGAGAACAAGCTAGGAGCAGGTTATTAGGCCACACCAAACCATTGCAATCATGCTTTCTGATCTCATGAACAACACCAGTCAAGGACTCTCCAGAGTTTATCTTGTTTAAAATAAAGCATGTATTCTAGAAGATAGAAGTCAGAAATAAAGTATAATTTTAAAATGTTCGGTGACAGATAATCTATCATTAACTGTTCTGTTCCTGCAAAATTCCAAAGGTTAATTACCTTCTCTCCTCACAGTAACACCTTAGTTGAAGTAAAAATTTTTCTAGCCAAACTATCAGTTGCACTGACTTCTAACTTTGCCTGCTAGAATGAAGAGCTCTTTATTAGAAGATTTCTGTTCCATATATACATACTTATATGGATGAAAATGCAAAAATAGAATTTCAGTTTTCCATCTGACTGGCAGTAAGCCACTGTCACTATAGTCCCCCAGGACATCTTCCCACAACTATAGCTAAGTATAGTTTTACATTCACTTTTGAAAATAATGCATCATACATATAACTTCGGTGTAAAATGAATGACATAGGGAAAGGACAAAATATCTTTACACCAAATTAATTTGGATTGTATCGAAGTTAAAAGGGAATAAAAATAAAGGCATCTTATTCTCTGGAGACCTTTATCTTCATCAATTTGTTTCCCTTAAATTGTTGCCAAGCTCTTAACATTCACCTATACGGAGATTTTTGTGTGTAAATTAACCTAGTTGTTATTAACTATATGGACTACATAAATCTGCCTTTTAACAAAACAAGAAAAAAATCTTCCTGTATTCAGTTGTGCTATAGCATATCTCCACAAAAACCTGAAAATTGTATAGCAAATCTCTGGCCTGTATAGGTTAGTACGTGCCATGAAACTAAGCTGCCTCATTGCAACTTCTGTCCCAGCCTCTGTCCCTTTAGAGGTGGCTACAGGTAGACCATGAAGTCTGATCAGCCCCAACCGATATAAGTTCCCCATATCCACCAATGCTAGAAGCATGAAGAATAAACTGAACAATCTAATCTGAATGACAGCGTAGTCTAGAAAGCAAAATTTCTGTCTGTAAATGAATAAGGTTCATGTTTTATGTTAACAGTGGATCAATTTACTTCTTGGGTACATACCACTATAGAATGCCTATCAACAGTTTGTATGTTTTCTGAAAAAAAGTTTTACGGATTTCCTAATGGCTGTAGAGCAGAGGCTATCCTGCTTCACTGTAGAAAAGAGAGTAAATTTATATCTGAAGAACAGCCATCTTTTAAATTTTGTTTTCTGAAAAGCTCTTCAGCTCATGAGAATACAGAGGAAACAACAAACATCCGAGAACTTGGTCTACCTCAAGAAATCTAATACTTATACTTCTAAATTATAATTTATTGTGCACATTTCACATTTACAACTATAGATGGTCCATTGCTTCCAAAATTAGGAAAACAAGAGTTTAAACGCAACAAGAACAGCGTCTAGGTCTGTTTGGTGTTCTGCCAGCACTTATTATAAATACTTAACACGATACAGACTTCTTAAAGATACTTATTTAAAGTATACAGTCACCTTACTTAAATCACATTAGAATTAAACATAGGTTGCATTCCACACTGAGAAAAGATTAATAAAGTTGAAACCAAGATCATGTTTCTCCAGTTAGCCTCTTGTCAGCTCTGTAGATCTAGATGATATCAAGATGCTTTAGAGAGAACCAAGCACTCCAGCTAAATAACTAGTAAGGTATTTGTTTTATCAGAATCTACACACACAAAATGATTTGAAACTTCACCACCCAGAACAAATATCTAGGTCCTTACGGGTTTGTTTTTCTTCGTTTTCATTTTCTAAGAGTAATAAAGATCTTGGGGCAGGGCATTTCCTTTGGATTAATGACTGGCTGGGGTTAATGGCCAGGAGCTGTTCTTTGGGCCATCAACTCCCCTCAGCCGGTCATTAATCCCCAGGAAATGCTCTGTGCCTCAATCATTATTGCTTAATTTCAGTGCAAACAAACTACTGTGGCAGACAGTGTGCTGTATGCTATCCCTTAAACACAAGAAACAGATTCAGTTAATTTAATCAATTGTTTACGCTATGGTCTATTTTCTGTAGCAAGAGGAAATCCCAGATCTTTCGACTGTTCTATGAAATCTGTCAGTTGGTCTCATGATCATTTGATGGACTGGACTATTTCTGCATGAGTTATTCTGTCACTTACATTTTCACTGTTATTAACTATAAGCTGGATGTCCAGCGCTCCCTTTATTTCCTAGCAAAATTCATACAAATGCCCTAAACAGTATTTCTAAAACACATTTTCCAATGACAGTGTTACCTATCCATGCATGCACCTCATCTTAAGTATGAGGTTTTTAAATTTTACAGGATATTTCATTTGACACATGCTGACATTTACTGTACAATTTCAAGCATGCCATAGAGTTATTAAATTATCAACAGTAAAATATAACATGGACTTTGTCCAGGCTTGTGCTATACAAATATTTACTAGAGCACAGAACTTTGTTATATTTCTCTAGTCTACTTGATAATCCCCTGATTAGCCATCCACATGCTTGGTGGAGCCAAAGAAAAACTGTAAATGGTCAAAGGCAATGCAGCATATTTGTTTTTAAAGGCTAACTTTAAAATAGTTTGACTTAAGAAAACTATTTAATCAAACTGGCCAACCTCATTGATTTCTCAGCTTTGGGATTATAACAAAAGGATTCAAAGACTCTATTAGTGGTAAAGAAAGCCACTTTTTCTACAGCTTTAAAAGCTGAAAACTTCAGGAATGTAGATACTGCTAACTAACTGGGGCACTTAGCCTGTGCCTCTCCTGTGCGAAATTGAATTAAAAATTCAAAATATGGACAATAGGTAGGTGCTTATGGTTAAAAGCATTTATTCTTTTCCAAACCTTTATTTTTAATGCAAATACTAGTACAAGGACGATACTATGCTAAAGTAAGTGGAACAGAATAAGTGGAATAAATGGAATTTAGATTACCATTTTCAAATACCTGGTGTATTCTTCAGTTAGATGCATTTACATTTACCATGCATGAAACTTCTCTGTGGTATGAAAACTGTCCACTATATCCTTCCTGTGATTATTCACAGCCTTACATTGTTGTGCTAGGCATCTCAGTGACTGTTTCTCTGAATCCAAGAGAGAGAGTACTAGGCTGCTGGGTAATAAAAATTCTTCATCATCATCATCAACTTGACTGGGCAGAACTCAAAGTACAAAACCTAAACAGATATCTAGGCTGCATTTCCAAACAAGTTTACCCACCTCACATAAGCAGTATGAGTTCCTAGAAAAGATGTGGGAAGCTGTATTACTATATCCTATTACTAGTACTCTGCCAGAAGACATTCAAACTTTAACGGTGTGCAGCATGTCCATTAAGAGCCTGGGCTGAACTTCTGCTAACAAATTTGAGTTGAAGGTAAGGGGCAGGGGGGGTCTCTTGCAGAATCTGTTTTGACAATTCCCTCTTTTTTTCTCCTGAAAGACAGGGTATGTCTTAGGTTGGCTTTTACACGGGTCTGCAGTTAGGATGTAGTTTCAGGTAATTCTGTTCTTTCAGATGTTAATACATATAGGAGAAATATACCTCTGCAAAGGGTTGCCCTGTTTGTCTAGACTACAATATAGTAATGGGAACACACTTCTGCATAAAAATAGGTTGATATATAAAATATTAAAGAAGGTTGCCAATTTGAAAATCTATGATAGATCTCAAAGCAAAAAGCTTTGTTAAGATTGGAGGAGTGGAACAAAGTACAAACAGGCTAAAAAAAAACCCAAAAAAAGCAAAACCCAGAAAAAGAAAAAGCACCAAATATATTTCAGATCCAAATATGGCATTTTAATCTAAAAACTATGAACAATTGATTGAGTGAAGTCACCCAGGTCATTCTAAGAATACAGATGTCAGGTATTGAAAAACACTATTGCACTTTGATTCTCTGAACAAGAATTTCCAGTCTTTTCCTGCATGGTTTTGCTTTCAAGTATAAGCAGACCACATTCATTAAAACCAGATGCTACTGTCTCTTTGCTCCATTTCAGTTATCAATATCATGGTTGAATGATTCAAAACATTTTAATAAAAATTTGACTGTGTTTGTGATCACATCAGGCGAGGCCGGGTTAAGATGCCAAATTCCATAGGCTTTCTTGCAAAGAGAAAAGAAAAATCCAGATAATTCAAACTGTACTCCCCCCTCCTCTTTAAAACAGTTATAAAATTACTTGTGCATTCCACAGCAAAAAGCAAACAAATAAAAAAATCTTCAAACCCAAACAAAAGCTAAAACACTAGGTAATAAGAAAACATATGCCATCTGATGACACACCCTGGGGACTTTCTGTCAGCTGGATGGCGTACCAGCCATGCTTTTTCCCTGTTTTCCTCTACTGTGGGAGGCCTCAGAGGAGGAAAATACAGAATACATCTACTTTGACTTTGCTTTTGCTTCACTAGTGAGTGTTATTCTAAGGGGATCTATTCTCTGCTTCCGGCATGTTACTCCAATAGCTGAAATGGAGGTGGTCCAGAAAAATCACGTTCAAAGCCTGGATGCTCAGTTTGCAGCTCAAGCCCATTCCCATATTCTGAGACCTACTAGGCTCCAGGGTTTATGCCAAAGTTCAGAAATCATTTCTGTAATTATGATTATCATTATAGGAGTTTTTAATGGATCAGTGTCCTACATTTTCCTTGTTTAGGCAGATACAACACAGTATGATGCTTGACATTGCTCTGAGCTGCTACATTTTGAACTTTCAATTTCTCAGATTTCTTGCAATTGACCAGCCACAATATTATTCTCAAACATTCCATTGCTGGCAGTTGTTAGATATGACTCCGTAGCGTGTTCAGATCCCATTACCTTTTGATTTATTGATTTTTCCTCTTTATTGCTACTTCTCTACAGAGCAGATTTTCTTCCTTCTAATTATGCTGCAGATTTCTGTAATGAGAATGGCTCCTTCATTTCTGTCACATATAGTGTTTCTTTATATTATCAAGTATCTGTATTTGCAAGAAGCTAACATGTCCTCCATCAGAACCTTGTAATAAATCACTGGATCTGCCCTACTTTGTTGTGAACACTTGCTTCCATCACAGAACAGCTCTAGAGAAAGACAGTCTTGGTTCAAGTGGTAACAGCTGAGCCTTGACACCAGCAAATTAAACAGCAAAAATACTTGGTTTACCCAGGCCAGAATTTCGCTCCAGAACTGGAATAAAAAAAGAGCAAGGATGGGACTGAGGCATATTTAGGTGAGGAAATACTGCAAATATGTCCTAAAAGTTCTAATTCTTCAAATGGTATGTCTGTTTCACTTCCCACTCCTAAGATAACACCTAACGGGTCTTTCAGTGAGATTGTGAGTAGCTGGCTATTTCAGTCACAGGTAATGATCTGTTGTTCTTTTTTTTTATTATTTTTGCCTGTTTTAAAAACAAAGCCATTTGATTGAAACAAGAATAAACAGGCAGTGATGTAAGTAACTTTAGTGATCCTTTCTATGAGAAAGATATAATTGCCTTAAAATTACTCCACAATGGTACATTACTTTGAAAGCGTATATTATGAAACTTCCCTTTGATACATGCAAAATACTTTATGTATTTTGTATATTATATATTACATATAATATTTATGTATACACTTCACTTTTCAAGATACTTAAATGTACATATGTAGAAATTAATGGAAATACAATGCAGCTTTTAAATAGAGTAGCATTCTGTTTCAGTCTTCTATAAGCCTCACTTTACACAATTCATTTTGAAATTCTCATGTCCCCACATCCTCAAAAAAAGACCATGAAAAATATATCCCTGATAGAACTATCCTGATAGATTCCAAAATTTGGCTCATGAGCACTATTAATTCACAGATCTTTATTTCACAGGTCACAAAAATTCTGCTCAGTAATAGTTCTACCCCCTCATCATTCCCATCTACCAAACCACAGTTAAATGCTGTTAAAACAGAAGATCTGGTCTGCACTGCTGTAAGTTGCAGGGTCCCACTGTGATCATGAATCAAATGAAACATACCTGGTGTGAATGCAAACATGTAAAGATGTACTATGTAGGACCACCCCTATATTTTGATGTCATCCATGCTAAAAATGATTTGGAACCTTGAGGTAGGTGAACGCACGATGAATTGTAAGCACTTTCACGCAGGGCGAATTAGATTTGGTAAAGAAAGACAGTTTGAAAGAAACAGATCTTTTCAAAGAAGAACTGAGTGACTTTCCATTGGTTCACTGTTTTGTGGTACAATGGCCACTGCAGTATCTACAAAAAATTGGTGCTGATTTCTGTTTTATTTTCCTATGTTGAAACTAAAGCTGAGATACCGTACATTTTAGCTCTCCCAGCCATTACATCCTTTTTCCAGCTGTAAGTTTTGCCTGGGCAGACAAAGTGGACTCAGATGATTCATCAGAGATTTACAGACAGCCAGAAGAGAAAGGAAGCCTTAGCTTTAAACCTGCACAGCTAAGGCAGTACGCATGCAGCTGATCCAATACAAATTGGCCATATTGGGCTATCCGCACACTACCTGACACCTGTGCAAACCTATCTTCAGAACGAGTCAGGCAGAGGTGTCAGTAACCTTGAAAATCATGTTTAGTAAAATCTCTAAGGAAAATCACTAAAGAAAGTGTTCCCTGAGTAGGAATTTTAACCTTAGTTTATTTATTGCTCCTTTTTTTTTTCCGAGAGGCTTCCATTCTCTCACAGTGTAAATACTATTAAACATATCTCATGCAAAGGGAGCAAATATGAAATAGGCATAGACGTTCTCCTTAGAATAAAGGATTTCCTCAGCTATTGGGTGGTACTGAAATCCATTTGTCCACTCTGAACATAACCACAGTTAGAATGGAGATCAGTTTTTTTTAGTGTCAAGATGATATAATAAATTCCCATTTATCCAGGGGGTCCTGATGGCTAGGCATGACTTTTTGAGGGATTTTCTTTGGATGAAAGAAGAATTCCTAAAATAGAAGGCATTCTGCCTCACATGCCATGCTTTCAGGGTGTGGCCGCTCTTACTTGGAAACCTTCACTTCTCAGATTAACTCAGATGATTTATATAGCACTGAAGACACAGTTGTCTAAATAAGAGAAAGGAAGGAAAATCACTTTGTAGGGCCACCGTGATGGTTAAAAGAGTGGCTAAATTCAAACAAACTCTCTTACAAAATTGTCCTGTTTACCAAGTAAAACCTGAGGTAGTCACATACTGTCTACCCAGTGAATCTTGTTATATGGGCTTTCTTTCTGTTGGTGTTTTTGGTGTTTTTAAAGCTACAATCTCTTCAGGCAATCTGTGGTGTAGTTTTTATTTCCTCAGATCATATGCTACGTGTATTTGAAACATAAAGGATCACAAAAGCCTACAGCTGCAAAGGAACATTCTCTGTAACAAGTACTCCAGGTACTACTCTCTCTACCCTATTTCAAAGGCAACAAAAATGTTGTCTTTGAGGAAGGGTCCTAAAACTACATGTAGGTCACATCTGATACTTGTGGATCATAACACTTCAGTAACTGTAGTGCACTAAGGAAGCTCACAAATATGTTGCTCCTTGAAATTTTGGGGTATTTTCTAAAATACATGGCTGACTTGCCTGCCCTTACAATTATCAACCCAAACAGAATTTTAGAAGCTCAAGGAATTTATATTTTTGGGTTTAATTCTTGCTTAAGGACTAATCCACTCTTCCTAGAAGGATGAGTACTAAAAGCAGGAGTAAAATATGCATTGTCACCAACAATGTTTCTTTAATTTCCTCTTACTGTCTTTACTGGCACATATAAGTAAAAGCCCACCTATCAATAAAATGGCAACTCATTGCTAGACAGCAACAGATTAGTGAAAAATAAAGTGATGAGGCTGGGATTTCTTGACACACCATTAAAGCCTTTCCTTGTCACATGTCATGAAGCATCTGCTACACTGTATGGTGTTAAGTGGAGGCTAATGACCCTTTAGGTCCCCTGGCAAATTCTCCTTGACAACAAAGCTAAATGGCTCTTTAATACAGCCAACCCCTATTGAAATGAACCTTCTAAAGCCAGCAAGTAATACCCGGGTCTTCTTTAGCATGACATCTCTTTGGGATTACACTGAAGGAGAGGACCTCAATTAGCTGAAAAGCGATTTATGTAGGCTTTACATGTGAACAGTAACTTACAATTCTGTAAGTTCTGTGGTTCACTGTAAGACTGCTTGTGGGTGTAGCTCATCTTGAATGCTGTACACAGGAAACTGAATCAGTAGAAAAGTTTTCCAAATTAAGAAGCAGAGAAGGTATACCTAAGGGAAAATAAATTGAATGCTATGGAAGAAGTGAAAGTTAGCCTCTTTTTAACTGTACTAATAAAAAAGAAGTCAAATGCCAAAAGAAACCTAGAAAATAACAGAGATACAAAAACCTAGAATTTATATAGATGCCTTTGAATTTCCTTAAATATAAACACAAGGACACTGAGAAAGTTTTTCAGGGACCAAAAAAAAAAATAATTTGCTCAACTGTTGGACAGGAAAATAAGCAGCAAGACTTCTGAATTAATTTCAGATCTGCCATTATCCTGATTAGCAACCTTTACATAGTTATTTACTTCAGTTTAGTTATTTCTTAAATGGGAATAAAAAATAATCTCATAGAGGAAACTTTTCAACTTCTTTTTTGTATAATGATATAAAGACTAAAAGTCCTATTTTAAAGGCTATTAATGCAGAAAGTATATTACTTTATTGAACAGTTTACAATGGCTCAGTAAAAGAGAGACTGACAAACTGAAGTGATTCCAGAGGAGACTAAACTGCTCTGGAGCACAAGACATAAGAGAAGAGGCTGAGAGCTGAGTCTGTGAAAACAAGTCTTAGGGCTTCTATTGCTCATGTACCTGGTGGGCAGCTAACGAGAAGACAGTCAGGCTCTTTGCAGAAATGTAGAGTACAAGCAAGGAACGTGAAATTTTGATTGCACAGAAGTCAAAAAACAGTGCAAAGAAGGTGGCTATCAGGGAACAAGCTTATTAGGCTGTGAAATGTCTATTCTTGGATGTATTCAGAGCTTTACTAGGCAAGGCACAGAGCAACCTGATGCAACTTAGCAGTTGGCCCTGCTTAGAGCAAAGGACTGCACCAGAAAACATTCAGACCTAAAATATTCTACAATTCTATATAAATGGACATTGATACTAAATTTGATGCGTATCTCAAGAAAATTTTATTGGCCAAAACCACCCTACAACTCACCAAACAAACCCCATTTATTTGATCTGGCATAATTTTCTTCACTATTATCAATCAGTGATGAAACTGTTTCATTGTTGTTAACTACCATGAAATACAAACTAGTGATGATTACTCTGTCCTCTTTCCTAAGCCCCTTTTGCATCATTACTATACAGTTAAATTATAAGCAGACATGACCTTAAATTAGAACTTGAGAGACACTCCTCCGAACTTGTGCAAAAGCTGGATCCACAGCCAAACTTAGAAATCCTAAGCTAAACACTCTGAATTTAAGAGGGGCTTATTCTATCAATGTCCTAAAAGCAATGGTTTGCCCAGTTCCTCTAGGAAGCATAAGAGGATGAAATCTTGGCACCGCTAAAATTATAGGAATTTTGTCATAGACTTGGCAATGAAATTACGATTTCCTAAGTTTGTAAATTTTATAGCCTCAAAATTTTCTCACTTCCTTCAGTCATATTTTGATGCAAATGTCATTTGTATAAGGAAGGCACATGGAAGTTGGAGCTATCTTTGGAAAATGTCCCATGGGCTCTTTAAAAACTTTCAGAAAGACTCTGCTTTAAATCTCTGGTTACATTTATAAAATAGGTTTATAAAAATATGCACAGAATCAAAAATTTTGATCTTGAAAAGAGCATATGAATTTAAAGAACATGAGTCATAAAGACAAAACTTCATTTAGATCGAAGAATCCAATTCAGGGATTCCATTAGCTTGCATGTTACAATGAAGTGAAGTTACTTAGTGAACTCTGCTTCATTTTCTTGAGCAGTACATTCCAAAGCAGTATTTCAGTCAGAACAATAGTAAACATTAATAGAAAAGTGTCCTTTTCCCTACGTTAAAATAACAGTAGAATGCTGGAAACTGTGTGAGGATTCCTTGAAGTAAAAAGGATTGCTGCTTACTGTTCAACCAAACTGCAATGTGTAGAAAATGCCTCTGGAAAGTGTTTGTATTAAGTAGACATAGGAGAATAAGTACAAAGAATAAGATGGGTCATCTGTTAACAAATTTCTACTTAAACAATTGATGCTAAGCCGGACATTGCACAGAACTACTCCAGATCAACAGGTCTTTCCAATGGTTCAGTCTCTGAAAGGCTGTATGTAAAATGCAAATAAGATGTTCTCTCTCCTGATAAAGTTTTGTATTAGCTTGGTAAGATTCAAGCAACTACTGATAGGAGGCGGGGGGCGGGGGGGGAAGCACATGTTTGGGTATCAGTATCATCACATACCTCTGTATTTACTGATTGGCTCAAATTTAATGTGGAGAACCTGTAGTATTCCAGAAAGTGGCATAACTAGTACAGCAGCTTGCTATGTATTCTTGTGAAATGGGCCCTAAACAGAAGGGCATGATAGTGATACTGTACCTCTCATTACCTTCTAAAGTTAAGGTCCTGGAAATACATGCAGCCATGAAACACCTCTTCTGAAGAAAACTTGTCTAAAGGGAGTACTTTCAAAGCTGTGAAAGTCACTCCTGCTTGTACTTATGCAAGAAGATAACAGAAGACTGCTCCATTGCTAAACATTCTCAATTAAGCTAGAAAGACTAACAGCTTTGTTACATAAGGAAAGGAAGACACTTGAACATCTTAAAATTGTACACCACCACTATGCAATTTGATTCATTCAAGGAAGACCAGACTGAAGCTAAAGGCATACCTCCATCCAAAGGAACACCTTTTTGCCATATAAGATGTTTGCTAAGAGTGAAAAGCAACTCATCAAGTATGAGAATCTTTAAATACCAGTGAATTACAGGAACTCATTTTGCCAAACTATACTGATCCCAAGACCCGTGTAGAACTTCTTCATATGCTGTACCACGTGGTTTTTTCACTATCATATTCATTGCACAGGCCAATGTCTTTTTTTCATATTTGAAAGAGAAGTCTTCACGTGTTTAAACTGATATTTGCACTACTTGTTTTTTTCTGGATAAATGGCATAATAGGTGGAACTCAATATAAAAACCACTTTTAAAAAAATTAGATAAATATTTTGTATTTATTACCTTTATTACAGCCAGCAACATGAGTTCCTCGCTTTCTATATACCTGTTTAGAACACAATTTAAAGTAGCTTGAAATTCACAAGTTTCTACACCTGTTCCTAAAAGTGGTTTCAATGACTTCGCACTTTTGAAACTGCCAACGGACAAGAATGAGAAAGATTCAGTTACAAATAGTCTATTCCTTGAAGATGACACATTGGGAGACAGCCAAAGATTTGTTACTGTATCACTATAAATGACTGTTTGTCATTATTTATATGGAAAATATTTTCTCTAAAATTAATGATCAGCAAAAATCCCAGAATAACACCCATGACAAGATCCTTAACACTCTATCAAAAAAATGAAATGCATATTGAATGTTTGTGCTCTCATTGGTTTGAATCAAATAATTATGTGGCAGCATTCCCCTTGGTTCACAGCTGATACAAGGAAAACAAGTACCCTCATTCAACATGGCAGAGCAAACTGGTGGATATTCAGCATAGAGGATGACAAACCCATGTTAAGTAGAATCAGCAGTCAGCTTTCCGAGCTACTGCTGATGACTCTCTTGTATGATACGCTGCCTTTCCCCAGACGACAGTCAGGGGCAGTATCTTGCTAATATTCCTGAAGCTAGTATCTTATTGTTATTTCGCGCTGCAACATGAAGATGGATGCTGAAGTGAAGTCTAAAGAGATGCACTCTGTGCCACTGGTAAGTCCCACTGACTTCCAGCATTATTTGAGTTAACCAGAAAAAAAAAACAAAACACAAAAGCTGAGACAAATATTAACGATAGCTAATGTGATACATGGCATGGCAGTCGGTGACTCCTGTTGCTGTAAATCTTTCTGAAGGTTTTTTTTTTTTTCTTTCCTGTTAAACTTGTTGAATGAATATTAGCTTGTTAATTCAAAACCACAAACCTACATTAAGGGGGGTGTGTGTGTACTTATTTCTTAATTCTAGGAATTATCAGTATACTCCCTTTTAACTAAACAACTCCATGCTCATACTGGAACATGCAATCTAGCATCACAGAATCTTTTAAAAACAATGACCAAAATAGAAATGGCTTATGTCTTTAAATCCACAGAATCTCTCATACCTTACCTGCAACTTCCCAAGTGTGTTTTCCATAGTTACCTTGGACTGTTCTCTGTGGAGGTGAGAGGAACTAAGGAGCTTACATCAAAAAGAATTCAGCACTACTGTGGCCTTTCCAGAGTATTTACTGTACTGTTTAATAAAAGATTAAATACCTTTTACATCTGGTTACTATGCTCAGGAAGTGGTATAAGAAGAAGCTGGACCACACTCCTTAAGGGAAAGTACAAATATTTAGTGGTGAGATGAATGTAACAGCTATCTGTGTCATGTTTGCTAAGAAAGCAGATCTCTTTGCTTTCTAGTGTTTCGTTTTTTTTAACAAATATAATGCTTTTTTTAAAAAAAAAAACAAAACAACTTTCATTGCTCAACATCTTATAATTTGGTTGCTTTCTTGAGCTCCTTGATATCTTATATTGAACCATTCCCTCCCTTAGGTGGAGAAAAACTGAGAAAGTCCACCCAATTAAGTTAAGCAATGCTAACTGACAGCAGCAGAAGGTATATAGACCCTACTTGATCTCTGTGTTGCACAACACTAAATATGACCTGGCTTCAACATGGCAAAAGACTAAAGGCGAGCTGGCTGAGTTTTCCCCTGCAGGTTCTTTGTGGTCTTTCTTGGAATACTGGACGAAAAACACCTATAACATTTTTAACTTGTCATGGTATTAGCAATTTTCATGGTTTTTAACACTAAAGACTTAAGTGGAAACCATTATGGCGGCTTTGAAAAGTAAAAAATTCTAATGAAATATCTCCCACCCCTGCAGAATACCTTAATCTCTTTCAGGCATGTACTGGATAAGCTCCAGGAAAATCAGCACTCTGCCAGAGTGCTAGAAAAATGGAAAAAAACTGTGGATGATAGTCCAGCTGAGAGACAAAACGCACCAACATTCTTTGAAAATTATCTTAGTACACGAACCAAATCAAAATATTTTAAACACTGGCTTATCAAAGTACCATGTAAAACAAATTTCCACTTTCTGTGCCAAGGCATGAAAAAGTTGTAAACAAGAATCACCCCACATTTGAATGGCCAACTTAATGCCATGCTCCATCAGAAGTAAATCAGAATTTCTTGTAATTGGGGGAAAAAAAGAGAAACAGCTTCTTTTTGCAGGAAATAAAAGAATCATATGGCTATTCATTATTTTAATGCTACTAAAGAACTATCTTCTTTTAATGTTTTCAAATTATTTCTTCCCACAAAAGCCCCAACCTTCTTTTTTTAAAATTAGTATAGTATCAAAGCTAACTCACTTCTGGCTGGGAACTACTTCTCTAGCAGAAACCTAAAACTGAAAATTTAGATACAGAAGTGCTTTAAATTAGAAACTTATTTCCTGCATATAGGGGAGAGATCCTGTGGTTACTTTAAAAATCTGCAGAGCAGCAATTAGACTGACAGAAATGGCTCTTGCACTTCTTACTGTCCATCTTGTCCCTTTTGCTTCTCATGACTAAACACCTTGATAAATTAGAAGACAGGATGTTGAAGCTCAGTATTAAAAATATATGCATTCTGGTACTGAAGTCAAGTCAAGCTTTTCCACACCACGATCAGAGAATACCAGCAGTACTATAGGGCAAGCAACGTCATAAGGCAATATGCAGTATGATCAATGGCAGTATTCAATTTCATTATTTCCACAGTTCATATATTTTTAAATTATATTTACATGACAGTGCATAACTTTTAGAAGGATATTCACAAGTTACTGAGAAATAATGACTGGATAATATCATAATTTCCATTTCTACCACCCTCAAACTCTGTGATAGTTAGTTCATAAAAGTTCTATGGAGCGCTTGCAGGTGAAGTAAGCTAGTCTGCATCAATCAAAATTTAGTTTGCTTATTTTAAGTCCAGTACAAAACCCATGAAGTCAAAGAAATTCCTTCCAACAGACAAAGATGTCATGCTGGCAATTACTGGCTGAATTGTAAAAACATCTTTCAAATTACTCTCTTACAGAAATTCCACAAACCATTTACAAATATAAAAGCCAGCAGATTTTTTCCTGCTACTTAGTACATTATGTAAGGCTACTGTAGGTCTGCATTACTTAAGACTAACAAGTTAGTTTGGATAAAATAAAAATGCTGACACTCTAGCATTACCCGGACTAGGACTTTAAAATATGTATAATGCCAATTATTCTAATGCTGCAACACTGAGTGAAAACCAGGTTTTATTTCCAAACTTTCAACGAGTTTGGTTAGCTGAAATGTACAAGCAAAAAAATCATACTTCTCCATACTTTCTGATTTCAGTTGGAAGTACAAGTATCAAATAGCTGCAAAAGAGACTATCTCAGTGACATTTCTGACATGTCTGAAGCCAGAATACTCATGAAACACCCTGATGCAAGAATTCCAGAGCAAAAGGTTAGGAGTTCAAATAAGCAAACATTTTTTCCCCTCCAACTTCAGAATTGCAAGAACAACCAAAAATATTCTGCTATTCTGTGAGCATTTTTCTCCTCCTCTGTATGTGACGGTAATATAATCATAATAATAAAAAAGCAACTAACAGTTGCAAGTGGATGCAATAGGAGTGACCTATTTGCTGCAAATCACCAATCTTCTATATCAAATAGATACATAATGTCAATAATTGCCATGTAACATGAATTCTTCCGAAAACACTTTTCAACTTCAGCTATAAGGAGCATTGGTTAGCAAACTAATTTCTTTGTTAAATAAATTTGGAGAAATATGTAATTTAACCACAGTTACTGCCTACAACTTGTAATGCATTATTGCAGCTTTCTTACCATTGATTACTAACATTTACATTTAAAAATAAAAGAACACAAGAAATGTCATACTGGGTCAGACCCATGGTCCATCTTAGCCTGAGATCCTGAAGAGTGGCAACAGGAGATGCTAAGTAGGGAGAATATACAAGCCTGGTCTTCATCTAAAGTCATTCCTCTGTTGTCCAACAACCAAAATCTCCAGATTACAGATGTTAAAGAGTACCTCCCTGCCTATTTTGTTTAGTGTCTGTTCATGGACTGGATGTTCATGGATTCATTTAAACCCTTTTGAATTCACTGATCCTGTCTACAAACAGCAATATTAGCTATCTGCCTTGTAAGAACGGATTATTTGTTTTAAATGGATCTCCCGTTAGTTTCAACAAGTGCTTTCTAATTCTAACACTGCCACGTTAGCAGCTAATTAATGTTTTGCATTCATGTCATCTACCACCTTCATGTCTTCGTCAACCTTGATGATAATCCCTTCCAGCTTTCTGTTTCAATCTGAACAGTCCTAGCAGTTTCCCTTGCTCTTCATAAGGCAGATGTTCCTTTCCCATTATCATTTAAATTGCCCTCCTATGAACCTTCTCTATTTGCACTATCTCTTCTTGAAATGCAGAAATCAGAAGTACACACAGTACTAAGCATATGGGCACACCAGGGTTTTACATTATTAGGCTCTGGTTCCTGTTCTCAGTACCCTTCCTGATAATGCCAGCAATTTATCCGCTTTTTTTGGCTGCTGCTGCACACGGAGATGGTGATTTCAGAGAACTTTTAATTATGACTATGGATTCTCTTTCTTTAGATAGAACTGCCAGTTCTGATGCAGCTTCATGTAAATATTACTGAATAATCTTTAATTTACCATATTGCATTATAATTGATACAGGTACTCAGGACTCAGAATCCCTCTGACCTGTATCCATGAACACCCACTTGTATAAGATAGCCTATGACAACTTTCTTAGTGCCTTGTACATTTCAAGAATGATCTCTGTAGAAACTTGCAAATAACAGTGCTGCAAAGCACACGTTTTTATTTTCTTGTATTACTTCCTGTGGCCCACCATAGCTCCAAAGAAATCATAAAGAGAAATGACTGCAACCAATACCACTGTTTTCCTCCTATCAAGATGGGTAACTTAGCTCAGTGAGAGCAAATCAAGCAATGTGTTGGAGGCCATCACTTTTTGCTGCACTCAAGAAAACTTGCTACAAATCATGTTAGAATACTGCACTTAGGCCCAACAAATCATGTCAAGGATGTAATTTCATGCTACATGTATTGACATTCATGGGTTCAATTGAGACTCTTAATGTTATTAGACTACATTTCCTGTGGTTGACTTTTTCTGCGGTTGACTTTTATGGATAGCACATTTCTCCTCCAGTTTTGGCCCTGATAGAAACTGGGTTAACTAAACCACGCAGATTTCCAAAATTGGTAGCCCAGGTACCCACATCAGTGGCAGGAATTATCATACTGGTGGTTCTGGCCATACATCAAAGCCAGACATTTTACACTTTATCATTCCTAACAGTAAATTTAAACCTATTATATCTTCAGTATCTTTAAGTCAGCACTTGTTAAACACTTATTGTTTACAGTCCTTCTGGTATTTCTTTTAAATTTCGGGACCTCCTGCAGTCTTTATTAGCCTTCCAGATATTTGATTCATTCATGTGTTCTCCTGGATGAATTTCAGACACCTCTACACATTAGATGTAGTGGATACATCTCTAAATTATTCTACTGAAACACAATTCTTTTGTTACTATTAATAAAATAGGTTTTAAAAAAATAATTAAATCACAGTCACTTTTAAGATGAGAATGTCTCTTTCTAATGTGCTCAGAAGTTACTACTTATCCGCTGATTCTTTGTGGTTTTAGTCCCATGATAAGCTAAAGCCAGGGACCTTTTCTGAATGGGTACAGCACAATATCGAGCAAACTTCACTCTACAAAATGGTTTAAGCCTTTATTTGATGTCTCTAAGTTTGTCATGCCTCAAGGGCCTGTAGAAAACTGGTGCAGTCCTAGACCTTAATGAAACCAGATGGATGCACAAGAGAAAATTTAAAAATATAAACCATTCTGCACCTCCAATAGCTAATGAAAAGCACAATTTTTTGCAGGTTGTTGCCTTCAGTTGTCTAACTGCTGCCACCATCTTCTCTCCTATGAGCCACTGATGATACTTGAAAGAGCTTTTTCTTTTGCATGCTGTAGGACACATTCCTATTCCTGGTTGTAACCAGACACACTTTAAGGCAGTATAAAGTTTAGGTTGAATTTGAATATTTGGACTGGGTGGAAGATGTTCCCCAGAACTTGTGTGTCCTGCTGGTAAGGTTTAAATCATTTAAGTAACTTTACTGCAGTTCCTGCAGTAACTTAAAAGAGTCCAGGAGCTCAGCAGGAACACTGAAGAAGCAGAGGTAGGCTGACAGACATGGTGGTGGGTATTATACTATTTCTTACCACCAACATGAGACCACCAGAGCAGTACAACAGACCCAAACAGAAGGGACAGAGCAAAACAAAATAAAGAAACAATTCTGAATCAATGCAAACATTTGAAAAAGGCTTGGAATTAGTCTGTAAACATTTTAAAACAACAGACTGGGGTTGTTTGTTTTTCTAAATCAGTTCACCCTTTCCTAATTCACTTAAGACAAAAATGTCTTCGGAGGGTTACCTCTGCAAAAGTGTTCCGTACATCAGCCATACTGTGTCTGCGATATGGCAGGGCTCTGAGTGTGCTAATAGGCCTTAATAGCCCTGATCAGTCTCTTCTGGGCCCATACTCACATGCCCTGCCCATTTTTCATTCAGAAGAACAGAAAGTGGTATCTGGAAGCAGCACTCTTTCTATTCACCTTCAGCAAGAGGTGAAGCAATTTAATAAGAAATTCTTCTCCATATGTATCATCAAACTTTAAACAATTCATTAGTTAGTTCCTACAAACTCCTGTGATAGCTCTGCCTTCATTACATGGATACCTGAATTTAGATTAATTCTGAAAGGTTAAGGATAAGTTTAGTAAAGCTACCAAGATAAGTGATGGTAATAATAAGCACAGCCCACAGACCTCCTCAGCCTTTAAGACAATAAAAATAAATTAAAAGCCAGCTTATATTTAATCACAAATGTCAAATATGTAAATTGTTAGAAAAAAAAGTTAGTAGGAGCCAGGTTCAAAGAAACCAACGAACCAATAAACCAAAAAGAGGTTATTTTTTATGCTGGGAGTAGCAATTTTATACAACTCCTTGCCAAAGGATATGAATGCAAAATTTTTCATGGATTCAAAGGAAGACTGGATAAGTTACTTGAGAGGAAGATCTGTTGCAGGTACCTAAACAAACAAGTCAAATCAGGCTCACCAAATCCCCTGAGCTTAAAATTATTGGTATCCAAGAAAGTATTAGAGGGATCACATATGTTCCTACTGTTCCTGTTCCTCTTCTTCCCAAGTCACTATCTTATGGCTGACAAAACCAAAATACTGTTGAAATAATTGCTTGTGCGGAAAGCGGAATACTAGACCAGATGGACCCTTTGCTCAAACTGGTGAAACTGTTCTTAAGTGCTTACTGAGTAAAACTAGGAAAAAGTGGTTAGACGCTTTCCCTCTCATTTCAGGTTTTCTTCTAATGACAGGTCTCCCTTCAAGAAACTCAACGATACACCCACAGAGATGCCAGTGCTTTCACATGTTTGGGGTTTTTAAGTGGGTTTTTTGTATCCTAAATGTAAGGTCATCTACCTATGTGATCTTTGAAAAAAAACCACAGATGCATTCCTTTAAGACTACCTGTTTTAAACACAGCTCCTCATGGATGGCCACAGTCTAACCTAAGGACCACATCTGGCCCAGTTTTGCACTCCATACTGCAGCAGAAATGGTTCTTTCTGTGGCCTTTTTGCAAGACAGGTAGCACACAGCCAGCTACTTCTATTTGTTCTGTCATTTGTTTTTTTCATAAGTTACTTGAGACAGAGATAGGAGTGGAGCCCAGCACAAAGCAGAAATAATGGAGTGATTTGCACCAAAAGGAAATGTGGGATAAGAACTATAATAAGACTGAAAGGGTAAGCAAAGAGTTTGCGGCTTAAAGCACTGCAATGTGTCAGCGAGAGAGAACAGCAGCCTTGCTGGCACCGTTGCAGACCAGAGCCTTAATCTGTAAATCACCGTGCAGCCAACACGTCAAAAAACTTTGGCCACCCCTGGTGTACAGGCATCAGGCAACAAAATAACCTACTGTGCTAACCTCCAGCGGATAACCCGTGCAAGCACGCAAAACACCCAGCAGTCCAAGAAAGAGGAAAAGTAAAATTGCCAAAGTCCAATTACTTTTAATCAAGGGGCTGCAAGTGATGAGAGCCTGTCCTATAATCTTAAAGGAGAAAAAAAGTCTCAGGAACAGTAGTCTGTAAATTTCCTCATCTCCATTTGGGAAAGCACTCTAGAATTTTTGGCACTAAATGAGAAGTCAGTAGCAATTTAACTGAAATGTCAAATATTGCTGCCAAGTGCTGGTAGCTATTTCAAGGTATAAATCCAGGTTGCCCTGAAAGCCTGAACTGCTACCTTCTTCCCCACTACCACCACTAGTATTTTACAGGAATCACTTAGTCACAACAGAGAGGTTCAGATTTTTAACAAAACAAGAGATCTGCAAATTTGAAAGTTCTTTCCTCCAGTTCTGTAGCAAGGCCAAGTTATGTTCTCTGCATCATCACACCTGGAAGCAACACACAAGGTGGGGTGCAATCTCCTATGAGGACTAGTGAGTTTCCACGGTGAAGAATACAGCATGTCTCACTAGGGCAAATGCCCTACATAATCACACTGTGAGATAAATATTGCATAGACCCAGTCAAGATTTCTTTTTTCCTCCTCTCCTTTCTTCTTGCCTTCCACATATTTTGGTTTTCTAATTCAGAATATCCATGCACCTAAACAACAATTGCTCAGGGAAACATACTGAGCTTTCACCAGGAAGTTCTGTCCTGTCCAGACAGACATTTCCAGACAAATCTAAGGTCAGAAATGCAGAAACGTCAAATCTGCACCTGTCCTGGAGGTTATGGCACTAAGACAGGAGGGGGGGCGGGGCGGGGCTGGAAAGATTCAAATTTCTGCTTTATTTTATTTGAAGCAAGAACAAAACTTAGACTTCCCAGGTGAACATCCTAACTACTGGGACACTGAACCAGTCCTTCCTGACAATATTATTTTACTTTTTTGGGGAAAAGCAAATACTCATTAGGACACAGAAAAAAGCAACAAACTCTATAGTCTTGTAGCACGGGAGCTCTCTTTGGTTGAAAGAACCCTAAAGTGATGCTCATGTTTTCATTAAGAAAATTACTCAAATTTGCATACCTATCATGTCAGAGGCCTACTCAATGACTGGTTTGGTATGGATCATTCTCCTGTGTTCATTCACAAACCATATTGAGACCTCCTGTTTCTGTTATGTACTATGAAAAGCCTCCCAAATCCTTGAAATTATTAATAACAATGGTTTTGGATAATTGTAATATTGGATTGCTGAACCTGTCTACCAGAAAAAGCAGTAGTAACTCCTATGCCTGCTGAAGAAAACAATCTTTGCAACTGGCTCACAGTGAAGGAAACCGAAAAAACAAAGTGGGGAAATAGTGGCACTAAATGGCAACCGATTTCCCACTGGCTTTTCACAGGAATTCTTTAGGAAACTTGATTTTAGCTCTGACAGTCTTTTCTCTGATATATACTTGCTAATCTTTATTAATGTACCTCTACAAACCTCAAGAGACAATGACTTTAAGGACTCTAGGAAGACGGCTTTATATTACATGATTTGCAGACAAAAAAATTAAATCTCCTATTGTGACTTGTTGTATTTTTTGTTGCCAGACCCATATTGGTTTAATTTGTGCCATTCACAGAATTAAGTGCAAACCTTCAAGAGTCAGGCTAGAAAAACTAAACCTTACTTATTGAGATTATGGTAGTGCTGATTTGATTTCCATTCTTAAAATAACCACTTTCTTCCTTAAGAAATGCTTTATAAAATGATAGCACTTATTCTTTGAGAGCCAGTTTTCTGGATATTTACAAGTAAATCCTTTAATCAGCTGATGAAGTAAAAGTTCTAAAATTTGACCTTTTAAGAAACAAAGCAATCCTATAGCCTGAGATCAAATAATAGGAAGAAACTTGCACTAGCTGCTCTGTTTTATAAAGCTTCAATGTAAATGCAAATGTGTAGTTAAAAGAATTATGTTTCAGCACCACCAGCCTCCAAACTTGTCCTTGTTACAGGCTTTTATGTTCCTTCCCAGGGGTGACCTCTGTTTTCTCTATTAACAGATGACTGCCTAGCGAAACAGCAAGGGCAAATACAGTTCCATTTTTCACAGCAGTTCAGGAAGAGGTAAACACCATTACACTAGCATAACAGGGCATCCAGTGCTAATTTGTAAATGAGATGAGTATCTAAGACAGTTACTAAAAGCTTGATGGGCTAGTAGCAATATTTTAATAATCACATTTTAGGCTTTCTAAAATGTGTGTGTGATCAAGGTCACAGTAAGCACACACCTGCCTCACAGCACTAACATCCCAATAAACTTTTTGAACTCTTTCCTTAAAACAAATTGAAGAGTT
The DNA here is from genome assembly GCF_015220075.1 of Falco rusticolus. Taxonomy (NCBI): domain Eukaryota; kingdom Metazoa; phylum Chordata; class Aves; order Falconiformes; family Falconidae; genus Falco; species Falco rusticolus. Next base: position 113,382,855 of record NC_051187.1, on the reverse strand, counting down.
CTATTCAAAGCTAGCACATATTAATAATACTGAGTAAATGTAATTGCAATAGAACAGTCTTTTCCATGCCAACTGCCAAACATGTATTAAGTCAGGTTCATACTGGCATAAAAATTACTTTAAAAAATATAAAATAAAAGTATTCTTTGAAAATTTTGTAACACCTCAACATTTTGGCTAGCATGCAAATACCCATAAATGAGTCAGACCTTGTTTTCCCCCTAAGGAAATATTGCTTTAACTTAATTGAAAACTGTAGCAGAAATTCCATGAGGATATGTCATTTTGCCTAATTTCAATATAAGAAAGGGATATTTTAAATTAAGGAGCTGAGTTTTCAAATGATTTAACACAGTGTTTATATAAAAATTGAAATTTCATAAAGGTCTTCTCACTGAGAACTCTAATTCGTTGTAGTTATGCACAGAACCAAAAAATGTATTCTTTGTGCTTCATTTTCTCCATGAAATCTGGAACAAAGATGTTGAATTATTCAAATTTTCTCTGGTACAAATGTTGTCTTTCTTAGTCACCTCTAAATGAGCCTAAAATTAAAACACTGACAGGCAGAAACTACCACTGACAATTATTTATCTGGGCTTGGTTTGAATCTTAAATCTTAAGCTAGACAGCTACCAACATAAGGTACCAATTCTCCAAAACTTCTATTTGAACACTGTTAAAAAGAACTATGAAGAAAAAAAACTAGGAAATTGTTTTGTGTCCAAAATTTATGACTGAGTCTAAATAGAGTCATTAAAGGGTCTTCTTGGCTACAACTCTATTTGTTTTAGTAGCTGTGTCAGAATTCAGGCTCATATTTACTGGCTTGAACCAATTTTCCATATCACTAGGCTTTGTTTGTCTGTAGTATCAGCTGCATCCACATTGAGCAGGGCTCCATTTGTGTTTACCACCTGTCTCTAACACCTTTGGGCCTGTATATGTCTACCATTTCCCAAAGGACTATAACGATATTGATGAAAGGTACTCTACTACATCATAATAAAGGCTCTAGCAGGCCACTGGAACCTTGTGTGGCTGATGTGATGGGGTATATCAAAGATTGCCTCGTAATGAGGATTTGGGCCTCTTCATTCTTGGCCAACTGCCATAGACAGCAACATTAGTGGGCAGCAATTTGCACTGGACCCAATATACACATCCTCCTTCTGGAACTGTCACATACCCCTGGCTAAACAAGAGTAACTCTCACAAGTTTCTAGTTCCTACAAATTGGTCATATGGCTTTTGGATTGTTAGAGGAAAAACGGAAAACTGCAATAGTTGTGCACCTGGGTGAGCACTGGTATCTTGAATACTGTACACATTCTCACAGTCTGTTTCACGTTCCCCAGCACACTAGGCCATTTCAACAAAACTAGTACCAGTAGTAAAGATTCCTAGAGCTATCCTCATGGAGTCCAATACCACTGGAGGCAGTGGTCTGGCTGCGAAGGAAGTGCAGTCTGAGGCTGAACTTGTCCACGTCGCCCCAGATAACTGCTACAGTTACCTAAGTAAGAAGCACATTGGCCATCCTGCCCTGAAGCATTATTCGCTAACAGTCTCTGCTCTCTCTCCCTCAGTCATTCACATCTGACGTTCTTTCCTTCTGTTCCAGCTGCCGTATGAAGCAGCCTTTTTGTCTCTGGTTTCCCCTGAAAGAGACAAGTTGCTTTCACCAAAGCTGAAGAATGCAACTGCCTCTTGGTCATCTGGGAAGGCTTGGCTGCACCGACTATGACTTAGTAGGTGTTCATGGTAGCATAAGCAAAGACCAGCTTATTTCTTCAGAGCTGCTGATCTTGCTTAATAACCTTTGGAAAATAAGGCAAGGCAGCTAACGATGCCAGTTAGGTGCTGGTTATTTCCATACTGCTGCTTAGAGCTGAGTTTGGACTACTCCCCCATCTGTGTGTACCTTTCTCCCAATTTTAAAGTGAGTCAGAGTATGAACCAACATCAAAATCTGCAGTTCAGACTAAATGACATTGTTTTTTAATGGTGATCTTCCATAGTTAACACTTCTCTTCCTTCCAGAGAGGCTACTACAGAATGAATCATTCAGCCTCCTTACCCATAAACTTAAAATTCATACGCCTTCCACCATTTTTTTGGTGGTTTTTCTTTTTTACATCAACTTTCAGGTTAAAACTTCCTCCTGCATACTTACTGCTTGAAAAGGCAAAAATCAAATTCCATCTTACAAAAAGGCTATTGACTGCACTGCAGATAGTATAAGCTTATCTTAAAACAAGCTAGTGTGAGAACAGATAGCACTCCAAAAATGGCAGTGAAGGAATCAATGCAGGTTAATTTAGACATAACTCCAAGTACAGCATCATATTCGTTTGTCAAACATTATATTCAGAAGAACCATGTGAACTTTCATAGTGTAAGAAGCTGTTCTTAACACATAATCATGATAAAATACACAATCTTTGAAAATAGTTTTGATCAAAATGAATGTCTTGCTGACTCTCAAGTCAGCTAGCTGCCTGAAAAATGGTATCTTTTGGGGCTATATTAGTCGTATGGAAGCTTAGCTAAGAGACTGCAACTAATTTCTATCCTGCTTTAATAACGGTTTAACAAAAGAACAGCTTAGTTCCCACACTGCTTCTACAGTGAATACAGTCCAAACATTTCCCTCCCTGGGCCCTGTCTTTTTTGCAAACACACAGCAGCGGCTACAAAGCATAAATCAAAGTGCAAGTTTTCTTCTGAGCCTGGCGGCTCGATGTGTTCTTTCATTGCTACACTAGCCACTTTTGCCCATCGTCCCCTTATTTAGGGTTTCCCCTATCTACCTTGACAAGACAGAAACACAGAAGTTCTTTTATATTCCTGCATTAAAATAGTAGGCCTAGTTGGTCTAATGGCAGCCTGAGTTAGCAAAACCACCTTCATCGCTGGGTAGGGTCCTAAGAATACTTAGTATTCCTCAAATAATAATCTCTTTGTATTATTAAGCCACTTTGATTGATTGCCCAGTGTTGATACCCAGTATTTTATGGTATATTGTGTGGCCTGTCACAAAATCTGTTACTTGTCAACAAGTAGGCCACCAGCAGCAGCATGCCAAATGTTGTGGAATGACAAACGTAATTACAAATGGTATTCCAAAATGCATCTCACAGTCTCAATGTGGAGCAGGATTACTAGTTTATTCAGTATTCTTAGAAAAGGCTTGCAATAGAAATGCAGGGAAGGAATCTGGGAACATCTGAGTTCAACTCCAAATGTGAAAGGGAAGGCCATTACAGTTTATAATACTTACAATCACACTCTAAGATAATTCAGGCATCAGCTGGCACACGTGTTGTAAGGCATTTAATATAAAAACACTGCATAGCTATCCATCTACATATGAATATGCTAAAATTCTGTGGAGGAAACAGTAGAGAGAAAGGGGAAGGGACTAATATGTATATGAACAGGGGATGGAAAGCTTTCAACTACTAGAAAGATGAAGCACTTCATTACAGAAACAAATTGTGTGGGCAGACAAAGACATGATGACGGAGAAGGAACATCAAGAGTACAAATGGAGGGGGAATAAGAGGTCATAAAACCAAGTTAGTCAAATGCAGAGGTTCAAGCTATTGGGGAAACCCAGAGGAGTGACTGGAATGTGCTTAATATATTCCATGTGAATATATGTCTGCCAGCTCCCTTTCACCATCCTCTGTTCCCACAACCCACCACTCTTCTCCTGTGGAAGAACCTGCTTTGAAAGGCCTCAGATGGAGGACTTCCCACACACCCTATGTGGGTCTTCCCACACACCCTATGCATAACTCACTTCACATATCTAGGGTCTCTTTACAGAAACTGGAATGAAGAAACAAAAGTCTTTATTAAAAAAGAGGAAAAGTTTAACTTCTGTTTCAGTAAAGTCCACTTACTCCTGTAAACAAGTACTGTGTGTACTATTCCAAAACGATTGTCCTATGAAAACCCATAAATTAGAAATATCTGGAATGCAATAGTAACAGGATCTGTTCCCTCTATCCTATATAATCCTTCCTAGCTTACACCACCCACTCAGTTTAACGTTGTTCTGTCATAAAATTGGCAGAAGCATATGTAGAGGGCAAGATAATATATTGCTAGAAAATTATTTGAATCACATTTCTTATTCAAGAGTCTAATTTCCTAGTAAATATCCTAGTAATCTGTGGGTTTGACTCTTGCATGTAGTTCTGTGAGTACTAATATGAAATTGTCAAATGGACAGTGAAAACTGCACGGGCTATAATGAGTGATAATAGATCCAACGGCAATCAGCAACTAGATGGAGCACTCTTCATTCCTAGGTTTTCCTCATATTTGAGGTTTTAGAAGTTTAGATATTTTCAGTGTGTACATTGCTTTAGGTTGTTGGTAGGGGTCCATTAAAAAACTGATGTTTCTCACCACCAACAGCCACTGTTCTCAGTGTTCTGCTGGCTGAGAGATGTGGTCCCAAAAGGAGAAGTGCACAGTGCTGTTGTGATGGTCAGTCAGAGAGATGATGAAAGATACTCCCGGAACAGCAGAAGCACATCATGGGGGATTTTTTCTGTTCACTAAAGATGATCAAATCCAGAACATGAATTTTATCGACTCTAGATATCATTAACCTCCTTTTTATTCTTAATTCAGTTGTCTCATTGAATCTAACTTATTTTTCACAATTCCTATGCAATGTCTCCGTGGCAGTCATTATCACTTTATATGGCCGAAAGAACCTGTATGTCCATCCACAATGAAGTAAGTTGTCATGATATGCCATGGCTTTTCAACTACATTACTTGGGACAGCATCCAGCCCACACATAATCAACATTCAAGAAGCACATTGATATAACTAGAGAAGAAAAGGAAGATATCACCATGGTGTTGCTTGAAAGCAAAACCAACCCATCAGTCTCTTGCTAATGGATAATTTAACCCCTTGCCTCCAGCCAAATTTATGAGCCACGATTATGGTCAATCTTGTGATAATTTTTCCCTACACAGAAATAGTGCAGTACGTAACACTTTATGTCCTGTAAAACAGTACCTTATTGATATGTCATTTGATTTTCATTGTCCTCTCAATCACAGCTAACTTGCCTTCTTTCATAAGTGCTATTTTCAGCTAGATCCCTCTTTAAAATTCTGCAAACACAATTCAGAGCTCTTGTCCAAACTAGTCATTATTGCAGATTCCTTTCAGCGCTAAAGACTGTGATGGCAAGAAATAATTTTTTTAGATTGCTCAGACATAAATCCAGACATCTCCTTTTTTTCCCCAGTAGTTTGATATAGAACTCAAGAGTACAAAATATTTTCATCAAAACTTAACAAACACAATACTGATTATACAACTAGACTTAAGAGTACATGACTGGAGAAAATCAGTGTGTTCCTAAGAAAAAGCAAGGAAGACTGTAATTGGAATAGTTTTCCTCTTATGTCACAGGTCTTGCATCAAAAACCTACTGGAACTAGTTGCAATGAACTGAACAAACATAAAGGCATAGGGCCTGGTCTTGCTCCTATTTAATCATAGCCACTTTTGAGAACTGATATGTTGCACAAATGTGACAGTGAACTGAAAACAGATTACTGAGTCAGTCATGCTCCCTGCAACATGCTGCGACTAAGGACAACAGCCTATGCAAGGACATGTGCAGTCCTTTGAAGAAAGCATTCTGGCAAGCTTCCAGCTATAGCTGCCTTTCCCTCTTTGAAAATCTCACCACTGCATGGCATTTCTTTTTTGTGCTTTTTTGGCAACCCCAGACCTAGTGTGTTGTAAAACTGCTGGCATGTCACTGATTTTAAATTACTGTGTCAGCTCTGGTTTTTGCATCATAGCAAATAATGTCTCAAAGTAAGCACAAGTGAGATGCATGAAACATTGTCCTAGCACTTGAAGATTTATAAACAGATGGCCAATAAAAAGAGAATTCCTCATATCAATATTTTCCATTGTAAATTTTTTTACAATACATTGCAGTTCTGCACAGCCAATAGTGAAAGAAAGTGGTTCTGTTTCAGTTGTCTCCAAAACTGAGATTTAAAGATGAGCTGTTTGTACAAGCTATACACTTTAAATAATTGTATTAAAATAGGCTGTTTCACAGTATCACAGTATAAACACCTCAAAAACAGACTAAATCTAAAGTGTCCAAATTCCAAATCTAAATACGTCAGCATTACCTTAGAAGCCTGTCCTATTAAAAAAGTAAATATAGGCTTGATTTTAGTGATATCGGTGGAGCTACTCCCATCCTTAAGTACATGCCTCATTAAATGGCCTTAGCCAGTGCTGGAAAGAGAATCTTGGGTATTTCTCCAGGAAGTATTAAAGCTAGTAGTTTTAATTCTGATCTTTGATACCTTTGGTTGAAATACAACTATCTGACAGAGTCACAGGAAAGGCAGAGGCTGTATACTGCAAAGAAGAGGAGCTACTCTTCCAGGGCTTCAATCTTTTATTACTTTTCAGTGTTGAAATTCATATAGTCCAGTGCCTGATGGAAGAAACACTAGAAATACAAGCATTATGGGATTTGTAAGTCATATGCTTCTTTCTTATTTCATTCTCCAAAACACACATCCCTGTTCTATACTTGATTGTAAATATTTCAGGTAAAGAATATGTCTAGTACTTTGAAAAAAGTTAGTGTCCTACACAAAGAAGCAGAAGTGCATGCTATAATTCTTTAAAATAATATTCTGAAATCTTACTATTTTGGTAAGTATTCAGTAATACAAAACTCACAGTTCTTAGTGTGAATTTTGCTAAAGTCAGGAATTTAAAAAAAGAAACAAACTGAAAAGTACTTCAAGGTTTAGTTAAAAAGAAATAATTATTGATGAAACCATAAAGTCTAAATCCTATAAAAACAAGCAAAGCTTCCATAAGTTCAGTAGTGGAGTAAAAATTAGATGAGCAGGCTTTACTAACACCTTAAAAATTGGTATTGTAATATATATTTTTCTAGAGAAACACTATAGGGTAGTGCAACAATCCAGGAACGTCTGATTTCTGAGAGTATTTTTGCTTTACCTCTCAATTGGCCTGGATACAGAATTGTAACAATGCTATACTGCTGCTCTTTAGATGTTTTATAGCCTTTTTCAAAGAACTGTTTTATAGCAACAGCATAGTACCTGAGAGCTGAAAATTAGTAAAGCCCATTGGAAAGTATCTGATACCATGCCTGTCACATCCTACTGTCCTTTTTTCCCCCAAAACAATTACTTTTCATAGATATAATATATGTTTAAAAGGTTTTTGGAGCATGACCAAGAAACTAATAAATCTGAACCCCATCTGGGCAAACTCCAGAACCAGAATCCTTCAAGTTGTTAACTGTTTCTCCTTCATGAAAGGCTAGATCCTGCTCTTTTTTCATCTCTGAAACTCATCTGATGAAAAACAAATGGACATTGAAATACTTCTATCTCACTTGCTCCTATTATTTGGAGAGTGTCAGCAAAAGATAAGAGGTGCTGGAACATGGCCTTTATAAATAGGAATCAGCATATTACTTTCTTCTTTGAAAGCCAGTGGTGTATTGCTTTTTTTTTTTTTTTTTTCTTAAATTAAATAGATGTATGGGTGTTAGTTTGAGTAAAATCATTCCCCAGTACAAAATAAATTTGTATAATCCAGACACCTGACATAACCTACATGATGGCTGTAGAATGGCATTCCACTTTTTTCTTTTCTCCTTAAAATCAGTGGTAGAGTTACAGGCAAAGAAAAAGGTGATCACTGGATTCAGCAGTTATGATTTAGATAAGACAGCACAATTTTTTTCTGTCTATTGTATCTGTCTTCTGAGATGGATGAACAGGCACGAGAAACAAACTGAAGACTAACAGGATGACTGTCTCTTCCTACAGGATGAAAAGATAGTACAAAGGCTAGCAAAGATGCATACCCACACACGCAAAGACTGCAGATCTAAGAATATGATGATGGGAATTTGAAAAAAAGAGTACCTTTATTGTCCTAAGGAAGTTTAAAAAAAAAAATTGCGTGGAAAAATATTCATTCTCCAACTAAGTCTGGTTGTGAAATCTTAAATGATAATCCTGATTCAGCAATATTATTGACTTTGAATACGTATACAAGTTATTCAGCAACATTTACCAAATATGTGATTAACCTAATATTAGATTAGAATTAAACCTCATGCAGGTTAAGGGGGGAAAATAAGATTCTTGACAAAGGCTAAATGATTAAATTGGCAACATATCAATATGCAGAAATAAGAACAAAAACCCCACCACTGTTTATGTGACAGATGGAAAATTTTGCCCAGCATTGACACCTTAATTAGTACCACTGTAGCTGCAAAAGGTCATCTATTTTCAACTGCAATAGCAGCACTGTACAAATTATCGTTGGCAGACTGGTATCTCCTCAATCAAAATAAAACATAAAGTGATCCTTAGTGGACCAACTGCAGCTGTCCAATCATAATAAACAAAATTCCTTAGTTGATTTCTTTTTCTCGATCTATGTTTTCTTCACCTTTTCCAAAAATTAAATGGATAGAACAGAGATGAAGGAAAAGACATTTTAGGCTGATTTGTGTATGTGTTGGATTATCTGAGATACACAGCTAAATCTGGGTGTTAGACTGAAAATTGAGCAGTGTCAATTTCAAAATAAATAATGTTAATGGTATTTTCAGGATCAGCTTTTTTTTCCTTTTTTCGTGTTCATTGCCAAAGCATTTAGAGTACTCTGTTGTACTCATAACATTATGTGGGTGGTGAAAAGAGTTACCTTTACACATCTGTTGTTTCTAGAGAACCTACTGCACGTCGCTTTAGAGCACTGAATGCAAAGATTAACATAATTAACCTGGATACTGCTAAAATGCAAAAGAGCACATTAAGCAAGGCACTTAAAATAACTGAAATAGTAATTAAACACTGAGTTTAAAATGTTTAGAGTAATTGTCCCAAGGAAATGCTGTAAAGCATTTAAAGAGCAAATGAAGTGTTTTTTCCAAAGTAAATCTTTTGGGCTAAAATCTGAAGGCCTTAGTAACACAGTAGCAATTTACTCCACAAGTCCCATAAATTTACCTGAAGAAAATAGAACCCAGCCATGACATGTCATCAGTAGGCTAAGTTTAAACACAGTAACAATTACATAGTTTCTCACTGGATCAGTGCATGCTAAAGTTATGAACAGATGAAAAAGCTTTGAAGGTGGAGCACGCAAGCCCACTCTGTTTTGTCATGCTATAAGTTACGGGTGCGCAGTTACTTCCGTGTCACAGATCAATACCAGTAATTTTCAACTAATTTCATGTGACTTTCACTTCTCAGACTGCTCTACCAATTATTACATATATCTGCCTAATTTTACTCATGGGTGATCTTTACATTGTGTAAATCTAAGAAAAACACCTAAGCTATTACACAATGTGAGGTATTAGACTCAGACAGTATATTAAATACCACATATACATCCACTACAGAGTGTGCAACAAAATAGAAAAAGTCCTGCCTCCAAGGTCTCTGAGGATCAGCAGAACACGATCTGGTCTACTGTGATCCAGTAAGTGATAATAAACCTTTGATACTCATTAAAATGTATTATTACATTATGAATGGCTTTCATCTCGCCAAACTCCAGTAACTGCATGTAGACTAAATTTACAAGCTAAACTCTATTTCTAGTCAATTCAGACATATGGGCAGCTACACTGGATGATTTATCCTACCTTAGATATGACTATGACTAAAAACAAATAAAATTTTGCTTCAGTTGACAAAGGTCTGCCCCCAACTTAAGCAGAATGAAATGAGTGCAATCGAGATAGAAAGAATGCCTATAGAATATTTGCTGGTTTAAAGAAGTTTGAAGCTATTCTGTAGCTTATTTCAAGACACAGTCTCCAGTCACAGTTTGTCATTGTGGATTCCCGTTAGAGTGATTTAATAAACTTTTACTTATTATTCACAGCTAAGAAGTAATGACTAAATGAATTTCATAGCAGATCTCCCTTTAAGCCTCTCAGGCAGAGAAAAGTTTTATTGCAGATCTCAGTTTAATCCTTCTTCTCAGAAGCTACCGGGTTTCATGCTCTTTGATCTTTTCCCCAGCATCATCTTCCCAGTAGTCCTGTGTCTAGTATCCTTAATGGATGAGCCTCAAGTTCTTAAAAGTCCTTTCCTGCAGCCTGCAATGCAGGCCACTAACATTTCCCTGTGGGTAGCAACTCTCTATTCTGCCATTCCTCAACCAAATGCTGGCAGTTAGACAAATATTCATTCCATGGTGATTCCTAGCAACCAGCTGCGCCTTTATAGAAGCTTTTGATGATAAATACCAACCAAAAGTTTCATTTTCCACAATCCTATATATGAAAATATAATTAACTCACCACTTTACCCAACAGTTTTCTCACCTTGCTTTCTAATGTACATCCGTCCAGTTGCCCGATGCTCAGCAATGTGTTGGCCAACTAGCTGCATGTCAGCAACAAGTTTTGATAAAGATTAGACAGAGCTCAGAAAAGAAGTATGATATAGTGAAAAGAACCTAAAACAATGACTCAGCAGGCTTACGTTCTAATCCTAGCTCTATACCTGATTAGGTAGATGGCCCTTGTTTCTTGGCTCCCTCTTCCGCAGCTTGTCTAGAGCATAAGTTCTGTACCATGGCTTAAACAAAGAACACTGATTTAACTGGCTTTTCAACTTTTCTACTGTTTCCAAGATTGCATCCAAAGTGGCATAGTGTAAGCAGGTCACAAATGAGTGGTACAAGCTACAAAATGCGGCAGTAGTCTTTGGAAGAGGTTGGTACTGTCACAACTGACCTATTGCCCAAAAGCAAGGAAATTTTTCAAAGGGAAGCTGCTAGAGAAAGAATGATCAAGGTAAGGTAATTCCATAGGACTGATTAAGCCAATGGAAAGAGTGCTGCACTAAATGTATTTCTCCATATATTCATCAAATTCCACAAACACAGACTTCTCAGGGTTAGGTAATGTCTGTTTAAGCCAATGGTTCTCAGTCATTTTAGATGTGCAACATACTTTAAATAAGTTTAAAATGCTAAGGCATCATTTTTCTGATTTAATAATCTTCCATCAGAAAGAATCTTATTTAAAATCAAATGTCTTATCTGATTTCCAGAAAGACTGTAGGGAAAGGTACAAAATCACATATGAAGTAAATGGATTTATGTCTCAGTCTGACATATGTTGATCTCCATACAAAAGACCCTTTTCATACTAGTGACTCAGGAACTGCTCCCAAAAAATGCACAACTTCCTCAGCATGGAGATCTCCCAGAAGCTTCTGCTATTTGTGTAACAGCATTTTAATAACTTCTTTTATTGATACAGTTTTTAAATTAAAATTTGTATTTACACTGAAAGTATGAAAATGAACATTTTTATGTGTTTCCAGAGACAACAATCTTCATTAAATATTTTTTCATTTTTTTCTGAAATATACTCCTGAAAAAAGATCTAGTTAAACAAAATTGGAAGATAACTAATAATCTCTGTTGATGAAAGTGCACAAAGACAAATATTTAATTGCTCTTGTCCTCATGAGGGAGAAAATATTGGTGACATCAGGTAGTTTCAGAAAAGCGGAAACTTAGGAAGCTTTTTTACAGTATTGTTTAATTCCGCGATGGTAAAATAAGCAATTTTTAATATGTGAGAGAAGTTTTACAGGAAAAAAGATAAATTCCACAATTACGTCTAGATCCTGCTCCTGTATAAGTTTATAAGTTTAATATATTTACATTTATACATTTTTTCTTTATACTAACTACAGTAAGTGTATTTTTGAAACAACTTCATTGGCCTGACAGAAGCTGAAGTCATGGTGGAGGTGATACTAGATGTTTGGGAGGGGAAACCAAGATTCCTATGCACTTGAGCACTTTAATACTGCTGTGTCAACAGAATCTGAATGCCTGTTGATGATGACTGACATATTAAGATAAATATTTCCAATATAAAATGTTGTAAGCCCCTCATTCTCTTTATCCATGGCCTATGACATCAAACAGGCTTCTGTACCTCTTCATTTTAGTGGTCAAAACATTTAAACTTCCAATCATTAAAAAAATTACTTATATGGGCATTACATTGAGATACTTAATTGCCCTAGCTACTTCTTGACAGTCATTCAACCACAAAACATTTACCTTGCAATCCAGATCTGATTCACAATGAAGATGAAAATCTTGGCTCTGATCTACACTTTAATTCATTGTCTTCTCCCTTAATAAATCAAGAGGATTCAAAAACAGGAATAAATTTAATGGTTCAGTCACACTTGTCTGTTTTAGCAAGATATAGCTTACCCTCATGTTGACCCTTTGCTCAAAAGCTCACAAGCATATGGGGTTAGGTATATAATCCTACTTGTAAATCATTAAACCCTGGACCTATTACTTTGACTGTGAGGTCAGATTTTAGTCTCAGAATTTTCTTTCAGGCTGCCAGAAAACACTTCATATTAAAGCAGAAAATATACAATTACAGTGATTGGTATACTCCTTTCTGAGTAAATGTGTCACTTTAAGAGGGACAGAACACATTGCGAGCAACTAAATATATTCCAAAAAGAACTAAAATAACATTGTCTTTGGTCCTGATTCCTGAATGGGACATATTGAAAAGTCTGGAAAAAAAAATCATGCACTATGTCATCTCCTGTTTAACTAATGAAAAATTATTCTTAGTTGAGATAATTCTTCATAACACCACCCTACAGAGTTCGTAAGTCAAATTTATATGCAGCCTTCTTGGATGAGCAAACTGCACAAGGCTACTTACTGTGCACAGGCTGCAAATATGTCAACCAAGGGAAAGGCAAGTCTACTGCACAAAGCCACATATGAAAGAGGAGAAACCTCCATAACAGGAAGTTGTGGAGCTGCCTGTGGGGTGGAAAGCTCATGGAACTAAGCTCCTTGCCACCCACACACTCAAATTTTACTGGAGCCAGGTACAATATCTGGTATGATTTCCTTCTGTGTCAGTGCTTCAGTAACTTTCCTGCACAGGCCTGCATGCATAAAGGACCTACTCTGTTAATTTGCTTAGGGGATGGAAGAGAAAGTGAGGAACATTTTGTGGTAAGGAATAATGCCTTCCTTTCCTTTCCCTCCCTCCCTCCCTCCTTCCCCAACTATCATTTTGTTTTAGTTGGATTTGTTAAACGAAATGGCCAATATTCTTCTGCACGGAACATCCACAGCTATGTAATCATCAGGAGTCTCCAGGTTTCATACAAACAGAATTAGACAGAACCAGAAAATCCATCTCAGAAAAGGAAGCCCTGGGTGCCTGTTGGGGCAGACCTATTCTGACATTTAGCCCATTACAAAGCTTTTTCTGAGAGACACCTACAACCTCTGTTACCCTTAATAGTCCTCTGTGTTTTTGCCCAGTTCCTCCAGATCTTAAAAGTATACACTCATTTGCTCTTTGAATCCACACTTAATTTGCAGTTAGTGGCATGAATTAAAGCCCACACTGTGCTTGTGCTTTTGCTGGACCTACCACCTCTGCAGTAAGGACAACCTTTCAACATCTTTTTCATACTTCTTACCAGAAGACGCGCAAGTTCTTCTGCTGTAGAGCTAAATAACTGCAAAAGAATCCTAGAGTGTCCACACAAAATCAAAGAGTTGTCTGGACTACACAAATAAGAAGAGTACCTCAGTGCTTTTGTGTAAATGGATGAGGCCCAGCTAACATGCTATAGATCCCTGACAACTGGTACTTGAGCAAGTGCTTAGCTAGGCAACTGTTGATGACTTTTTGCTGTAAAAAGACAGTAGGAAAAGAAAGAGGATGAGAAGAAAGCAACCACAAATGAGCAAAGAACTCTGATTCATGAATGAGAAAATGCTGAGCTTGGCAGTGTTACAAAAGTAATATTTTCACTAGAATGAACTGTTCTCAAACAATTTCTCCAATATTTTAGATACAAACAAGTTCTCCTTCAGTATTAGGCATGCATGTCTTCTCTTTCCACCTCTTTTTTTTAGTTCCAAACCCAAATTTATTGTGGCCAAAAGTTCTCCCAAAAAATCCCAGTCTCTGTTTGTATTTTATCTGTGTTTCTCTCTCATGGTATACCAGAGCAGTGACACAGTATGGGATCTCGTTCCAGAACAATATTTCTTTTTCTTTATCCTTCTCTTTTAATAGTTCCTTGCCATAGAGAAACTACTAGCATTTAGTGAGTTTCTATGCCAGTAGTACTCAGTTTTGGAAATGAATGAGATTTTCTTTGTCTCTCAATGATATTAGTAACTCAAAGAAATACTAATGCTTTGACAAACTCATAGTAACCAATAACATGTTATGGATTACTTAAACCACAAGTGAAACACAACTGCCTGTGGGAGGAAATGTGGCAATTGTTAAACAGTGGTTAGCTTCAGAAACACTTCTAAAGTTTAGACAAGAAGCAAAGTAAAGAACCAAACTTAACTGAAACTAAAAAGGGGATGCAGGCACCTCAGACCTGGAGCTTGGCCACAGTTAATCCCACTCCTTTTGTAGACACAGTTTAATAACTGCATATGATGAACACCACCAGTTCACAGTTCTGATGAAATCCAAATCAGCTGTTATCTAAAGGGATACAATTCCAGCTGTTTTCAGGGGGAAACTGAATTTAGCCTTCTAAATTGCAAAAGCACTCTATTAGGAGACTGAGTTTGCTATTGATTCAGACAGGAGGCCTGAAATTAGCATTGCTGCTCATGAGGGCAGCCTGTGGGGATCTCCACTTTAAACATAGATATTTTATGTGAAAATTACATACTATTTCTTCATTGCTCTGGGAAGACATTGGCATTAATAGCCAACATCTTCCTGTTGGCTATGATGAGTGTGGACTCCAATTACATCTTGGGGTAGGAGCAGGCCTACCGGGGAAGTGCTCCTTCCTCTGCTGCTTTGGCTACATCTTCCCCACTGAGGCATCACTAGAAACTGAATTTAAGTTGTATTAAGGTCCAGCACTGCAAAAAGGTTCCAAATTCTTTTGCTACAAGGGAAAGCAATAGCTTTATCCTCCCTCCCCAGAATGACAGCACTTTAACACTCCTTACTGTGAGAAAAGAAAATACAGAACTTAGAAAGCTAGCAATAAATAAATAAATCCAGCAGTTTAATTTTATGTGCTCAAAAAAGCTGAACTGACATCCCTGGCCTAGTAATGTTTTGTGTTATGCCACCATAAAAACACCTTTGTTTTAATACAAAGATTTTTGTTAGTTGAAGCTCTAAACAAACCAATGCATTGCTTATTTGTAAATAATAGCCCTGTTAGCATTTTCTACTATGGGTAAGCTTTCTACAATGTATAAAAAATGGTTTACACCCTGACACTGAAAAAATCCTAAATATCAGAATTATGACACTGAAAACTTGCACTCTTCTGAGATCACACAGAACATCTGAATTAGTTTCCAGATTTCTGAGATTCTTAGGTGTTCGATAAAGCAAGAACTTTTACTGAGAATGAATCTGATAATGTTCTAAAAAGTATGACAAGAAATTGGCTACAACCCATTATATTAAACTGACTGCCACAATCTCTTTTCAGTGGATGGAATTCCTATTTATTACTTGAAAAAGAAACTGGAGACAAATCTTAAAACACGTCTTGAAAGAAGACAATATTTCCAAAAACATATTAGTACAGTATAGTTTTGTGAAAAGTTGTTTTTCATTGCAACTTCAGTTCAGTTCTGCCCCTATATTTCTCCGCATCAATAAAATATTTAACATGGAAAAAACTGGCGTGTGATGTTTTTGCAAAAAAAGGACATGTTTCAGCCATGGAATGTTCATAGATTTAAGCTCCAGTCTTGTAAATGATTTGAAGCAAGAACACCCTTACTCCAAAATACTCTGCGAAGCAACAGTGAGACTTTGTGTTTAAACAATGGTCCATCAGATCATGAATCTAAATTAAATGTTTTAAGCTTTAAGAGATTTGAAAAGAACAGGTCATGTTATGGAAATACATGGCTATTAGAAAAATAGATGAAAATGGGACTGATGAGCTACTACACATACACAACTTGAGCATTTTTGTTTGGTTTTTATATAGGTGTAAGTCTTTAAAATATGAGTAGTACCAGGAAGTAAAACCTGACAGAGGGCAGTTTTGGTGGCACTGACTTCAGCACTGTGAGATTTAACTGAAAGAAGCAAAAGGAAAATTAAAAGAACTCATTGGATTAAGAATGCAAAGGAATGCACAGTAAAACTGGATTTTAGATAGAGATGTCTGCTTGTCTGTCAGTGAATTTACATTTCCCTGTCACCATAAGATCCCCAATCCTGGAAAACTCAGAGGTAAAAAATGAAAAAGCAAATACTGCTTGCTGTGCTTCTGAGATAGCACCACATCACACAAGTAACTACCAGTAGAGATTATGAGCTCTTTAATGAGGAAATGACTGAATATTAGAATTGAGAATCATTAATGTCAGATCCATAAAACATGGGTTCTCAGAATTTTGGCTAGAGTCTTACAATGTTGTATAATAGTGATCTACCACATATTTTCCAAGCTACATAATAGCAAAACAAATGATAATACTTTACATCACAGCAATTTAGCATTTTGCATTGCTGTCATAAGTTCAAAAAGAAGTTTTGTTGTTTAGCTTCCATAAAAATTGTGGAAGATTGTTATAATACTTAAATATACCATTTAAGACAGGAAAGAAACTTTAATTCAAGACACTGGAAATTTCTGAAGATTAATAGTATCACTATGCACAGAAAAGGCATGTAAAATGTGTGAGTGAATTTAATGAAGCAGAAAAATGCACACAAAAACCTACAGACTCAAGAAAATATCTTATTTGTTATGTAAAGGTAATTAATCACTTCCTGTCATTTCATATGCATAACCTTCCAATACTGCAAGTTCACTCAAGCAGCACCTTGGATTAAAATTGTATTTTCCTATGTATGAAGTAAAATATACTACCCAGCATGACACAGAACCATGTGCCAAGTTCATATTATTATCTACAAAGCAGAATACCCAATGTGCCAAGTTCATATTACTATCTACAAAGCAGAATACCCAATCTTTCGCCTGCATGTCTTATACAGTGTTCAGCTGGACAAAGTTCATTCATGGCATCCCTTTTTGACAAGAGGCCAACAATGATCTTCAGTCAAATTGTTATCTTGATATATTTCTGGTCATGTGATGGAATAGGGACCAAGGGACACTCAGGAAATGCAATGGGTAGCTTGTACTTGCTCCTTGGAAGTTACCAAAAAACTACTAAGAAAGAAAAGAGGTGGAAGATATTTACATGAATTATTCTGATACTGGGAGTCAAAGTCCAGTCATTCAGGAGGCTGATGAGACTCTCCAGGGACCTTCTGAAGCATACATCCTATCAGCTTTTGAGAAATGTCTAACATACTGCTCATGTAACACCAGGTCAGTGATGTTCAGCTCTTTCCAAGTAGTAACAGAAACGACTGGAGACTCCAGCCCTGGAATATACATACCAATGTAGGAATAGGTGTTCTCATTCAGCAGCTCTTTGGAACAAAAGAAACACTTTGCAACTGTAATAAAGACAGCAAATGTATTCCAGTTTCAGTCCTTTCTCTCCCTCTCTCTTCATGCATCTACATCCCAGAAGACTTTTTAATTACCAGCCTGTAAGGTCTGAATGTTTGTCAGCTCTCTTGCACTGAAGCTGTTTCACCTTGCATTAACATTTAAATATTTATTTAATGATTTTTTCATTAAATTATTCAAAAATCATATTTAATGATAAATTAAGTGAGAAAAAATGCTTCTACAATCCTAGAGACTATGGGCAACTCAACAAGGAAACAATTCCAGTCCTACCATGCTAACAACTGTAGCAGTGATCAGGCCCTGCAGGCAGGACAGAGAGAGCAATGCCTGTTTTACAAATCCTGGTAGGATGGTAACATGAGTGAACATGTAGCTATTTATTTAGGACAGTCAAGACTAAGGCAATTCTAAATCTTCAACAGAGCATATACTCAGAAGATTTTAGAAGAGAAAATTCCAACACCTATGGGCATTATGCACTGTGAGCGGCAGCAAAAGCTAAGGGGCTTGCTTATCGAAACTTCACATCTAGTTAACAAAAGTGAGCTGCTAACACTATAAGACTGAAAGAAAATAAATGCCTTCCTGGGTCAGCCTAGCCTGCTGTTCTGTTTTCAACAGTGGTAGTAGCAGATGGTATTTCAGGAGAGTACTCAAGCCTGGTCCTTGTGTACAGGTACCTTTTTTTAAGGCCTTATTTTAATGACACTGTCAATACTGCATGCTGTTGCTACACATGCTTATTTATTAACTATCAAGAAGTTTGAAAGAAACCAGACACAATTATAAAACACAGATCAATTTGCAATATAAAGCAAAAGGATTTCTCTAGGTGTTTCCATTGAAACTTAGTCTGAGCAAAAATTACCCTTCTAAATATAAATATAAAAAATACAACCAAAGATGGATCTGACAGCATATTTGAAAAATAGCTATGTTATAGCATCAGGAATAGTTTAATAAATTCTGAGTCATAAAGATATATTTCAGTTCTGAATAAATAAATCAAAACATCAATTTAGATCAGTATTTGAACACTGCTCATCAGTATTTTTATATGTTGCTTCCATTTTATAAACGCTGCTAAAATACAATGGAATTTCAAACGCTCTCCACATTGATTTAACTCATCTGTCATGGAAATCAATTGGGAATTCTTTTGAATGTTCCACTTACAAAAGAACAATTTCACCAGCCCATCCTTGTCTCCAAAAGCCAGAGTTCCAGTGCAGTAGCTTGCTGTTACAATTTAAATATTTCCATAAAACCAAATGTCAGAGGATTTTCTGACAGTAGAATATGCAGTGAAAATTGAAAACATGTTATAAACAGACTGAATTACTGTATAATTAGGATTTCCAAGAAGGCAGCTTGCAGGCTAGTCAGCATTTTAAAGATGCAGAAATAATAAATAATGGGATTGTTCATGTAATCGCTTCCCAATAAATACAAGTCTGTTAACACAGATCCAAATGACATGGATCCAACATTTTAAGACTTTTCTAAATCAATATTTCTTAGGCTGTGATTCCATTCACTTTATCAAAAAGCAGTAGAAATGAAAATAGTCTATCAAGGTGAAGTTTAAAAATAGTATGAAAGGAACAGAATACTGTGGAACCTCCTGCTGCACAGAGGAACAAGTGCAGGTGGCTAAGCATGGAGGTATAGAACATTTTTCAACTAACTCTCATTATATATTAATATGAGGCACTCATATTTATGTTCTGCCTCTGTTTACGCACTCTTCTGGGTTTGATCACGCAAGTCCAAACTCAGTGAGCTTTATTTCTAAGTCTGCACATCAATAAATCAGAGTTCTACTGGAATTGAAGGAATGGGAAAAAATGATCAAAGTTTACAAATATAAATTGACTTCCTGTTTTAACTTGGCTAAGGAGTAGAGCCCACCCTCACCCCTTTTCTTGGTTTACCTGGACAATGGCTGTCAGTCAACGCAGTGCAACTATATAGGAACTTAACTTATTGCTGATATAAACTATCAAATAATGTTTTGTCACTAGAATAAAAAATGATATATACAAGGTACTCCAGGGATGAACTGACTGCAAATTCTAAAACCTAATGACTTCCTTGAAAATGCTCCTGTCATTCCAGTGAACATAAACCTTGGAACCATTTTTAAATCACTATAGTACAATTCTAACTTTTTTTCCCCAAGCGTAAGCTTATGCATAAGAATAAATAATTACCAGTTCTCACACTCTTACACATTAAAAACAGAAAAAAGTTAGTTATTATTTCATTGCACAGAATTTTAACTGACGGAGCTGATGTTCAGGGGAGTAATTTGAACATATTACTATGTGTAGCACTTTGTTTTTAAATTTAGGAAAGAAATGAAAAGCATAGAAGAGCTTAATCCTGCCGTTTTATTAAGGCCATGAAATACCACAAAAATTACAACTGCAAGCTGTTGCAAGAGTAGGCCATAAAACGCCTGTCACCTCACCGTGCTATTTACCATGCATCTTGGGAGATGCATTATACTTATAATAACCTGTCCCTAGCAGTACAACCTCCTTATATCACATCTTCCTCCAGAGTGATGTCAGGTTAAGTGCAATTGCTATTTCATTCTGTGAGTTGATTCAGAATTAGACAGTCCTGTACTTAAATGTGAAGCCACTAGAGTAAATAGGAGTGTTTGCATCACAAGGTTCATGAACTGAATGTATTAATCACAGAAATCAAGGGGGGTTTACACATCCTAAACCGTGCCATGTATGTCTCTTAGGGACATTGTAAAGCTGGCCACTTTTGCCTGCCTATCTGTCTCTGACAGGTATGCAGCAACTTGTCACTACATAGACCTAGAACATTACCTATGTTCTTCACACCCAGGACCATTACCATGTTGACCACGACTGTATCTGTTGAAGTAGCATGTTCCCATGACTATTCTTATTGTGCCTGGCACATCAGAAAGTATTTCATGAAATGTATTTATAATGCACTCATATCAGATATGTCTGTAGCAACCATTTAAATAGAACTAATTTTCTTTGTTTCTTCCAACTTTAGTTCTTACTTCTTGAGCTACTAAATCCCTTCAATAGTTTATAAGAGTAATCATATACAGGATCTGTTTTTTAGTTGGTAACCATGTGGTTGACAGATCGAAACTGTAAGCAAAACTTGTGCTTTGCAAGCAAGCAAATGTGCAGGTACATATTGCTATTAAAAATAGCTTTGAGCAAAGCATGACAACATATAACAAACTACATAGCAGAAAAACACAGTGCTCAGCCAGAGCCAAGAAACACTGAAAGTACTCTGAAATGCCAACCTTAAGTACTTTTATATGTACCACCCATTTAAATATTTCACACACATTTTTGAAAAACGGTTGGTGAAGACTCCAAAGAAAATTATTCTATTAATTGTCAGGTAACAGGAAAGAATGCTGTCATGAATAGTGATATCCTTTTGAAAGACGAGTAAGGAAAGGAAGGAGAAACTACAATGAGTCCACATTGCAAGCTGAAAGCAGCATGAATGTAGCATTTTGTGCTGCTGCTCAGCAATGAAGACCAAGAATTTCTGTATCTTCTGGACTTTTCTGAGGATCAGAACAACAAGGTCAGATTACTTGAGCCGTGTGTATGCTTTTCTTTATTTGCATGTATACTTTCAAGTTACCTATTACATTTCTGCTTCTTGAGTTAGTAAAGGGGGGAAAACTCGTTTCACCTCTGTGAAACAAGAATTAATTAAAAGCCAAGAATTAAATAAAAGCCAAGTACAAAATGCATATATGATCACATTCAGATCTACCAAATTGTGCTGCCACAAGGAAGCAAAATGTAAAGTTATTTTTAAAAATACTTTTGTACTAATGTTCAATGCTTTCACAGATTGCTGCCAAACCCAGTATATATCAGCAACAATAAGAACCCTTCTTCTACAGTGGTCAATCCATTAGATAAACTGATACAAAAATTGGAACAATTCATTACCAACATTGCCTTGATATTTAGCCAGAGTGATATCATACTTTTAATAACATTTTCCCCAAGTTCCAAACTCCAATTATTCATTGTAAAGGCATTCCAACAGAGATTAACATCATACTCCATATCAATTGCTAATCTAAAGACTGCCTGACAGTGATTGGCTCAGTATTTCAAAACTCTTCTTAATAGCGGATACTAAACATACTGAGGTCATTATTATTTCTTCCTAAAAGATAATTATTCATAGAGTATCTCCTTTATCAACACAAGGAAACAGAGGAAGAGAGTTATGCGTGTTGGTAAATATTAATGGATTTAGGCTGCCAATTTTATTTCTGTCTCTCCAGAAGTGTTTCATTATGAAAAAAATGATTAAAGATTGGTGTAGCAGACCCCTGCATCTCCTAGTAACATGTATCCTGGTTGAGACTGATAATTTTTCAGAACTACTTTTAAGTAATTTTTGGTCTCCCCAAAGAATCAGTTGTCAGTGATGAACTCAATACTCAAAATTAAGTGTTTGTTTTAATTTAGAAGTTATTTAATCTCTCATTTGCATATTTTGTTATGTCTTTTTAGCTGCCAAATTTATAACAAAGTGATAAATAAAGCCCCCTAAGGGATTTATTTCAATTAAGCTTGGCTTCAGGGTGGTCCTTATTTCAGAAAATCGGTGCTTGATTTCCAAAGCAAAAGTCACACCAAGCTGCATAAAAATAATTAATTCTAACATTTTCCAGAGTTTCACTGATGTGCGTTCATGGTATGTTGCACATTCTATTAATTGTTTATGTATTTTAGTACTGTATTTCCAGTAGTCCATAAAAAAATCTTTAAATGTGGCTATAAGAAACAGTTAGATGACATATCCTTTAATTTTTCTTCTAACCAAAATTCTTTCAATGATACTTCTTCTAAGCTAATGAGACTTTTTTCCAAAAATAAGCTATTACAGAATAGTATAAAACATTCAAACCATTAATGTAAATACAATGAGGAGAAACCATCAAAACTTTTTCTTCAGTCAAGGATCACCAGGAAAAACAAACATAAGGAATCAAACTAGAAAATTTAAGACATTGGAATACAGGAAATACAGTGCTTAAATGCAAATGAAAATCACAAAATTTTTCCAGCTTACCTTAAAATGCAATGCTGCATTTAATGAAAGAGTTTTTAAGCAAATATCATGTGGTTTACATGAACTATGATGTTACTAAACACCTCATTTACTTCATATTTGTCATAGAGGTAGATACCAAACATTACCCTCCCCATTTCCTACCAGCACAGTATTTACAAATTTGTTGAATGTCTTCCTGCCACTGGAAAACATCAATACAGTAAAAATTACATTTGATTGGCCTCTCTACTCACAGTTGCATTGCAAGTGTACTGGTAACAGCTGAGATATACTAATATCTACTATCTATTATAACTCTTATTTCAAGTAAACATATTTAATAATCTCAGCCATTAAGTTTACAAATGAGTCTCACTTCTCACCTGCAATCTTTCAGTGCAGGAAATCCATCTTAAAATATGAATTTGTCCTTCTTTAGGAAACAGGCAAGTCACTTCTTTCCCAAAATGAACCATAACTTGCCACTGGATTTCATTTATGTTTGGATACATAAAGCATGTGTTGCTGAAGTCTACTCTTTATCTACTCTGGTGGGTCTGTATGTATATTAATCTGAATGTTTGAAGATGCATGTACACTTCTATTTGAGCTCAGAGGCTGTACATTCTTTTTGGCCAGCTTTTCCACTGTGCATTGAAGTTGTTAAGCGCTTTCAGAAAACTATTCCCAGCTCCCTCATAGGCAGCTCAAAATGCTAGCAGATATGAAGAGGCTAAGACAATAGCATACAAAATTATAATTTACACAAAAAGACATTCCTGTGCCCATATATAGCTGGTTCATAGTTTTAGCAGATCATAGAAAACACTCAGCAGAGTTGCAGAAATATACATTTCAAGATACACACAGGCATATATTATGTATGTACATAATTATTTTGGACATAAAATCTATTTGCTTTTTGGCAGTTGCATCTCCAACTATCAAATACAAAGCTTAATCCTATGCTTACTGGCACAATTAGTGTATCTCCGGGGGGAGGGGGAAAGCTGTTTCAGTCTCCTCCATAACTGTATCTGTACACATCTGGAGATGACTTTCAGAAGTAACAGTGATTCCCATGTAGGTCACAGAACATAACAAAGCAGAGTGGCCATTCCTGTTCCTGTGATGACATCCCTTCATTCTTTGTGATAAAGCAGTTGAATTCTATAGCTTTAATATTTTGCTTCCTTTGAACAATTGTATTGGCTTCAGTAGGAGGCGTGACAACATGGTGAAAGGTAAGGTGATCAAAATCAATCCTCTCTTTTTTTCTTAGCGCCTTTAAATTATATTTGTTGAAGTTAACACCATGTTGCATACTGGAAACACGTGGGTACAATGCTCCTATTTGGACTAAAGACTAAAACCATATGAGTACAATCAGGTAATTACACTGCTGAATGTCATCATTCATAGAAACAATTGATTTTACTTCCAACTTGCCATCCAAAAAAGTACATGTTGTATTTCAAAGAAATCATATTCTTTATGTTTAAATGCCAATGTTCTGGGAAATAATGGTAAGTTCTCAAGAACAGGACTAAAATGGAATTGCAGCATTTACTGATGTCAAAGACATGGTGTCTTGCCACAGTTTGTAAAGCAGTAAGACCATTTGTTTATAATGTAGCCAAATAAACATTTATCTTAATTTTTGTCAATTGAAATAGCGTCTCCAACTATCTTAAATAATTTCACTTATATAATACTCCTTCTGAATGCAAGTATTAAAGATTTTAATGTTCACACTAAGATAGCATTCTCAGTGAAATGAAAGAAACAGAATTTTTAAGTTATTTTCTGTTACTCCAATTTACTTAAAAATTGTAACATGAAGACTTAGAGTAAAAGATTAAAAACTCCTAGATGTTGCGATGCTATTGCTTTAGCAAGTGTCTTAATCAAAATAATCAAATCTGCTAGACATGGATCGAAGAACAGGCTTCAAGAAGTATTACTTACTGTTTGACATAACTATACATTAAGCTCCTGAACACTGGAGAAATGTTGTCTCATCATCTACACCACTAATTAGTAATTGCATGATATTACAAGCAATAATTTCCATCAGTTCAATTCCAGCCAAAAGAAACAAGAATTACTTTTCCAGAAAAAAAATAAAACATTACCAGTGTGTCCTATGATATAAATGGAGAAGCTCCAGGCATAGGCTAAAGAATGGAAGATACTGCACTCATGTCTTGAATTCTGAACAAAATAAGCCCTTTACAGTTCTTAGTTCCCATCTCAGAGCCCAGCCTAACAGGACTGAAGTAAATTTTGCTAGTCTAACTGCAAGAAGTATCATGCCTAAAATATGACTTCAAATATTTTTCATGCCCTAGTTCCAAATAAACCATATGGGATGTTCAATTCTAAGATACATACTTCATAGGCAGAAAAAACCCAGACATCCTACAGATAACTGCAGTGAAGGACAGCAACATTCTTTTAGTACTTCCAGTGAGTGTGCCAGAAACATTGGTCAAGCACATCGGCTTTTACTCTGCAAGTGTTTCTGTTCCAACATTTAACAGGGATGAGCCAGTCATGAATGGCTGTAGTGATCTTTCTCCTTATTTCAGTTCCTACCAGCATTGCCGCATTGTGTGTTAGAAGATATTAATGGTTGTCAGAGTTACAAAGTCACCTCATCCAGCCCTTGTTTATTCAGAATTTTTTTTCCTTTCACTTATACTCTGTCATAAGTAGACTGAAGCAATAGGATTTCTCCTGATTCCTATGGAAATCTATTCTATAGGGTCCCAGGAAGCATTTTATTTTCTCCCTGATATTTTCACCTTTCATGCATTCTGTTCTATTACACATTGTCACATTAACTTTCTATTCATTCTTCTTAAGATTCTGCTCATCATTACGGCATTGTGCATTACAATTAACTTCTATGTTTGTTAATCTTGTTGAAAGTGCTACAAAACATTTTCTCTAAATCTGTCTCCGTGTTTTAAGATAGTTACTTTGCATGACATGTAAATTCTACTGAATGCAACCGCATCAAGATTCTCTCTCTTGATGACCAGGGTGTTAAATGTTAGGGAAGCAGGCAGGTGCAAGTCTCTATATACCTCTCTCACTAGGCTTTACATGTATATCCTAGAAGAAGAGTGTTGACCTTATGAACTCTACAAAGTATGTGCCTCATCAATACCCCAGACTGCATCAAACCAGTTACAACTGCTTGTTATATAGGAGAGGTAATGGGCTGTCCTGCATCTTAGGTCACTGTGCCTAAAATACTGTAACTGAAAAACATCCAGAATTCTAATTGCACAGTCAGGATTTGAGGATTCAATATTATTTGAATCAATGATTTGAACAGAATACTGATTTATGAACTTAGACAGTCTTTCAAGACAAGACAGTAGTCCATTTCTTAATGGTCCTGTTTTCTGCACCCACAATTTATTTCCTACTCTTCCAGTTCCAAGATGAATCACCACCAGCCTCATTCCCAGGCTGTTTCACTAATAACTCAGAAAGCCATAGCCCACCACTACTTCTGAGCACAGCCAGGGCCATTCTTTCTTCTTCCTAGCCTTTCCTTATGTCAGTACAACGCACAGATCTTATATACATCCTTGTCTTGCTCTGGTTTCTGCTGTTCATTCTCTGTGGTAATTCCATATGAACTGTGGGATTAGGCAGTGAGGTCTGAGAGGAAACAAGAGGATCTCCGGTGTACACGGAGCCACTCTCCTAAGAGGTTTCTTGAAATAAACTTCCTAATACACAAACTCCTAAGGACATCCTCCACAAACCTCACTGATAAGATGACAGAAATGAAGGTCTATATAGGAGTCTGTCCTAACATAACAACGACCACAATCTGAGCCCAGTCACTTCATAGCCAAATAAGCCACTTTGCTCATTACTCCAGGTCACAAAAGTCAGGTAGGAGAGCCAAATATTTAGGGCCAGCTGGTCTAGTTAATTACACACTCTACGGCAATCATCAGAAAGGTCAAGGACTTCAAAAGGTGTATCAGGAACTTATGCTACTTGGCCAGGTGCCATAGGACATAGTACACTAGGAAGGAGTAAATAGCATAGCCTGACTGGAATGAGGTAACTGCCTTCAGACCAGAAACTTACAGTGCTGTGTAAAGCCCCTTTGATGACTAGACTCTGTAAATGGGACTCCTCAGACCACAGGATTAAAGACTGCATAAAAAAAAAAAAAAAAAAAAAAAGACTGAGGCTAAAGATCTGGGGTTTTCCCATGTTTTATATGCTTTCTTTCTCAAGTAACAACAGAAATATCTGCAAAACAACATGGGTGTAGGTAGCCACATAGTTTGGGCTATTTTATTTAACCCAAAAAGATTTAAGTTAACAAATAATGACAGCTTCTATGGCATGACCACTGCCTCCTCCCATTCATTTCCAGGAAAGTAGGTGTTTAGCAGCTTGTTGTGAAGAATAGTTATGGTGGATATGTTTAGACTTTGTTCAGGATAAGCCACAGAAGCCACCATCTAGTAAAATGTGCCTAAGGAATGATACCGTTACGCATAACATATTTTTGCTACCTGAGAGCAGATAAATGGGGTAGCAAAATAGTTGGAAATGTCTGCTGCCTGGAGAGCCCTAACAAACATGTCAGCTGTCAGCGAACTGTCCTTGACGTACTCAAGGCTGGGCTGCAACCAGATTGTACACAGATCCCAGAAACTTGACACAGGTATGTAAAATAGAGGTTGGTATGAGAGATGGTAATTATATTCATACTGTACGTCCACTATCATCTCATGAAGGCATGGCTGGGATTAATGGAGTTTTCTAATATTTATTCAGGTCCTGCTGTATGTCCATACCATCCTCAAAATGCTGCCTCTCCTGAAAATTCTTTCATGGTCAGTTTTCTGTTTTCTAAATCCCCAAGGAACTTGATTTGTTCCTCTTATTATTTACTAGCTTTTTAAATTCTCCAAGTATCCTACAGGCCATGGATTGGTCAATGCACTGATAGGCTATGCAGTTAAAGAAGCCAGTGGACCAAGGGCAATACTCATCAAAGACTTGGATGGAGGTGGCCAAAGGCATCACAGAACTGAGGGTGGGCCTGTTCCACAACTAAGCACTGCATAGCCTCAGTAGGCTCAGTAATTCTTTTCAATTCAAGCCTCCCCCATGGGGCTAAGGCCAGAGTAGGTGGTCTGCTGGTCCTCTGCCAAGCTTGTTTCCCCAGCTCCTCCAAATGTCCAGACATAACTAAGGGAAAACATACCAGCTAACTTACCAAGTCTGCTTCGCCCTACACCACTCACCCACTGACCCTCCCTGTCCCATACCTCTAACGTCAGCTCAGTTGCTCCTGTATCCAGTCTCGTAGTCTTACCACCCCACTTGTCCCTTGCATGGTCCCCCTCATGTCCCTGATAAATCTGTTGCTATTTCCCCCTCTATCCCATCTCCTAACACATACCTTCTGTGCCTCTGCTCAAACTGTCTGCTAACCCAAAGGCCTGGATGAGCATGAGGGAATAATGGCTTTTATACTGGTGGGCAAGCCTTGTTCCCAGTTTGGGAGCCTTGGTTCTGATCTTCCTGGGTGGGCTAGTCATGACCCTGTCTTGACAAGAATTAAGGACTTTCCACATGGGTTGGGCAATATTTAGGCACGCGGCATGAGGGAAATGAATCAAAACAGGGATGGGTGGAGGACAGAAGGCTAAGTTGGCAGGGGAAAATCCTATGAATGTGAGAAAAGCAACTTAGAAGGCCAGAGAACTTTATAAATCTAATTCTGGATGGCTATCTGATTTAGATGAGTAATGCATCCTTGGGAGGTGGGGTTAAGGAAAAGAGGAACAAAGGCAGATAACATGGACAGCAAGACTTAGCTACTGACTGTCACCTAACTAGCTAAATAAGAAAGAGAATCCTAACATTAATTTCAAGAATCTTTGCCAGAAAAACAAATTACTGACCCAACTATATTGAAAATGTATAATCTTATCTTATAAAACATTTCTGTAGCCTGATTTCTTTACTGCACTTTCCAAGGATTCTGGAAATTTGGTGCTTAGAAGCAAGCTGCGGTTTTCTGGAATAAATAAATACTATAATCTCCCTACCTCCATGAAGATATATTCAATGTAGAAATTAACTAATTGTGATAACATTTATATTGCATTCATCTCAGCAAATACTTCCATTATGACCACGGGATTAATTTTAAACTTCAGTATCAGTGAAAAGCAAAATTAAGCATTTACATCAGAAATTGGAATTTAAGAGAATTGAAGCAAGTATTTGACCAGGACGCAGTAGTAATACTGTGTAAGTTTTCTGACCACTAGTAGCCAAATAAAATAAGCTTTTAAATTATTTTTTCAAACTGTAAGCCATACTATATTCCATATTTATGAAATGTTTTGTTAATAGATTCAGTTTCAAATAACTATATTTAAGATAATTTCACAGGTTTATAGATACTTAGTAAAGATTTTTTTTCCTTGGCAAACTTGTCACTACTGTTTTTCTTCTAGCCATTCAATTTGAATCATGTTAGTGTCAGACAGGAACTGATCCATCTGCCACCGAAAACACAGTAGTTTTTCTATAGACTCTTAAGAGAACTGGATTAGGCCCACAGAGAAGGAATATTCCCTCTTCACTCTATGATACAGTTTATAAACTTCAAAACTGAATTTTTTGTTTCCTACAAGCACTTCCACTGGTTATGCAGTACCCATTCACAACTTGTTAGTTCATTTTTTATTTCTCCATCCTCTCTAGAGCAGGCTGTTCATCACAATTCAGGCATAGCTTCACAACTAGTTTATTTCACAATCCACATCCACGTTACCACCAAAAGGGAAAGTTCTCCCCATATCCTTGGCTCCTCCTTTGTGCCAGCACTGGATTGCTGGGATCAGATGGATTGACTCTATTCAGCTGAAAACTACCAAAATTAATTAATTAGTTTTCAGGCAGATCAGCTCTCTGATCCAACCAATTACACAGCTGCATGAATGTTGGTGCCAGCAGAAGAAAGGCATTGCAGCCCACTGCCTGGAGCAGAAAAGTGGTGGGACAGTAGCAGAATAGACTTAAACTGGTTTACACCAATTGTGAAACTGCAGCCTTAAAATCACCCGTAACTTAACTGAACATAGTGATTACCACCTTCCTCAATACAGGGGATAATAAATAAAATGGGAGCAAACACTGATCCAAACAAAAGAGCACTTTGGATACTAAATAGTCGATTAAATAGTTGTTAATGTGACTGTACAAACTAGATACTAATATATGACTTTATGAAGTACTGTATCACTTGTTTATTGAAATGCATACTATTTTATATTTATCTTTACTTAAGGATTTTACTGAAGAAGGGACCTCTCAGATAAATTTTTACTCCTCAGTGATTTTTTCTGCTTCACAAACATTAACATTTATACCTTATTAATACCTGTGTAACAAAAATGCCAGGATTGTCCTTTCATCACACAATGAAAATGTTAAATAAATTTTATTCTCATCTTGTATCAATTCCCTTAAACATAATTGTTACTGTTACTATACACATATCAGCTATATCTTTTAAATAAAATTGGATACGTACTGTTTTGAACAGTCCAATAATTCACATATTCATGAACAAGTTTCGTCTACCTCCTCACTGTTCATATGTTTTGCTATACTTGTTTCTATAACTTTTAGCCCCGTTGAAGATCCTGACAGGTAAACATAAATGGATGATACATATGTGAAACAAGAAAAACATATCAAGTAATGTAACTTACTACGGTGCTTAGCAGTAATTTTCTAGAAGTATACAATTCACAACTGTTGAAACTATTTTGCATCTAGAATAAAAAATACAGGTTCAAACTCTCTTTTTTATCTCTTTCATCTGAACTAAACAGTGCTCAACATAGATAATATCTTGGGGTGCTACTGACTGTTCTTAACAGCCCACAGCTCAGCTCTGGATCATCAGTTTTAGATAGTCAATAATTTAAAGGCAGCAGCACAAAATGTTATTGCAGAGCTCTGTTGAAAAATCAGAGTTTTCTCAAAGAATATTGAAGACTATATTCAGCTATTATATACTACTAAGGAGAAGATTGTCCCAATATGCTGATGCAATTAAGAAATCACTAGCTTCCTTCTCTCAAATATCATAGTTCTAGCTATTCCAGCAAAAACTTTGTCTTGTTTATTCCTCCCATGGACCCTCTAGTCTACACCACCTAAAATGCTTAAAATCACAAAACTACTTCACTGTAAGCGGCATCCTTCTACTCTTACCTAATTCCTGTACAGACCCATAAAATTTGCACTGATATCAGCATACTGCAATCAGGAATTAGAAAAAAAAAAAAAAAAGCCAGGAAAAAAAACCCAACCAGAAAAGAGTCAGGTATTCTGGCTGTAGTTTTTCCATTTCACCTTAAAATGCCAGAAGTCATTTGTCACTCTTACTGAATTACCTCATATATGTTCAACGTCCGCCAAGTCTTTTTCGCTATTATTTCCATCAACCTTTTGATGTGATGACTAATCTGCGGCAGAACTACATGATGTAACACAATGGTTAAAAATAGTAAGGACTATCTTTGCTTTCTTTTTTTGCCAGTCATTTCTAGAGTCCTTCATGCCCTCACATAACTTTCTGTCCTTATAAAATTGTATATCCTTCATGTCCTTCAGTAACACTTATACATCAATTTGTTTGCTCACACTATATTGTATATATATCAATGCATATGTATAATTATACACCTGAAAAAATGAAATATTAAGATTAAAGCTTTAAGCACTGAAAAGTTAGGAAATAGTGGAGTTAACATTGTTGGTGCAACCCTACTTAAAATGTTAAGTGACAGCGGCCTCACAAAAATCTCTGAAAAAAATTAATAATCTGCCTTTGGACATGGATTTGAAATGTCTGCGGTAAGTAGGGCTTGGAGCCATGAACGATAGGGCAAAGCAATATATTTAATAGCTGCTCATATAAGTGCATCCTGCATGAGGTAGGAATTCTGTGGAAAAATAGTGTCATCTCATAATTAAATGTAAATATACGATGGACCAATTTTACTCCATCAAAAACTCCCAGGTTTTTTCTCCTTCCTTCTCCCTATCTACTATTGCAGCTCTGTCATCCTCAATGCCCACACCTCTCTTGTTCTTGTCCCAGTTCTTTCCTTTTACTCATATATATTTGCCTTTCTGCCCCTTTACATTCCTCTTCTGTGTTTCCATAGGGGTAACAAGCAGCACGTGCAAAACAGATTCCCTGACCCGCTGCCTTGACTGGATCTAGAAACAATCCAGTTTAAAAACAGTGCAGGAACATATGTGAACAAAGCAAGAGTTTTGTTCAGGTTATTGTATCTAAAGAAGAACATAACTGAAAACCTGATTTTGTCATAGGCTGAACTGAACAACTTCAGTAATGGGCAATACTATCAGCTTGCCTACGACACAGAGGTCGTGTCTTAGTATGTGTTGGTCTGTTCTGAGTACTGTCAAGCAACATGTGTGAGGTCATGTAACTGAACATGGTGCATACATAAAAGCTCAAATGGAGTTGCATGGGTTATGCTAATATAATAAGTCCTATCATTTGATCGTTGAACTGGAAAATACTAACAATGTTCTTTTAATACAGGTTGTCTGTGTACGTGCCTGTGTTTGTGTGTGATTTCTTTCTCAATAAAACTGTGAATTTGATCTATGCCTTTGATATATAGGTTTGATTCTCTTTTCACACTGCTTTACACCACAGAACTACTTTGATTTCAGTGATTTCTGATGCATATTAATCTGACAGTAAATTATTCCTTTCTTTTCATACCAATAAATACCTGCACACATACATCAGGTTTTATACAAGCAGGCATATATGTACATGTCCCTGCATACTCAACCATTCTAACAAGGAAAGTGCACAGAACAGTTTAGGTCTACTACATTTTGTGTATGGCCATGTTTGACGACATTCATTCTATTGCGTTTTCTTGAATATTATCCTACTAAGATCCTATTCAAGCTTCCTGCCAGAAAATTTCAGTTTAGCCCTAAACTGAAAACTAAACTAAGGCAATAAACTAAACTTACCCCTTACTCCCGGAGGGGGTCCAACAAAAAAAGAACATAAAAGCTGCTTGTTCAGCTGTGGCACTCCCCTTTTAAAGCTATTGTATGACTGCCTTTATTTCAATGACACATGCTGCCTGTCAGAAGCTGATAGTCTCTGTCATATTTATTAAAAGCCATTTTGGTACTAAGCAGCCTTAAGTAGCTAACTAAAGACTATGACATAAATCATGTATGACGTTGTGAGTGGTTACTAACCAGTGACCCTACCATGCAATATTTTCAGCAACACAAAATGAGCTGAAAAATATTGATTTAAAGGGCAGGAGCTTCAAATTTTTGCATGTCAAAAGCCATCCTTCCCAGGAATTGAATTTGATTTTGCCCCTGACTACTGAAAAGGTATACAATCTTGCAAACTAGAAGTTTTTGTTAGCTATGCCTTTTGTGGGACTCATGAGAATTGTTTTATCCAACAGTTTCTGCATCTGATTAACTTTGTTTTTTAAAGTGTTCCTGACTGCTGATCAAAACATGCAATAAATTATGCTTTCTTTCAGAAGTACTTACTTACTATACCTTTTCTGGAGGTAACCTTCTAATGCATTATTTTTTACACAGCAGTAAAGTAGCGTTTAAGACTGGTATGGCACCGCTAATTTACATCACAGAAAAGTCTGTACAAAAGACTGAAATGCAGAGATGTTAAAGCTCACTTTAAGCCAGCTAACAAGAAACCATCCTGCTGTATGGCCATGGAGAAACATATCAGCTTATTTTCTTTAGAAAATTTCCGTATTTCCCCAGCAAGATTTCTTCCAGTGATTAAACTTCCTTATTTATACAGGTATTTGGGTACCTTTACATTGTACTGAATATGCAGGTTACATTTACACATCTCTAGCCCACCTGAATTTAACAAGACTTCTTGATATGGCAGCACTTGCCATGTTGCTGCTACTATAAACTTCAAAAGTGGATTCCTTTTCCCTTGGAGATAACTCATATGCAATCCTGATATCTGGATCACATACACAATTAAGGTTTATAAACACACTAAGCATTATTTTTCCCCTGTTGTACCTAACACTGATGCATTACTGGGTTACCAGCATTAAAACTGGGGCAGTTTCTCCTTTGAACAGCAAAATACAAGGCCATGTCTTTTATTTTGTAGTGTCCTTTTAACAGTATAACACAGAATATGAGGCTAAATACCAAACATGATTGTGTTCATAAGAAAGCTGAACAATCTCTTTGAAAAGAAAGAAGTTGGTTTTGGCTACATAAGAAAACAACTGGTGAAGAAGGGACTCTGAAGTCCTCCTTACAATATTTACAGTAAAGCAAACTTGCTTGACTAAATGACAGAATAGAAAGACCCGATCTCTGCTTGGCTAAAGAAGGACATCAAGAAAGTCAAGGAAGGCTGACAGGGGTAGTGTGGAGGCTGAAGGTAAGACCTAAAACAAGCTGTTTCAGAAATTGAAATGAATATAAACCACCAGAAACAAATGGCTGTGTGATACAGTGCTGCTTATTCCTCTCCGCAAGGATGTAGGTAGAAATGTTTGACACATATTGCAGTATAGCGATATTAGGTCTTCAAATTACGCAGAAAAAAAATAGATGGGTTTAAGGAAAAAAAGAGATGAAAGCTTAATGTACTGTCTGTACTACCTAACAGTTTTCATGTTAAATTCCATTTCTGATTCCTAAAGCCTCCATTATCATTAGACTAAATAGATCCATTTCTGTAAAGCAATCAGAAGCACCCTCCCATTAATAACCTATGTATTTTGTGGGTAAGAACTTGTAATTTTAAACCTGGACAAGAAATTACTTAGAATGATTGCTGCTGACAATTGTTTTGCTTCAAGCTATTTCTTGACATTGTAGCTGGGTGGGAAATAGTTCCTTTCCTGTGAAACTCTGAAATCTCAGAAATATTTTTTCCCCCCATTAAAATTAACCCCAGAAGTTTCAAAAATTTTCCACATAAAAGCAAGGAAGAGAGACTCCAGAACAGCAAAAAGACATCATGTCAGTGCCTTTATTTTAAAATCAGAACAGGGATTTAAAACTTAGCCTTCTGCAACCTAGTTAGTGCCACCTTCATTTTTTTTTATTTTTCATTCATCTTTTTCTTTCTTCTTCATTCCTACTAAAAGTGTTCATGAATTAGCATTTCCAGCCAAAAAAAACCCCAAAAACCCTAGAAAAATTTTATCACTCCCTACAGCTTTCATACAAACCAAGAGGAAATATAGCCAAGCATTTTGCTTGCTCTTACTGCACCAAGCAAAACCAGATATGCCAAAGAAACATAATCATTTGCTTGATAAAAATGGATTTATTTTAAGCAACTCAAGAATATTAATCAGTTCTAAGGTGTGAGTATAAGGATGCAAACCATTCTGTTGAATAAGATATTCAAATAAATCAACACACTATTAATAACTATTCCAAATATTCTAGACTATATATAGAAACTGGAAGTGAAGAAATCAGGTTAACATTATTAGCCAAAGAATTTTCACCACTCATGAACTTAAATTATTTAAGCCAGTTTCAACATTTGAAGAACTTTCCTACTCTCAAGGGAGATATTAAACGTATATGTCAGTAATTCACAGATTGCTGCTGCTGCTAGTCATCAGAATCTGGCTTTAATTCCACCCAGTTAAAATTTCTCTTCAAATAAAGAGTGTTTAATTCACTAAAAACACTTCAAAATCCAACAGGGAATAAATAGCCTTGTTAATGATAGACAATTTAAAATGATACCTTTCCTTTAGGACCTGAGAAAGGGAGGTACCCGATTATCCAAATTATCTGGAGAGCAAACTGTG
This sequence comes from Falco rusticolus, assembly GCF_015220075.1. Lineage (NCBI taxonomy): Eukaryota > Metazoa > Chordata > Aves > Falconiformes > Falconidae > Falco > Falco rusticolus. The sequence continues at coordinate 113,347,196 of NC_051187.1, read as the reverse complement.
AGCTAATTTACATAGCAGTAATGAGCACATAGCTTTCATATGATTTCCTGAACAATTTGCACATCAAGCTGACTGAACCTGGAGCCTAAAGAGCAAAGAATATGACACTATAGGGAAAAGGAGATAGCCCGAGCAAGAGGTGGTAATAATAAACATTTGGATGCGATTTACATGGGTGTGAGGAAAAAAACAGGGTCATACTGTGGCAAAGAGTTCAGTAATCTTAATTTCTCACCCTTCACACATTTTAGAGCTACTGTAACGCTGTACTGTTCCGAAAAGACACAGAAGATGAGGTAGTGGGTCTTGCAGTTTCAGCCTGTGTTGGGCAGGGCTCTTGTTTGTTGTCTCTTCTTAAACGACAGTTTGGTTTCAGAATGGCCAGCAGATGTTAGGTGGTTAACTTGTCCTTTCATTCTCCCCAGCTATTAATCACATAGGCAGGGACTTGCTTCTCTGTTCTCTCTGAAATTTTTGTACCATTCCTCAATAAACCTAGCTATCAAAGAATAGTCACCAACCATGGAAGGGATTAACAGAACACTTAAATGCTACATGGCTCTCTTGAGGAAAGAGGGGATTTATACTCAAGATCGAATACAATCTGTGCAGATACTAAAGCTATGAATCTATGAAAGCTATGAACACTATGAATTGCCAAAGAGTTTTCAAGGAATGCAAAGTGGTCCCATTGCTATCTAAGAATGAATTTACACTTGTATTTATTGAAAAGTAGGGTAAGCTATTTCAAGTGTCAGCTACTAGTTGACATTTAGTGGAACTACATTACTTTACATCACGTGGGAAAGCTGGCCTGACAACCTTTATTTCAAGTAGAGAATCAGATACACATGTTAAAAACTCACACTGTGGGTTTTTTTTTCCCCCAGAAAAAAAGGTTTTGGTTGGTTTTTTTTTTTCTAGAAACATGTTTTATAGATGAATCTGGAACTTTCTGTTGTGTTAGGCAAATAATGCTGTTTCTAGGAGTCTTCTAAACCTGTGTCTGATTACACATTTTGATTTTATGGTTTACTTCCATTTCTATAACAGACCCAATAAACAAGCCTCATTATACACTTCTTGTATTAAAAAATTCTTATAGCTGTTCCACTGAGAGAGTCTTCAACCTTGCTTCTTTGAAGAAAGGACTTAAAATTTGTCAGGATGCTTTTCACTGTCACCTATGCAGTCTCACCCTGCTATAAACTTCTGACAAAAATCAAGAGTTTGCACGTGCTTGATGAAAGCTTGTTAGAGGGTATCAAACAACATTCTTTACAGAGCCTGTTTTCACATTTTGTCTTCCAGAACTGAACAGAGCTTTTCCTTGCAACAGCTCCTCATGGCTGCCAGAAACAATTATGGCACTGGGCATTGGAACAGAAAAGAGGCAAACAGTCTTCCTGTGTTCTCAGTGTTCCTCTTGTTACACACACAGCTCAGAGAAAGAATCACTTGGGCTGGAAGATGCAGTGCTCACAAAAAGGTAAGTGAAAAGTGAATGGGAAGACCTGACAGGAGAAAAAGGACTACCAGAAAATATTGCTGGCTGTGTGAGATAGGTTAATGGATCAGAGCAGAACGTGCAAACTGGTGGGAAAAGCATGCAAAAAAATAATTAGAACTTAGTACTAGTACATACAACTATCTTCCCCAAGAACCTGGAATAGGGGGGACAGTTCTCAATTTTTATGATTCCATTGCTGTAGGGATATGGTCAAGAAAGTCACTGCTAACCTGCATGTATCTTTTCCACACTGTGGCCAACCCACAGAAGAGATGACAGCTTATGGCTGTTGCCAAATACTTAAGCTGGAGACATGCAAGACTGTGCTGCCGGTCTGTAAAATCTGTTTAACACCAATGTAGCAGTTTGCATAGCTCTACATAATGACAACTCTGTTTTTCAGGAAGGTCTTACTTTGTTACTGTATCCTACCTTGTAAGATAGGATGGTACATTAAAATTTGGATAAAATGTGATACATGTTGCAACATCTTACTCAAAATTTAGAACATACCAGTATTCAGTTCATCTGCACAATCTTTAATTGCTTCCTGCATACATAATGATTCTATTTCTTTTTTTTTTTTTACATTAATATATTCTGTCCTGGATCCCTACATCATTCAATAGTCAGAAAGTACAGTGTTTAGGGAATGATTAAGGCTTAGGCATTGAATAAGCATGTTGTCATTAGACTTCTGCCTCATTTGCTCCAGAAGGTAGATAGTGCCCTAGAAGGACCAAGCAAAATCAAAGGCTGGTTTTCTCTTCTGAATGTGGGTTTAAAACTCTGTGTTGAGCTGCACAGGAGGCGATCCAGAGGGAAGGATCAGCACTACAGCCCTTGAGGGACTAGACTGTGTCTAGAGAAGCGTGAGAGAAGAGAAAGCAAGGTCTCACTAATGCAGTGTAAGGCTGCTTTATTGGAACTGTATTTTGCCTCTGAGGTCTGTCAGAAGACCTGAATACTTACAACAGCAGCGTAAGTCAAGAGCTCCATTTTTCACACTTCAAGCTCTATAAGCAGATCCAAACCATATGAGCAATCAGGCCTAAATTCTCCCATATTCTGAGGATTAGGCATTTTTGACAAAACAGGATTTGTTCTCTCAGTGTTTCAAGTACACAGATATTTCTGTGGGGGCAGCTCATTTCCCAAAATAAATTATTTCTTGCTTGCAGGGAGCTCATTTAATATAGCAATAATTGCGTAGAAAATCCCACATGGAAATTAGTTACTCAAAGCAGGGTTTGGCTAGAGGTCACAAACAAAGCAAAAGGGGAAAACATTGATTATGCAACTACGAAGCTATGCTGCGTTGTCAACTCAATTGAGGTATATTTAACTGGAGCAACACAGTACCATGTATGGATAGACAAGGTTGCCCTGAATGACAGACACTGCTCCCTCTGGGCCAAAACACGCTACTGCTCAATAGGACTATGAAGATAACACAAGATTCCTGAATTAAAGTGAACTTATTGTCCAGAATTAATTGATATTCCTGGAAATAACAGGTGCATGCTAGGAACTAGAATGTAGAGCTACAGGAATGCAAAAGGACTAAAGCGTCCCCAGCTGCCATGTCAGCTGAGGAGTAGCCAAGAGAATAGTGTCCTCAAATACCATCGCTTTTCTGCACATTTAGTTGGGAAACAGATGAACCCTTAACTCTTTGCCCTCCACTATAATCTGCTACACTGGAACATAAAACTGCAACATGTTTTACTTACACACTGAATAACCTCAGAGATACAGTATGGATTACAATTCTGTCTCTTTTGGAGAGCTGCAATTACATGTCTTTTTCACACAGGAGCTACACTTGAAAAGTACAACCAGCAACTGATTCAGTAACCCATGTTCCTCAGACAACAGTAAATTCTGCTTATTGCAAGAAGTCCTGAATTCACAGAAAGTTAAACTTATGAAGGACTGTCTTCATGTCTAAGGATCAGATTTTTATGGTCCGTCCTGCGTAGAAGTTGCTTACATGGCTCTTGGCTCAAATAAGCAACCACAAATGTTGTATACTATGGAGCCACTCAACATAATCTGAAGAGAGTATTTCCTTCAGTGAAGCTGCAAAATACCATAAATAGGCATCCCCTCTGCTTCCTTACAAAGAACAAAATCTTAGATTTTGCTTATTGAAACATTTGCTTCACTTGGAGGAGAGAATCCCCTTCATTTCTTTCCTACAACTGTGACTATGTAATAGGATCAATATTTTTAAAAAAGGCAAATCTAAAGGATAAGCCTACATTTTGCTCATCTCCTCTATCTTCATTTATATCTGTAAGAAAAGATTACAACCCCATGCTGGAGTAAATTCCATTCCCTATATACCCTCAAAGAAAAGTTAATGCACAGCAAGGAAGGGGACAGAATAACCTGGAAGTCCAAGGGCTGTTGTAACCATTCTATGTCCTACTTGCCCCAGTCACTTTATGGCTTGGAAGCTAAGGAAGTTGTTTTTTATTTTTTTCTTTCTTGTTAAGTGGCTATTGACTTGAACAGATTAACTTGTCATGAAAATTGTTTCGGTATATACACTATAGTAATAAGGGACATACACACATGGTTCAATCAGATACTAAGACAACCGATGCCTGCTGCAACTGACAAGACTTGAGATGGAGTGCCCATAACCATTCAAAGTACAGTACTGCCTGTTCTTTTTCCCTTATTGTCTATAAATTGCTATAAAAATTAATCATTTCCATCTTAAAATAACACTACTGTAATGAACCTGTAACATGCAATCCAAGATAAAATGATCATTTGGTTTTTAAGGAAAAAATGTGATGTCTATTATATTCTTCTCTTCCTTGAGACAATAGCTGTGAACAACCAACATATAAAATATTTCTTATTCTTCATTCTTTATGTGTAAACCCCATGGACACAATGAGCATAGGTATAGTACTATGTGTTGTCTTCCCTTCTGTCTTTGTAAGTTGGGTTTTCACAGAATCATAGAATGGTTTAGGTTTGAAGGGACCTTTTAAAGAACAGCTAATCCAATGCTCCTGCCATAGGCAGGGACATATTTCACTAGATCAGGTTGCTCAAAGCCCCAGCCAGCCTAACCTTGAATACTTCCAGGGTTGGGGCATCGCTGATGTCTCTGAGCAACCTGTTCCAGCATCTCACCACTCTTCATGGTAAATAATTTCTTCCTTATGTACAATCTAAATCTACCCTCTTTCAGGGTACCTCTTTCATTACCCCTTGTCCTGTCACTACAGGCCCTGGTAAAAAGTCTCTCTCTGTCTTTCTTATAAACCCTCTTAAAGTATTGCAAGGCCACAATAACATCTCAGTGGAGCCTTCTCTTCTACAAGCTGAACAACTCCAACTCTCTCAGCCTTTCTTTAGAGGAGAGGTGTTCCAGCTCTGGTAATTTTAGAGGCCCTCCTTTGGACCCACTCTAACGGGCCCATGCCCTTGTACTGGGGACCCCAGAACTGGATGCAGTACCCCAGGTGGGGTCTCACAAGAGTGGAATACAGGGAGAGAGTCACCTCGCTTTTCACCTACTGGTCATGTTTCTCCTTACGCAGCCCAGGACACAATCAGCTTTCCAGGCTGCAAGTGCATGTCGCCAGCTCCTTCATTTTTCATCCACCAGTATCCCTAAGTCCTCCTCTGCAGGGCTGCTCTCAATCAGTTATCACGCAGCCTGTGCTGATGCTGGGGACTGCCCCAGCCCAGGGGCAGGGACCCTGCACTTCATCTTTTTGAACTTCATGAGGTTCATATGGGCCCAACCCTCAAGTATGACAAGGTCCCTCTGGAGGGCATCCTTTCCCTCTAGTATACCAACTGCACCACTCAGCCTGGTGTCATCCACAAACTTGCTGAGGGCACACTCAACCCCCCTATCTACGTCATTAATGAAGATATTAAAAAGTATTGGTGCCAGTACACACCCTCGAGGGACACCACCTGTTGCTAGTTTCCACTTGGACATTGAGCTGTTGACTGTAACTCTCTGGATTCAGCCAGCCAATTCCTTATCCATCTAACAGACCACCCCTCAAACCCCTACCTCTCCAACTTAGAGGCAAGAATGTTGTGGAGGACTATGTCAAAGGCCTTATGGAAGTCCAGACAGATGGCATTGATACCTGTTCCCTTGTCCACTGATGCAGTTACTCCATTGTTGAAGGCCACAAGATTACTCATGCACAGATTGCCCTTTGTGAAGCCATGGCAAATGGCTAAATATAATTTCTGTAAAATGTTGCATACCTCATCAATGTTTTAGTTAAGTTGCTTCCTTCACCTTAATCTAACAAAATTCATGGTACTCACATTTGTGTTACCATTTCCTAGCCTAATACTTCCAGGAAATGGGACTTTCAAGCAGAAAAATGTTCTGGCCACAAAGGTTACGCTATCCAATAATTCACTGTGCTGGAAAACTACAGACAATCCATTGCTATTACTATCATGTTATCAGTACTGTTATAACACACACCACCTAACCATAATCTTTGATGACCAATGAGGTGTGACTAGCATTTTAGGAATACTGACAAAGCTACTAAAATGACCTTTTCTTTTGGAAACTTGAGTCTTTGCATATATTGCAACTGAAAAGATTGCCACACTTTATAGGACTGTCGCTCCAGTTATGCCAGCAACTTGACTAGATTCTGCCTGTGGCTGTGACTTCACTAAATTGGGGTAACGACTCTGAGAATAAACTTCTGTTAGAAAGCATGAATACACACAGCAAAATCTAGATAAAAACTTTGGATACTATCACAAATAAAACGTAAAAATTTTGAGAAGCCACTCTCCAATGGGTAACTATGACCTAAATTCCTTCCAGTTGAGCACTTTCTGCCATCCAAACAAGGAAGAATTTGAACAGTATGAACTATATCCTCTTTCAAACCCATTGGCTTCTTAGCACTTCATTGTCTTATCCAGAAAGTTTTGCATCCTGCTTGAAATTACTTTAATGAATAGTGTGGGTCTGGTACCCTCAGTAAGCTGGTTCTGCTGCCATTTCCACTGCTCTCCTGTTTTTTCCATCTTGTATAACTGAATAATCACTGCTTGTTCTCAGTTCTTTGTTACTTTTTTCTGTCTTTCAACCTGCTCCAAATATTTGATGCACGTCTTTATTGCTGCTGATTCACCATCTTCTCATACTTCATGTATGACTGCATAGTTTCCTCATCATATTTCTATATTTATTTGTTTCACTAGCCTTTCCTTATCCTCCAGTGCCATTTCTTTCTCCGTAAACATTTCCAGAGACATGCACCCTACAACTGTTGAATAAGACTATTTAATAACTATAACTACGTTTTGCTTCTACTTAAGCTTTATCTATTTTTAAGCGTGCTGTCACATACTCCTTCTACAACATTGCTGACTGTAACTGTCAAGTAAAATTCAGTTTCACTACTGCATAATTAGCTATAAATAAACAGGCTTTTTTGTTGCTGTTCCTGTTTGATGCTTCGATTCAATTATTTATTCCTGAACAAAATTTTTCTCTGAAAGTTAGCCTACATCTTCATTCCTTCAGCTGTTGTCTTCCCTTTTTCTTTTCTGTCACCAGCAGTCACCTCCCATATGTAAGACAACATTAGGGAAGAGAAAGGAAAACAAAGAGGAGTGTAGGATAGTGCAATAAAGTGAACAGAGCAGAAAGAAAAGGGCTAAGACACACTGACGGATATGGGGAGAAAACTGGGGAGAGGAGAGGAACACCAAAGGAGGAAAGGGGTAAATCAGTGTGAAAAAAAGAGCTGAGCATGAAAGGGGCTAAGAAGGAAAAGGAAAGACAGACTTGGGGAAAACACCATAGTGATACATAGCATAAAGAGTAGACAATAAGAAAGAACAGACAAAGAGGAGACAGAAAACAAAGATTAATAAAGACCCAAAAAAGCCCTGGGGAGATGATCTGTATCAGAAATAAGGGGTGTTTTTAACCAAAATTGGAGATGAACAGTATAATAGGGAACACTACAGACCAAAGTAGAGGGCCTAGGACAATAAACAGAAGAAATACTTTAAAATAAATGAGCCCAGAGTGAATAGAGCAGTTGTGCTGCTGTACACTCTAAACAGGAAAGGGTTTATAAGTTATGAACATTAATCTGGTGTTTCTCTACAATTTAAAAGGTAAGCAGGATGCTAAAAGGTATTAGTATAAAACCAAGATGTTGTATTATGGTGGGTTTTTTTCTACTATATGCTCTTTGATAACTTTACGTGCTGCAGTATACTGAATGAGGATACTAAAACTAGCAGAGCTCTGCTGTCATCACATAATGATATATGCTAACAGTAAATGTACATTTGGGTATATTTCTCCTGACTGCTTATTTCAGCCTTTTGCCAAGCTGCAGTTTGCCCCATTCTTGCTAAACATTATAAATATTTTTAATGGAAACGGAATACACATCAAAAGATGTGATATTACTGTTTGATGAGGCACTGGTTAGACCTCATGCTTATTTGGGCTCATTTTGCTACAGAAAAGCTGTTATTGTACAACATAATGGAGTACACAGGATAAATTCAGCTTTTGAGATAATTTCCTATGAGGAGCTGCATGTTGGCAGATGCACTGATTCCAAGTGAGGCACCCATGTGCATCTGAAGGTAGAATATTCTCCAACAAAAAGAAAGGTGCAAAGTAAACAAATTAAATCCTTTAAAATTATATTGTCAATTGGACAAAACATACTTGGTTCTTATGGGGCTTTCAATGCATGGTGCTTGGTTATTATCATTATGCTCGTTTTTCATAAGGGAAGAAGACACAGTGTCTTGACAGAAGGCAGTTATGGAGTCAGATGTAAAGCCAGCAACAATTCCATGAATCAATAACATCAGCTTTGTTGAAGTTGGTATTAAAATTCTAATTAGCTCTAACTGTCCCGGGGTTTAAGCAGTTTTCCTGTCACTCTTTCAATTTATCATTCTAACCAGGAAAAACAACAGTGGCCTAGCTTTTTTAGGGACAGGTGCAATCTTCCACTTGTAGCAACCTCTTTGAAGACTGTTTTGAAAGGACAGCTAGCCCCTCTAGACACCTGGCTATGCTTGGGAAAAGGGATGTCTAGTGCCAATCTCTTTTTCTGGGTGGATATGGCAATACAGTTGGGCTTTAAGCATGGTTATGTATCTGAGCAATAGGTAGTATTCGCTTGTGAGGGCAGTGCATGCCCTTACAGGCATTTCCTAGCTCCTCCTTGGCAAATGCAGCAGTCCAGATGGAACTGTTCCTTGGGCTGCCAGTTGGACCACCCTGGTTTGTACCAAACAGGATTTTAAAAAACCCAAGGGGATGGAAAAAGTCTGAAAATTAGCAACTAAAAATAAACAGGAAATGAAGGCAGAACTGTTTCACATGAAATGCCATAAATACATGGAATAGAATTGTCCAGTTAAAATTATCAAAATGATGAATTTAAGTAAAAACACTGGAAATAGTGAAAATAATGCCAGGGCAGAAGGGAAAGGAAGAGCTATATTTAAACAAAAAACCCTAAACAACCACAGCTACAATGCTATCACTAGAACCACACAAGGATATCTTCAATGGGAGGTAAGGGAATGTGTCCAGAAGTATGGGTTTTTGAAGGTCTGAAACATGTTAACTTTAACAAGGTTCCTGTAACCTCCTTCAGAATTCAGCAGCTATGGTCTGTAGCTTAATTTTTTTTTTCTTGAAGTAATAGCTTTGAGTTACTACGACTCAGGCCAAGTACATAATGCCAGTTTGTATTCTATCATTCGTACTGTCTAAGCATGAGCAATTAGGTAGGAGAGTTACTGCATAATAATAACAACAACAACACTTCACTAGTTATCCAGGATCAGTTCTTAGGACTTAATGCAGCTTCTGTTTCCAGATGGATGTAAGATGCTGTCAGTCTGTGAGGACACGTTATTTTCAATATACATTATTTTATGGAAACATAATGCCAAAGAGAAATAGCACCATCTACAATTCAATAGTACTGCTAAAAGCTGGAAAAGTCAGAAGAATCTTTCAAAAAATACAGGGTACAATCTTCTAGTGCCAAGATGAAACCTGGATGATCTACACATGACCTTGTTCTTCTGCAGGTTCTGTTACTGCAAAGAGCTGTGAAACTGCTCTCTAACAATTCCATTTAACACTCACACCAACAAAATGTAATACAGTAAATAAAGTATAAACAGATATTATTTACACAATGTATTGTATATGCTAATGTTGAGATATTGAGTAAAATACTGCAATATGCAATTCCTTCGGCATTTCACTCATCTGAGACCTCAAGACACTAAAGGCTGCGTTTTCTAATTTTGGAGTTTTACATAATTGCAGGCACTGGAGCACTTTTGTTATCTAAACAGTTCCTCAAAAAATTTAAACACAGTGAAGCACAATCACGTCTTATCAGATAGATTATTAAGTAGGACTTGCTAGGATACTTGAACTGCTAACCAAAACAACATATGCAGCACATGTTTGTGCAGCAGACTGGGAGCATTAGTCAGTCTTCCTGTTCTGCAAGGTGAATTCCACCGAGTAACACTTGGTTTGGGGGGTGGGGTGGGGTGGTGGGGGACATGGGAGGGAAACAACATCACAACACAAAAAAACAGATATACCTTTCCTACAGGAGATACAGAATGTGAAGCATCCAGGACAGCAAACTGGAGAAGTATCACCTTAGAGTTCTTTGGATTTGGTGAACTCTCCCTACAGTTAAGGCCAGCAATACAGTCAGAATCTTAGGTATTTCCATGGCATCTCTAAGTCAGCACTTCTTTAGGCATCTGTTTCTGAAGCGGCACCACAGAAGCTATCTCTCAGTGACTGTGATTGTGCACCAAAGCTCTTAAGTTTGCAGGTGAAACAGCATTAGGTCTCTTTTTAAGTCCCAGTGCTACAAGTATAATCTGGAAATGATACTAACCTTTTCTGGTTCACTCTGCCTTTCAAGCACTAACAATATTTATATATTTGGAATTAAAAGTAATGAGGATAAAACAGTAATTCAATATGAGAGAAGCCAGTTAGCAAAGAGGAACATCGTAAGACCATCTAAGATGGTGGGTAGAAACTGCATTCTGCTTTAGTTGGCTGGCCACCTTCCTTTCTTTTGCTACTGAAGTGCCACTACACTTTAATATTCTAAAACAATAATGCACAAGACAGAGCAAAAGGCATTTTGCTGTTGTTTCATGGGTTTGGTTTTTTGCCTTTCAAAGAAAATAACACAGAAGGGTCTTTACAGAAAGACCTTGGGGCAGATTCTTAGGTAGCAGAAATTATCATAACTGAGATCAACAGAGACATAACAGTTTCAAACAGTCGATGAGCCTCCTCTTCTCTTTTGTGAGTGGGTCTTATGAAAAGGATCACAGGAAGTCCCATCACAGAATTTCCAGGCCTTGGACACCAAGGACAAAAATCTGCCTCTGCTACAGGTTTCAGCAAATGCACTACTGGTTTTAATGAAGCTCAGCTATTTCTACTTCTTTAATTGTTAGAGCATGGACACTTCAAAAGCTTAGTATTTTTCAATTTTTCTGTAACTTAGAAATTTTCAGTCTCTTAGAGAAGTAATGGGCTATGTTTTCCTCTCCCAAATTTAAAATTTACATTAAGACCTATACAACAAATAAGGAGACGAACCAACCTATTAATTTAATATTTCCCCCTTTTAAAAAAAATATGCAATCTTTACTCATTTACTTAGAATTATTCATAGGACAAAAGCAGGAAATCATCATTCTGAATATTATCTATAGGACAGACTTCACACCAAAGTTAAACAAGTCTCAATATCTCTATCTACAGATATCTAATTAAACAATAGAAGGGAGCATGCATTTTCTCCATACACAACACTACTCTAATAAATGTTCCTTCTACAATCTCTATACTTCCAGAGTTTCTTTAAAATTTACTCTAACACTACTCTACAGACTACTGTAATATGAATTAGATGACAAAATCAAATGTAGATTGCCACTGTGCAGGGTAACATATAATTACATATAAAATACAAATGGGAAATTAAATTCCAAGGGGCTTAAAACAAAAGACTAGAAATATGTTAACTAATTTAAATAATAAAGGTTCTTAAAATAATTGTATTCAGATTTCTGTTTCACTGTGTGTCTCATTCCACTATCATTGCTGTAGTCAGTAAATTTTGAAAAGCTAGGGGATTCAGGCATTATTTTACCCATTCCACTATGTGAAAATAGAATTATATTTGATGTACATTGTACCAGAAACTCAGTACAGTGCCAGCAAATAGTGTTCTGTAGCAATATTAATATTTTTTAGTGTTAACTGAAGTTTTTTAGTGAAAACTAATTACCCGTTCTCAGTATGAAACGTCGATGAAGCTGGCGGTAGACTCATACTTGGGTTGCAGCACTCCTCACCGTCTCAGCCAAAATTCACACAGCCAAGGGTGTTGGCTACCTGTAAAACAGTGATATCATCACTGCCGATTGTCTCTTTTCTAAAGATATGTAAACAAAACCATGGCATCAACCAATACGGCTCTTTGCAAAGCTGTATTTCCATGAGCAAAGCTAAAACAAGAAATTTTACATTTTGAAAATGTAAAACTGTAACTATGAAAAAGAAGGAACTTTTGTCATTCACTTGAACAGGAGTATTTGTGTATTCACATGCTTCTGACACATACTGATCTGACAGAGCCTCGGTTCTTTTCCATCAGGTCAATAATAAATATTCCACAATGTTTATGAATATGCAGGCTCAAAAAGCACTAAACCTATAAGACAAAGAGTAAGATCTCTCCATTTTTGTTGCTTTATGTTAAAACAGTTATTCAGAGCACTTGATACCAATGAAAAATGCATCTTAGGTAGTTTGGGAATGCAAGAAAAATTTCCCATTATAAACAGTACTTAGCACTTACGAAGTGCTTTGCATTTTCACAATACTCTTCAAACAAGTGTGTAAGTACTGTGCCCATTGTACAAGTAAGGTCACTGAAATGGACATGTTTTTCTAAGAAAGATTTAAAAGTAAATGTTTTCCTAAATAAGAATCAGAATACATTGCAATGGTTTCTGTTTCAGAGCTAACCAGAAACCATGGCTTCCTCAGCTGTTCAAAAGTTAAGTGGTATGTGAACCAAGTTTATTGTCCTGTCAAAGCATGAATGAAAATATTCCATAGTAATGTAATATTGATAACATAAGTGTAAAAATAAACATAAACATGTAAGTGAACAGATATTGTATACATAGCTAGCTAACATCTTTGCACTCATAAGAAATAAAGTATCAAGGTGATGTAACGCTCAAGTTCAGGCCCAGGCTAGAAGGGGCCTGAATAAGGGGATGAGCAAGAAAGAACTGATAAATTTACGGGAACCTGTTCAATGGGCTCTAGATCAAGCCACAATGGAGAGGATAAAGTATATCTGAAAGAACTTTGAATTCATTATTTACTTTTCCTGCTCTCTTTTATCATTATTTGTTACCCTTTTTTCCCCTATTGTTCAGTGCTAGTCTCTTTATCCTTTCATTCATAAATTTTTACTTCCTCAAATGAAAAGATCTTTACTTAGCTCTGTATATCAACGGGTGAATTGCTGCCTACTCTGAGAAAGGATGTAAAAAAACATAATTAACCCATTTAAATGTTACCTCTTTTCAGAATTCCATCTCATCCTAATGGCTGTAGGTAGGTGGATCTCAAGATAGTGTGTGGAATCCTATTTGAGAAATCTCTAAATTAAGGATCAGTAAGAAAGAAGAAAAGGACAGGACTGTTTCCTCATCAAGTTTGTTTTTCTAGAAATGCCCTATTGGCGTCCTATAGGACTCCCTCCCTGTAGGAAACCAGGAAGATAACTCGTAATTACTATGTTATCTGCTTGAAATTACAATTTTAACTTCATGTTAAAAAATACTAGTAAAACTTTTTAAAGCTCTGTCTCCTAACCAAAAATACTGGAAACTTTAGAATTATTACCTGTCCACTCAGCTCTGTCAAAACAGTTTAATTCTGCAGACTTCCAGATTAGTTCATCGATTCCTTGGCACAACAGCACTCTCAGGGAACATACAGCTGTCACTTAAAAGTGTTTCCCCAAGTTTTTCTGTACAGATTACTGACTCCTGAGACATACAAGTGCCCTTGGTGTTAAAGTTCAAACCCTTTGGAAAACCACGCTTGGTGGAGCGATACACAAACCTCCCAGAAGAACTGAACATTCGGTGTGAGGTTATATAAAACACCACAGGTCCAGAGAGAACAGCCCACACAGTCCCTCTGCTCCTTCAAGCTGCCAGAGGCACAAGATTTCAATGTCCTCAGGGCCTTCCTCCATTACATATATTCAGGTAAGTTTATCATAAACAGTTCCACTGAAAGTACAGTGCTAGCATCCCGGACTTTATATTAGAAAAAAAATGATGGCTGCAACAAAGTATTCCCTCGTGAACAACCAACTGACCCTTGAGTTTCCAAAAAACGTTGATTGGCAGTAGAAACTCATTTGACTCCCACTCATACTTGACTGATTTGCTAGCAAAATTCAACAACTAGTCCATGATATACACATTGTCCTGCAAACAACGTCTTTCATTATTAAAAATCATGAAATATCATTATTCTAGTGGATGGGTCTGACAAATTGATCCTGATTATCATCCTTTATGGAAGTCACACTTAATGTATTGATCATTATATCATACCTGAGTCGTGACCTACACCTACTAATCTTGTCCCAGACACAGAAAGTGGTTGGTATCGTGTCCTACCCCCGGAATGCTATGATTTCTGTTTTAAGTAATCATTTAGGCCCTACTCTAAAAAATTATGTGGGGAGTAGGAAAGGTTAAAATGCTGGAATCATGACTGCTTTAAATCATACTTTTGCCAGAATCAGAACCGAACCTCTGCAGTAAGGGTTAAAAGCAGTCTGTTTACCTCATTCAAACAACATCTAGTCTGCAGTGACCATTCCTTGGGAAATTAGGGATTCCCTCACATCTGTAACAAATTACATGGAGCAGTACAGCTCATCCTTAAAGTTCATTTGATGGTGATTGTAATACATGCCTTAAGGTTAGGATGGCATGCTTAACTCAATCACTTGATTATACACATAATTTCAAATGCTGTAGAAGCCAGGTTGCATATAGAAGTTGTAGGATTCAAGACAGCTGACCTGGACATCAGGGCCGTTATTGTTCATATCTCACCACAGGCAGACCGCATTCATACAGAGAATAGTACTACCTAATGAGGAAACATACAATAGACTAGAAGAAGTTTTCTATTAGAGCTGTCCAGGAACAGATGGTTCCAGCATCTGCTATTGTGTCTCCTTATCCTGTGTTATTTATTTTTTAAAATATGGTTTGGCCTTAAGTTCAATCAAAGTTCATCTGGCATCCACATCAGTTTCCATCTTTATCCAAAGATCTTCTTTGTTCATACATCTTACAGTCAAATGAAAGGAATTATTCACACATTGCCACCTGTGTGTGAACCTACCACCTACTTAGATTTATTTCCAACCAAAGTTAATGGACTCTTCATCTCAAGGTTTAGAACGTACATGGTCCAATCTGTCTTTGAAGACCACATTCCTGGCAAAATAGTATCAGCCTGCAGAACCAGGGACTCCCAAAACCTGATGGTTTGACAGTGCTCCATCCGGATAAAGTAGCTTTATGACCACATCCTAAACTCCTAGACAAACTGGTGTCTACATTCCATTTTAATTACAGTGAGGTCGAGCATAATTTTTTAGTTAAAGGTTGACTACTGTAAATAATCTAAAATCTACATGCTTGAAATTTGCTGTGCATCACAGGAGTGTGAGGGAGGGCAAGCAGGCCAAGCTCAGTCACTTCAATGATGGGCTCCCAAAGAATATCCTCTGTAAGAATTAGCTGTTTACAAAATCACCTGCTTCTTCCAATTTTTCCTTTGCATGACTGGGACTCAGGCTATGGCTTTAATCCTCTCCAGGCTGATCTAATTCAGGCAGGATTTAGGCTGCTAACACAACGCTCCCAATGCCCCTTCAGGGAAGAAAGGTAGAAAAAGTTACTAAGGGTAAAATTTGTAACCACTAAATGGACACTTCAAAAAGATGGCACTAGGTATGCCTTACACTGGCACAGACCAGGCAGCCTGGAAGTGCACATAAGCCTGCAGAAGCATGTGTGCTGTTAGAAATGTGAGGCAGCTTTCGGCACTATTCTGATGTCATTTAACAGAGGCCAAAACAACTGATTTTGAACATGGCTGTTAGCATGTGTCTGGGAATGACAGTGAGGTACACTGGGACTTCTGCTCCATATGCCAGGGCACTTGGTAGTTCTGAGAATGATGTGTTGAGGAGCACATATATTTGAGATGAACTCCCTACTTTCTGAAAGTTATGCTACTGAATTGGAACACACCTTTCTGAAAGCTACATTACAGATACAAATTAGACACATGCTGTTCTAGGAAAATATATGACGATGGTTGTTGACTCCGCCGTTATTTTCCACCTGTGGGAGAAAAGGATTTTTACTGTTTGGAAAGGAGCCTCGAATAGCACAGTTAATATAGCCTATGTGCTCTATATGCAGCAGTGCTGTACGTGGTGCCTGAGCATGTATTCTATCAAAGCTTCTGTGAAGAATTTCCCAAAGCTTCCATATCAAATATGAATTGACTCACACTGATTTACTTAACAGAGCAAAATGCACGTGCACTGCATCAACACAAAGAAAATCTGTGGAATCCTCTCTGACATCCCAGCCACCAAGCAGCTCGGAGCAGAGCTTCATGACCTCTTCGTTTTAACACTGCCAGGCTACAACTTCTGTCCCCACTCTTAGCAGGAAACAAAGAACACTACGCACAAATATTTAGGCCCATTATTTAGTTCTGGTATGCGCAATATCCCTCATTCAGAAAGAATTTTATTCCTTTGATAACTACTACAAGCATTTCAGTTTCCTTGATGGCATCTTAAATAAATTGTTCCTACAGCCAGCTAAGGATACTTTAAACGCTGGAGCGAGGGATAGCATACACGTGGCTGGTAAACTGCAGTAAGCAGTGGGATTACTACAGTCCCTGGTAGGAAAGAAAGATTTTCCCACAGCAGCTTCCTTTGTCTCTTTGTAACACACATAAATAGAGACCCGCTGTTGAGGTGAATTACAGCAGGTAGTGAAAGTATGCAGACCATAGGCAAGAGGGCCTCTTGAGTCTTCGTTCCCTCACAAAATGGTTTGCTTTATCTGCCTTCTAGTTAGCCTAGCCTATGTTGCAAAATTGAACACACATAATTGAGGGTTTGTGTTAGCAGCTGACGTGATGTGCTAAAATAATCTGTAATTCACATTCCCTGATGGGCCAATCAAGTGGAGTTAACATCAGCCCAATACTGCTTTTGTACCCAGAAGGGACTCGGGCTTTTTTGAAGTCATGTTTAGAGAGTAGATGCATTAGTTTACAGTCCCAAATGGTCCAGGTGGCTTCAGCTGGTTTAGAGGATTTCTAAGAGCCATGGGGAACTCTGTGGTAAAGACATACCCTAAAAACCTGTGTGTGACTGTCTGAGCACCTATTTTCCATAAAAAATATCCTAACAAGTCCTGTTCATTCATGTTATACCAGCTTTCACACCTCGTATTTGTGGTATGCAAAGACAAGCAACATGTTATTCTCAACCCCATGAAATGATGTGGGCTATAGTATATGGTGGATAGAACCAACCAGAAATGCTGTAACCAAACTGAAAAAATTCTGTTACATCACAAACAGAAATATAAGCAAAAATATAATGGTTTTATAAACTTCTGACTAACCACAAGATGCTTTAATTAAATCATTCCAGCAGTTTTCCTTCTTCATTACCAGAGGAGCTGCTGCAGCAAATGGAATTGCAGAGTCCACAGCTGTGGGGAACTCCTGCCATAAAGACTGTCCCGGAGTCAGGATTTCCTGATATTACAGTTCTCCCCCTTTAAGCCACAGGAACCCTAGACCCAGTGATGTAGCAAAGAGCCAGAAAAAACTCTCAACTTCACTTCTAATGGGACTCTCAGGACAGCTGGGCTTTCACTCAAAAAAAGCCGGAAGCACAGGAGCCCAGACTGCCAAACCTTGAGATTCCTGCTCAGGTCCTCACTCCAAATTTCCAGGTTCCTGGGTCTCTGTATATGTAGCTGACAGGAAACAGAGAGATGGGACCTTTAACTTTCAGGAGCCACAGCTAAGGCAGAAGCAAGAGCTTAAACTCTTAAGTTCGGTTTCGTTTCAAAGTAATTTAAATGAACTATCTGACTCCTATAGAAAGATTTTTCTGCTTTCCTTTCTAAATGAAACATGTAGAATTCAAAATTAAATGCTTTTTTCCAGAACTGAATCTGGAAATGGAACTCTTAATTTTGAGCATCTACAGTGGAGATTCCATGATTGAGTGTTTCTCACTGTTCTATGATAGTGATCCCAGGAAGAACGCAGAATCATAGAAGAGTATCTGAAGCTGGAAGGAACCCATAAGGATGACTAAGTCCAACTCCCTGCTCCTCACAGGACTACCTAAAACTAAGAAATAAGGTAGAATCATTGGCTTCACAGCACATCCTACAGTTTAGGAAGAGCGCTCAAAATAACAAGTGTAATGTTACAACGGACTCAGGAAAAGTGTAATGGTGCTGAGATATGGAGAGATTCCACCCTCATTTCACCTGACAACAAACTGGTTCTGAAAAAAAAAATAAAAAGCTTTTTTCTCTTAAAAAAAGTAAATGGCAAGGCAAAAGTATGTTTCAGAAGTTCAGCTCAAATGCCAGCTAAAAGAAAATCTCAGCCACACCCCAAGAGCTGAAGTCCACCTGCTTCACCTAGTGCAGTGTCCCTGATACAGAGGGGTGATCTCCATGTACTAGTATTTTAAATACCATAATTTCTCAGACACAGAGCAAGGTGAGTGCTGGCTTGTCTCCTAGTCTGCTCCAACATGGCAACATTCCTCCTCATGGCACGCCAGGTATTTGCCACTGGTGTGGCAGGAGATGGGATCTAGCCCTGATACCACTGCTGAGAACACACATCTCATACTGCATGGGTTTAGCTGTGAAAGTGTGGTGACTGCATGCGAAGTTCTTCTGTGAATCACAACAGTATGTAAAGATATGCATTCAGACAACATCTGTTGGGAGGTTAGGAATAATCTGATGCTACTGTTTGCTTCCATCAAACATGACACCATGAGATAACTTCGTCCAGCCTCTGCTCCTATCTGCAAACTGATATGATAACTATATTTCCCAAAACTGACACGAGCTGCTACACATAACTGCATGTTTCCTCTTTTGTTCAAACTACCAAAGGAATTCACTAACTTTAAACCTTAAAGTGGGTTTCTTGATACAATTAAATTCCTTTGCAAAATATGTATGACTGTCTGAGAACAAACAAAATAATCTGAGAAATAATAAGTTCAAGTGCACGCTACAATCAGCCTTCTACTCTTAGAAGGGTATTCTGAGACATTTAATTCACACGATACAGGTACCGTGATGTATCATGATATAGATAAGACGACAGACAATGAAGCTAATGGCATAAATAAGCACAGTCTGCTTATCTGCTGGGTGAAACTACAAGAAAATCTAGCTACATTCAAACACTGTAGCAGCAATAGCTTCCTTTTTAAAAACTTTCTAAGCCTCTCACACTTAATTGCATTGTAACCCAAAGATTCTCATCTACATCCTACATATTCTGAACAAATTACAGAATTTATTCAACTGACTTACAGCATTACCATGTTTAATCATTTCTAGTAATGAGCTTCATATGACAGAATCCAGGTTGTCTTAAAAAAAATGATGTGTCTATTAACCATATTTCCTATGTGTATTTTTTCTTTCTTCTTAAGTATTCCCTTATCTCTGTTTCTCAGAGGCTGAAAGTCACCTGAATTTGACACTGTGAACTGGTGTATATACTAATACTGACCTTAACTTTGCATTATTAAAAAGGTTTATAAATAAAATCTTGTATCAACCAGCTTGGAGAAAGTGCTTTGTTAAAGAAGCCATCATGTACTTTTAAAGTGTGGAAAGGAATATAAGATTCAATCGGTCCTCTTGCACAAAACCCCAAGAATCAGCAACTTCTATTCAGAGGTTTTAAAGAACATTCAGCCTTCTTCAAGTCTTGCTTATATATTTTTACATCACTCTATCATTATATAGCTTGAAGTTTTGAGCACTTTATGTTATACAAGGCAACAGTACATTCCATGGAATTTCTGCGAAATGTCTCCATCATAGATCTGTGTAAAATTTCTGTGTAGAAACTGACCTTCACAAACTGTCAGCTCTTACTTAGTCTGGCAACTTGATCTAAATCCCATTTCGGGAAACCATTCTCTAATTAATCCACCTCAATCTCACCTCCTCTGAGAACTGGTACAGGTATACATAGAAACAGATATTTATGCAGGCAGCACTTGAAGGAGGAAGAAAGGTTATTTACCGTAGCTGTATTACTTTGATCATATAGATTTACATTCCTCACTTCCTCTCTCCTTCAATGAGACGGGAGCTGCAAGGACCAGGCCACAACTGCTCAACAGAAATCTGCACTGAACTTCTGTTTTTTCAAGAGGGAATCTGCCCCGCAGCCACTTCCTTCCACTGAGTTCCAGCTTCCCACTCCCATAAGGGAGATGCAGGGCAGAAGTATTCGAATCTGCTTGGAAAGTATGAGCCCCTGTCTACACAGGGAAAGATGACATACAGGCCTCCAGCTGTGTCCTTTTGCCACTACAGTTCTGCCAGTATAACCCTCTGTAAGGTGTCTGCTTGGGAATAGAAGTGACTTTCTTCTGCTACCGTTATTCTGCTTTATACCAGTCACTTTTATTTCAGAATAATCTATGTAATAACCCAGTGTAACAAAACTGTTGTGGTATAACTACATTGCCACAGTTCTGCTAGTCAGGTTGCTCATGGAACATTTCCATGTATCGCCAAGCAGTACTTTTTTCTAAAGCTGCAAAGCAAGGATGCTGTATCACCAGTGCTGTTGATATTCTAAGGGTGCCATCCTTATTTGCACTCATCAGCATGGGTGCTGGGGCCCATGCCGTACCACAGGCCTGCCTCATTGATGTTGATGTAGCCCAAGCCTTGGTCAGGAAGATTTTCACCCAAACAAGAGTCAGTGGTAAGACAAGTGGTGCTCACGAGTTTAGGAACTGCTAGCTTTTAAGAAATGCACCTAAAAGGAGAGGAAAGTGTCTTTATGTCTGCTCAGTGATTTATCTGATGTCCTGTTTGTCCATGCGCAATTCCTATTTAGTTCAGTGTGGACCACTTAAGGATAAGAGTTTAAATACAAATCTGAAAAGACTAATTTTCTTTGGTTAAAAATAAACATGAGGAGAACAGTAACAGGCCCTAGCTGCCTCAGAAAAAATGCTCGTGAGGAACTCCAGGCAATACTTCTTACACTTTCTCCCTCCTCAGGGGGCTCTTTGGGTGCAAGCCATTTTTTCCTCTATTTCAGGGGTTAGCAGCAAGCCCCTATCAAATACGCCTTGGGGCTCTTTTTCTCCAGCTGCCTTTTACCCCCAAGTCAGTGGCTGTGCCACTGCTGCCCCTGAGGACTTCCAC